>NW_022436947.1:22865863-23151122 GCF_009761245.1 Sapajus apella
TTTTTTTTTTTTTTTTTTTTTTTTTTTTTTTTTTTTTACAAAATATCTTTATGATTTCAGTTAAATTTGCAATTTCTTAAGAATTGTAGTTTTGGAATCACTCCTGCAACCTCAGCAGTTTTCCTCGGAAAAGGAAGCATTTCTTAATTAGGGCATACCCACAAAATACCTGCAAGATGACTACCAAATAATTAATATTTTATATTCTGGAACTTATTCCGATCTGTTTGAAATCAAATGTAGCCAGGAATTAGATTGTGAATGTCTCATATTCTCAGGGTAACAAATGAAACTGTCTTCCATAAGTGAAACAACGGAGATAATTGTGTGATTTGCAAATGTTAGGGGTTGAACCAAAACCCACAGACTAATTAATGATTAACGAGGTATTAGCAAGGAGTTCTGTTAAAAAAAAAAAAGAAAGAAAGAAAAGAAAAAAATTGCCGCTCATGGTGGTGCGTCTGTAATCCCAGCTATTCGGGAGGCTGAAGCAGAAGAATTGCTTGAACCCAGGAGATGGAGGTTGCAGCGACTCACACCGTGGCACTGCAGCCTGGGCGAAAAGAGTGAAACTACATCTCAAAAAAGAAAACACGAAACGCTGTGTGATCTTACAAAAATGAATACTCCCTACAGCTTTTCATCCCTTAAGAGTGTGCTTGTGTTTTGAAAATGTTTAACATTACATGGTAACTTATGAAACTGCTTTCATCATAAATACATTATAAGTCTATGGTCTTGTGTAGCTTTCATTAAATTAATATGCCAGATAAATAGCAGATGTACAGTGTTTATGGAGCATCACAAAATATCTTTGGCTTTTTACATGTGTCTTAAAGCCGCTGTATTTTCTGTAGTCTGTAAGGATCACAGATGTAGCAAGAAAGCCTATGGATAAAGAAAAGTCCATTTATTAAGACAAAAAAAATGAATTACATCTGGATGCAAACATTACATATGTGATTTATCTATATTAGCCATATTCCCTTGGGAGTACATGAATGCAGAGAGCTTAGCATCTCATAAAGGAGAATTACATTAAAGCTCCACCAAGGAAAAACTGATACATATAAACATTTGACTACTAAAAAATTAAGAGTTACAGTGAAACTTTCCCCTTAAATCAAAATCTCTCACGGTAATGCTTATTTAAATGACATATCATTGATAAAGCATCAACCAAAGTATGCTTGAAATAGATAATTTTATTCCATTAGTTCGGAATCTAAATCTTGAGCAGAATGCATTAACCTAAAGGATCAGACTTCTAGTAGAATCTGAGGAAGGTGAATTTGCCCTTCTCTGAATAGTTTGTGGAAAACTATCACAATAGCAATTTTTAAAGTAATATTTTTAACCTTATATGATGGGAAGTTTTATTTCTTTTTATGCTTTTATGCTTTACTTCCCTACAAGTTGCAAGGGTGTCAACCAATCAGTAATATATATTGAATAGATCTAGCTAGGATTCTAAGCAGAAAGGACATAAGTACATCATGTGTCTCTACTTACAAGGAAATTCCTGAATCGTTAGAGACCTTTACTTATAAAAATGAAATAATTATTCCATGGAAAAAATGAATATTCCAGATTATAAATAAAGGTAAATGATAGTCTTCATTTAAACTGTAAATTACAAAGTGCTTTACTTATTTTTTTCATTTAGGATAATAAAAACAGGTAGATTTAACTCTATTTCTTAAGGAATGGAAAATATCAAATATAAGTGATTTGTTCCTTGAGAAGCAGTTTAGGATCATTATTAAGAACACTGACTCAAGAACTGTCTGGATTTTGATTTGTGTAACTTTGAGAACACTTAACCTGTTGTGCCTGTGTCCCCATCTGTAAAATGGAGAAAACTACACAAAATTACATCTAGTTGTTAAGGAACTAAAGATAATACTTGAAGAGTCTTATACATAAGTACTCAGCATTATTCACGGACATAGACTACACCATAAAAAACCTTTTTTGTTAAGTCACAAAGCTTATTCCAATACAATGTTTTGTTTGCTGCCATTTTTTTATGATTAGACAGATTGAGCTGTTTATACTTTTAAGTGTTTAAGGAAGGGAAAGATGGATATGAGTTAGAATCTTAGAAGGTTTTACAAAAAAGATAAGACTTAAATCAGTGCTTGAGAAGAAGTGCAAATACACTTTAGGAAAAGGAACTGACTTTTTTTTTTTGAGATGGAGTCTCCCTCTGTTGCCCAGGCTGGAGTCCGGTAGTGTGATCTTAGCTCACTGCAACCTCTGCCTCCGAATTCAAGTGATTCTCCTGCCTCAGCCTCCTGAGTAGCTGCCATTATGGACATGCACCACCATGCCTGAGCCTGGTTAATTTTTGTATTTTTAGTAGAGACGGGATTTCACCATATTGGGCAGGCTGGTCTCGAATTCCCAAACTCAGGTGATCTGCCCACATCAGCCTCGCAAAGTGCTGAGATTACAGATGTGAGCCATCGTGTCTGGCACTGACATTAATATTTAGTGGGGGTAGAAACTGAAGATAAAAAGGCCATCAGGAGTTCAGGTATGAGTTTCTGATTTGTAGCAATAAGAATGGAGAGGCATGTTCTGTGCTCACAGAGGTTAGGAATGGAGAGGCAGAAAAAAATGTGATTTGATGATAGAGGTTAAGAAAGGTAATGGGGCCAGACCCAGTGGCTCACATGTGTAATTTCAGCACTTTGGGAGGCTGAGTTAGGAAGGTTGCTTAAGTCCAGGAGTTCAAGACTAGCCTAGGCAAAATGGTAAAACCCCATCTCTACCAAAAAAAAAAAATTAGCTATGCGTGGTGTCATGCACCTGTAGTACCAGCTACTTGGGAGGCTGAGGCAGGTGGATACCTTGAGCCAGGGAGGTCGAGGCTGCAGAGAGCCATAATGGAGCTACTGTCCTCCAGCTTGAGCAATAGAGTGAAACCCTATCTAAAAATGAAAAAGAAAAGAAATGAGGGAGACAGCAAATCCTAGGTGGCATAGTAATAGTGGTTGGTGAATCAGAGGTTAGCAAGATTAGGGAGACACAGAAAAAGGCAAGACTGCTTGGTAAGAAAGTAGATTGGGCCAGTTTGTAGAACTGTGTAAACATGATGCACTTGGCTCATTAGCCAATGGCGAGGTCACAGAACATACTGGTTATACTTACACTGGCATATGCTTTACCTTAAAGATCTGGAGAACGAGCCTGTCTCAGGAGTCCCACTGTTTCAGTTCATAAAGGGCAATACATATTAATAAAATACTTATGTATACTTTTATGCACTCTTTATGGTGTTTTTAAATTTTATTTTTATTTTTAAAATTTTGAAAACATGTGCAATGGCTCACACCTGTAATCCCAGCACTTTGGGAAGCCAAGGTGGGCAGATTGCCTGAGCCCAGGAGTTCAAGACCAGCCTGGAAAACATGGCGATATCCCATCTCTACTAAAAATACAAAAATTAGCTGGGCATGGTGGCACACACCTGCATTCACAATTATTTGGGACTCTGCAGTGGGAGGATCACTTAAGACCCGTGAGTTGTGATCATGCTGCTGCACTCCAGCTTGGGTGACAGAGTGAGACCTAAAAAAGAAAAAAAAAATCAGAATGTCTTGAGTTAAAAAAAAAAAATTTTTTTTTTTAACCAGCCATTTTAAATTCACCAAATCCTCCTCTCTCTTTACATTATTTTTATTTTAGAAATTGTTTGGGCTGCTATAACAAAATACATTAGACTGGGTAATTTATAAACACCAAAAATTTATTTTTTACAGTTATGGAGGCTGAGAAATCCAAGATCAAAGCAACAGTAGATTTAGTGTCTGATGAGGGCCTGTTCCTTATAGATGGCACTTTCTTGATGCATCCTCACATGGCAGAAGGGGACAAGGCAGCTCCTTTCAACCTCTTCAGTAAGGACACTAATCCTGTTCATGAGGGCAGAGTCCTTATGCCTTACTTCCCAAAAGACCCCACTTCTTTGTGGTATCATATTGGATATTAGGTTCTAGCATATGAATTTTGGAGGTACACCAATGTCCAGACCATAGCAGAAGCCAAAAAATGACAAAGCCTCTGGCTATAATATACTATGTATAATACATTCCTGAAAATCTTCACATTTTAAGAAAATGGCTCACTTAAAATAAGAGTCTAAGGAAAAAATAACTCTGGGAAAGACCTCTCTGAACAACAAAGCGGTGGTTCCCAAACTTTTCTACTTAGTGATACGATCTTTAAAATCAGATCCCTCACTCCAGGCTCGCAATAGAGTGAGACTCTGTCTCAAAACAAAAAACAACAACAACAAAAAACTGATACCTGGCTCCCACACTCAAGAAATTCTGAATTGAATGGAATTGGGGGAGAAGCTGGGCCTCAGTATTCTAAAATATCCCTAGGTAACTAAAACACAACAAAGCCTGGTAACCACTGAGCTGTAGTGTTAACAGACAATAACATCCCAGATGAAAATAGTAGGTTATTTGAAAATATGTATAAAACTCCTAACAAATATAGCAATGCCATGTTAACTTAAAGAGCTTTACCTTTTTTAAAAAGTTGAAGTTAGGTTAAAGAATGACAGTTTACAGAAAGGAGACACTGATGAGTGATAGAAACAAGGGCAGGCTATCCTCAGAAGTTGCAGATGGAGAAACAGTTGCAAACTTTGCAGGAAATACAGAGTTGCGGGAGATGGATGGCTCTGACTCATTGTCTGATATTGCTTTTGCAAAGATCTGAGAACGCTGCAAAATAAGCACTATTAAAATGGAGCACATGGCTGAACCAAGCCCAGGGAAGAATGGGGTCCCACACTGTGAAAGGTCATCATTTGAGTGCTATATTCCCCAGGCCTGGTGCAATCATGAAGCTAACTGCAATACTTGTACTTCAGCTATTGTGTCTTTGTATTACAAAGCATTAAAGTGCTATGAAAAATTATGTATGAACCAACCCACTTTTCTTATTATTTTACCATTACTCCCCTATTTAACAATCTCATGTGAGCTCATGTTTATTATTTAAAAAAACAGTACTTGGCTGGGTGTAGTGACTGATGCCTTTAACCTCAGCACTTTGGGAGGTCAAGGCTGGAGTATCATTTGAGCTCAAGAGTTCCAGACCAGCCTGGGCAATGTGGCAAAACCCTGTCTCTACAAAAAATTAGCCAGGCATTGTGGCATATGCCTGTAGTCACAGCTTCTTGGGAGGCTGAAGTGGGAGGATGGCTTGAGAGCCAGAAGGCAAAGGTTGCCATAAGACAAGATCTCATCACTCTGCACTCCAGCCTGGGCAACAGAGCCAGACCCTATCTCAAAAATAAAAAATAAAAAAGACAGTACTTTAGCACAACAGACTATGTTAGTATTCCACTGAGAATCTGAAATTTAAAGAACGTTAACCTACCCCTGTTTTACTTATCTCCTTCTGTGGTTAATACTCTCAGCACGAAGTAATTCTTTAGGTCGGCAGTTCTTCCACCTCTGACTTTGCCCTAGAAGGGTATTTGAATTCATATAACTTGGGGCAGCTTTATTAAGCACATACAGCTTATGACTAATCAAAATGGAGCGCCCACACTTGATCATTTTTCAGTATCTTTTTTTAAACAATAAATTACCATGTATGTGTTATCACTATAGTGAAGCAGATTAGGGAACTTTATTTTAAGCTGAGTACATTTACTTTGTTTTTTATTGTTTTGCTTAGCTTTTAAAAATTGTCTTTAGTGCTTGGGTTGCAATACAGGTAAAATTATACTGTCTTTTCTATTGGATTTTTGCATGTCAAAATTGGAAAATAATATTGATGACAGAAATTACTTAGGTCACTAAGATCTTCAACCTGAATTCATTCCTTAATATTATAATTGACACTGAAGGAATAGATTGATTTGGACTTGTTGCAGATACTATATGGCAAGAGAGGGCAAAGCTAACTTGTGTTTTTTGGAGAAAAATACTGAGGTTAGGCAATAAGAGATGAATAATGTAAGAAGCTATGGAAATGGAACTGAAATAGTGAGAGTGAAGTATAAGAATTATATTGAAAAAAGCTAAACATAAATAACCTTGACTAATGGAAAACAAATGCCTGAAATGACATTAAAACACATATGGGGAGGGGATGAAGATTGAAAATAACTTATTGGGTACAGTGCTTACTACTCAGGTATTGGGTGCACTAAAAGCCCAGATTTTACCACTATGCAATATATGCATGTAAGAAACCTACACTTGTACCCTCCTAAATAGCAAAAACAATTAAATTAAAAATATATTGGGCAGAAAATACATCAAGGCTTTCCACTATTTCTGATAAATTCTCATTATATAAGTTTTGTTTCATTTTTGTAATAATCCAGAATGACTTTCCCACCTACCCTTTTTCTTTCAGATCATGGATCACAGATATTTAGAGTTAAAAGAGAACCTAGGAATTTCCAAGTTCATATTCTGTGTCGTGTGGCTTAGGAACCTGAGTCCCAAGTAAGTTCAGTGATTCAGTGACTCTTTTAGGGTTACATGGTAGAACCTACAATCAAGGCCCCCTGGATTCTAGTTCAGTGCTTCTTATAATAAGTAATAATAAAGTAACTGTTTTACTCAAAAGACAAAATTTTGAGTTTATATGTACATAGGATCAGTGCATATCCATGGATATGTCATTGCTATCATATGTAGACCTTTTTCAAAAGTCAGAAGGACTATATATACCTTTGAGTCCAAATACTCAAAGGCAGGTTAACATTTTTCAGATTTTACTACCAATGCAAAGAATAGGAAAGGTAACTAGATATTGCGGAAGGTAAAACAATCTATTCTATCCCCAAGTGATTGTTACTTTACATGTCAAATGGTACTTTTCAAATGTGATTGAGGGTAAGGACCTTGAGATGGGGAGGTTATTATGGATTACTTAGGTGGCCCCCTCTAATCACAAGTCCTTACATGTGGAAGAGGGAATCAGAACAGTGGGTCTGAGAGATGTGACATGAATAGACTTGTCCTGCTGTTGATGGACTTTGAAGTTGAAGGAAGAGGGCCATGAGCCAAGAAATGTGGTTGTCTTTAGAAGCTGAGAACAGCTCTTAATTTATAGCCAGCAATAATACAGGGACCTTGGTCCTACAACAGCAAGAAACTGAATTCTGCCAAAATCTAAGTGAGCAGGAAATGGATTCTTTCTTATAGCCTCCAGAAAGGCATAGGTTCTGCTAACACCTTGATTTTAGTCCAGTTAGACCCATATCAGACTTACAGAAGTAAAAGATGATAAAGTTTTGTTGTGTTAAGTCACTATGTTTGTGGTAATTTATTATGGAAAAAATAAAAAGTGATATAGATATGTAACCTCTTAATTTATTGCATTCCTGGATAAAAGTCATTGACCAATGTCACTGAGAAAGTGACTATACTGTACATAGGAGATTTTGAGCATTTTTTATTCATTCTAAACAACTTAAGTACTATTGCTCGTGACCATCTTTCTCCATGGCACAAAGTCTTTCTAAATTCTAAACTCCCCAGAATTTCCTCTGTGGTGATATTAAGTAAAAGGTGAGTTTCTTCAAAGTATTCTTTAATACATTTGTGTGTTGTTTTTCTCATTATACTGTCATTCTTACAAGGTGGATGCTCCACTGTCATGACAAGTAGGAGTGGTACATGTTCAGTCTTTACCTAAATCTTAAGTCATCTTCGTCAAGTACCTACTGTGTTCCACGCCTCTGTCACTCCTGTGGTTTCTGCTGTTTTTTTCTCAAGGTTTTGTCTCCTGCTCAAAGTCATTTTGTTAGTCATTGACAGAGCCAGTCTTTGGACCTACACAGTCAAGCTCCAATGTACTGAACTGCCATTGAGATTGCTGCCCAATAAAAATGCACAGTAGTGTCAAGAAATAAAGAACATGTATAGACAAAGGATCACTTAAAGTTATTCAGATTTGAGCATTTGTGACTCTCTTCAGATTCCTGGACCAACTGTTTACAAAAAGGAAGAGGCAGATTAAACACTTTTCTGCCTCTGTTGCATTTTTTTCCATTTCTTCTTCAGTATTAAGTATCTGTAGTGTTAATAGTATTAAGTTTCTATAACAGAGGTTGGCAAACTACAAACCTTGGGGAAATTATTCTGTAAATAAATATTACTGGCACACAGCCACAATCATTAATTTGTATATCATCTATGGCTGCTTTGGGGCTACAACACCAGACTCAAATAATTGCAACAGGGGCCCACAAGACCTGCAATATTTATTATCAGGCTCTTTATAGAACGTTTGCAGACCCCTATTCTCTAATGTCAACAAATGAGATTTCCAGAACTTTTATATTACCAAACTTATTATTCTGACCAGCGTCATGTATTCTCATGATGCCCATCTTTGACTAGCTGTGATATATGATTCTCCCATTCTTCTAAACTTGACCTCTTGCATTGAGAATAAACAGACATAACTAAACCTCCTAGGACTTAAGAGAAAGTCTGCATTGTTTCCTCCCTACCTACCCTACTTCCTATTGTTTTCTGTCAAGAATATGCAGGAAAAGAAACAAAAAACAACAACAAAAAGAATATGCAGGAACTTTTCCAAGTCTTTACCCTATGTAATAGTAACTCACATAATGGAAATGTTCATGCATGTGGCATGATCAAAAATAAAGAATGATCTGCATTTTAACATATGCACCAGAAACTAAATTGAAAATCACCAACATGTCAAAATAATGCAGTGGATTGAAACAAAATCTCAGCAGAGAGATTTTTGGGAAACAAAAATAATTATAAAAGACAGCTATTTGTTGGGGACATTAGTCATTGCTTTTTGGCTGTTAATGTGAGAACTGTCTTTTTTATGTCTCAAGAGTTCCCTATTTTACAAGTTTTGGTGATAGAGCTCAATATACTAGGCACTTTTTTTTCTGATGTTTCTTGCAGTGAAAGTGGCCTAGGCTCTGCTTATGACTACCACAGATAGTGAATTGAGAACTGGTACTGCAAAACAGCAAATCCTGTAGAGAACCGACTCTGATGGTCACACCAGTTGTAGCAAGAGCAAGTTCACAAAGGAGCATACCATTGACGCCTGTGGTGACATCCAGGGCACAGTGTGTAGTGCCAGTTGTATTAGGTCAGAAGCTTCAGTATGATTTTTTGACTGGTGTTCAAAGGATCCTAGCTGACCCAGCTTTACTGTGCATTTGAGGCCTGCCACCCAGCTACCTAACCTCTGAATCTTATTCACCTTTTTTTAAAGGATATTGAGTAGCTCACATAATTGTAAGACAGTTAATGAGCTGTTTTTGCTCATATGGCTTCTAAATGTTTTTAACTAAAAAAGTTTTAAACTAAGATCCTTTTATGCATGCTTACTTTAAAATGCTAAATTTTTATATACTAAGTTTATTAATTGCAAAGAATGTAACTTCTAGCACATAGTATTTTGTTTCTGTGCTTTAAATATATTTTCATTAAAATTTTGTAGCTGCAAATTTAACTCATATTTATGGTAGAGCCCATATCCTTATCAAACCCATTAGCTGACTTTATTTTTCTGTTTAAATAAATATGTTACCTTGCATCCTATGAGAGCAGTTGGGAAGTTAATCCACCATGAGCCCTGCAAATCACTGCATATTCTTTACAGGGATGCTGCTGGTGCAAAGCCCTGATTACTCCTTATCTAGGCAAGTTTTATGCCTCTTCTAGGTAAACAAGTATATAATAATATCCATTTCCCATTTCTCTCAGAATGACTTCACTGTGCTCCAGTGTACTTTCAATTTTTGATATGTGTATCTCTGCAGTTGAAGGCATTTCCTGAACCCCCGTCCATGTGTGGCAGGCTAGGAATTCTGGGGAATTAGTACTCCCTCAGGGAGCAGTCTTCAGTCAGTGACAGTTTATAAATAACAGTTTGTTTATCAAGAAGGTGGGATAATCCAGGTGCTATACCTCTGCTCATTCAACAGGAGCTGGCTTAATAGTGCACATTTTATTGGCTCACTTTCTTTCCTTAGAACACTGTTCCACTCCCTTACTGGTTTTCCCTAAATAATCTACTTGCACTTAAATTCTTGCCCCGGGATCTGCTTTTGGGAGAACCCAAACTAAGATAGAAATTAAAAATACTCTCCATATATATATATTTTTTTTTTCAAGTGTACTTTAGTCTCTGGGGTACATGTGCACATCCTGCACTGTGCAGGATTGTTGCATAGGTACACATTTGCCGTGGTGGTTTGCTGTCTCCATCCATCGCCTACATCAGGCATTTCTCCCAGTGTTATCCCTCCCCAACCTCCCTGCCCCTACTGTCCCTCCTCTCCCCTCCCCTCCATCCCCCTCCACCCCCCGACCTACTCCAGTGAGTGTTGTTTCCTTCCCTGTGCCCCAGTGTTCTCATTGTTTGTCACCCACCTATGAGTGAAAATATGTGGTGTTTGGTTTTCTGTTCTTGTGTCATTTTGCTGAGAATGATGGTTTTGAGATTCAGCCATGTCTCTATAAAGGACATGAACTCATCATATTTTATGGCTGCATAGTATTCCATGGTGTATATGTGCCACATTTTCTTTGTCTAATCTATCATTGATGGGCATTTGGGTTGGTTCCAGGTCTTTGCTATTGCAAACAGTGCCACAACGAACATATGTGTGCATCTGTCTTTATAATCTCCCAAAGGGTCTGTATCTTGAGTTAGGAGCAGTAGTCTAGCCCCAGTTCTTGTCATCATTTGATTTCACCTGATTCTCTTTTATGTAAAGCAAAGGACAGGATGGGGTTTCTGCCCATCTTCACAGATCTGCACAAGCCTCTCTAAATATTCTTGGGTAGGCAATCATTGCTACCACCAAAGTTGGTCTAAAGTGGATTGTTTACTCAAAAACAAAATTCCTGGTCTTTAGCAGGCCATAGCCTGTCTGCTGCACCAGACATCAACTTGGTCCAATTTTGTAGCAAGAAATGATACAAAGAAGTAACTTAGTTATCTGACTGTGGCACAGCAAACATTTATTTCATGGTGTTAGGATAGACTATTGATTACGGGTTGCCCCTTACCTCATCAAGCCAGAAATGTTAAAAGTAGAGAGCGAGCCCACATTTCAGAGCTGCTCTGATCTACTGATTCATTCCTTTGAGAGGGTAAGATCTGCAGACTCTGAGGGAAACTTCTGGTTGCTGCAGCCACAAATCCATACTCTAATCTCATGTATATCCTTTGCCTTGCTTACTTACTGAGTCAAAGCAAGCCAAGGTGAGAGCACTGTTAGGTGAATGTGAAATGCCATTCTCACCTGTCCTCCAGCAATAACAACCACTTTGTGTGGACTGGCATAGGTGGTCACCACCAAATAAGCCTGAACATCCTCCAAGTCTATTGGGCACTTCAAGCAAACATTTAACAAATTTGAGCTCACCTTTCTCCCCAACACGATGGTGATCTAGTTGTGGCTTTCAAGAAGTCTGAGCCAAATTCAGTGTGGTGATGTTAGTCATGGAGATGAAGCTATAAGCTACCCAGGCCTTTTCCTTGCAGTAATTGGGCATAGGCTGGTGAACTTGCAAGGGCCTAGAGTTTATGGAATGTCACTCTTACCAATTTGTTAAAAAAAATAAAAATTTTAAGGTATGTTTCCACAGAGCACTGTGGTATGAGCCTGTGATCCCAGCTACTTGGGAGACTGAGATGAGAGGTCACTTGAATGCAGAAATTAGAGGCTATAGTGAGCTGTGATCACACTATTGTACTCTAGCCTGGGCAAGAGTAAGTCCTTGTCTCCAAAATAATTAATTAGAAGTGTGTTTCTATTTCTTAGAGAATCTGTGAAAACAGCTCTTCTTGCTTCTGTTGGCTGGCCCTTTTTTCCCTACCCCAGAGTTTAGACAAAAGACTGGAAGACCCTGGGGGATGAGTGAAGAAAAAGATACTCTGTACTCTCTTTCCATTCCATGCAAATAGATGACTGTAAACACATCAGATATTCCCAGTCTAACCTAAATTCCAGCAATCAGCACAACTTTATCTTAAATTTTTCCTCCCCAAGCACACCTCTCCAAAGAAACTTACACAGAAAACCTCTCTAAATATCGATGTTGCACTGGGCTTTAACCTTTTCTACTCATTTAGAAATCTTTAATGAAAGTTTGACATGTAAAAAAAAATAGAAAAAGTATTTTCATACAGAATATTAGAAAGGAATAAGACACATTTTCTTAAAACTTTACCTTTTTTGTTGTGTATGCATGTGTGTACATGTCTCTATGTATGTATATAACATTAACCACCATAGAAAAGCAGAAAGAAAATATGCAGTGGTGTTTATTGCCACGCAGATACTGCTTGGAACAGCATCTCTCTTTGCACAGAAACTTTTCAGCTTCTCTGTGGGTGGTGTCTCTTCCCCCTTTCATTTGCCAAGATAATTGGGTATCAAGATCGCTACTAGACAGAGAACCTTACTTTCTGACCATTGTCAATTCTATAAACGGTGGAGCAGAATGCAAGATACTGAGACAGTCATTGACTATCTGAAGCTAAATAAGATACTGTTCCTGCTTTTGAGAAGTTTGCATTGTAATGGTACCCTTTATAAAATAAATAGAACTAGCTGAGGTGGTTCTCCCTGTGAGTTTGAGTTGGCAGGCAAGGAAATGGAGTTATGCACAATTGACTCAACTTTCAATGGTTGCAAAATCTTAGGTGGAAATGAGAATTGGAGGGATCCTGTTTTAGCATTAGTGAATTATTCCTTGTATTCAATAAGTAGAGTGATGAAGAAAGGTCTATCTGGTACTAGTTACGAGAGACAAAATAAATCCAATTTAAAAGGCTGACTTAGAATTTCCAGATTGGTTTAAGAATCAGTTGAATCAATAAATGTCTCCTCCTGCCTGAGATAGTGGGATAATTTGTCCAACATTGATTTAGAAAAGATTATTGATGTCTCTCGGTCATTTCACTTCTTGACTGGCTCCTTAATCATGCCATTTTCTCCCCTCAGGGCTCTGCAGTGGATTCTCATCTGCTGAGGGGCAAGTTCACACCCATCACAGGATGCCTCAGTTATTTCACGCTGAATTGTAACACCCTACTCTACCCTATTTGTTCACAATTCTAGGAGAGCTGCTCTACCCTCATCAGGCTCCAGGTGAATAAGAAATAAATATTGTATAACAACACAGTTAGGAGTTTTAAAAAATAGCAGTTAACTTTAAGATTTTTTTTTTCATTTTTTTGTAAACTAGGTTTAAATTAGGGTCGAGGTTGTAAGTCATGCATAATTTCTGTTTAAATTTATTAGTGAAGTAATTCTGAGGCAGTTTCATGTGTGCAATTAACAAATATTTTATCAATCCAGGAAAAGTTTTCTTGGAAGAACAAAAATACATTGGAAAGTTTCAGAATATTTTATAAACGTTTTGTGAAAATTAGGTTGAAAACTTGGAGGAGGTCTAGTAAAAATCAGAGATCCCTGATCCTGCCATCCTCAGTATTCAGCCTCCATAGTCATTGAAGAGAGGGAAGAGAGGATTTTGAAATCATGTGAAGTAAAAGACCTTAGTGTAGTTTTTGTCACTTTGGTCTACATCCCATCTTTTAGAACTGAATCACAATTACTCAACTGAACTAATGAGAGGCCAGTAAATACAGTCATCCTATACAGTCAGAAATATGTGTGAAATTGGCATACACCTAGCCAATTTGTTCTATGTTATATTAATGGAAATCATATAGAATGAATGCTCTTGTTGTAAAAAGGATACAGTGTTTAAAGGGTTTTGTTATAAAGAAATTGCTTCAGATCACACAAATAATGGCAAAACCAAACCAGAACTCAGACCTTCTGACCACAATACTTCCTCCAGTGTTCCACATTACCTTCCTACATTGGCTGGCAGGCTTTTAGAAGTAACAGAAAACCTGAACCAAAGTGGATTATGAAAGAAAAAATTAGGGGAGTATGAGTTCATGTAATTGAATTGTGTACACACTACTCTAATTTTAGGCTTTAAGGGAGACTTAATTCATCAATTTATGTTGCCATCTGGACGCTGAGTCCATTTTGATTCTAGTAGCTCTGTCTTCCTCCAGATGCTGGACTAGTTTTCATGCTAGATCCCCTCATGGCAGCATTAAGGAACTTCACCTTCTTTTCATACTATTCATGGAAAGTTCTTGGAACTCCCATAGCAGCAAGGAAACATTGTCCAACATTGTTCACTTGTAGGAGTCCTTAGTAAATCTGTAATGTTATATTGGCCAAAATGTGATACATCCCCATTCCTGGATCAATAATCACTGTGGTCAGGTGCAAGATGTTCTGCAGGACTCAACCTGGGGATGAGGTCTGTCAACTCCAACCACATGGCCACTTTATAATGAGGTTGCATAAGTTCTTCTAAGGAAATCAGATTTCTTTTTTGTTAGAAAAAATGGAAATGGATGCTGAGGTAAGAGCCAACAAATATCCATTATTTTCTAAGATGTGTTTGAAACTAATGCAAAAAATCTCTGAGATTAAGATGTGTACGTAGCTCATCAGTTATATTGAGTTTAATTGTATTTCCTACACATATTTATAGTACCTAAACTATTACTAAGATGTTTATTATTTTATTTAAAATTTGGTTGAGGTTTTCTATATCACCCTAAACCTAAGTTTGGAAATAAAGATTTAATGCTATATGACATGTACAATTGCTATCCTTTTAATGAGAAGTCCTAAAAATCTTATAGTTGAGAATACAATATTTACTTTCTGGGGGCTTTGCTCACAGACTTTGTGGACAAAGAGCATTACCCACAGTCACTGCTAACTCAAAGGGTAGAGAAACTTTTCTTAGGCTTTCCTCCAGATTCTCTGTGCTTAATCAGCTCCCCTACATATTCTCAAATAGCCTCTGAAAATATACCCTTTGTCCCTTTTTTAATAAATCCCATAATTCTTTATTTTTTCTTCTTCATGGTTGCTTTCAGACATTTACAATGTCTTAGAGTGTTACACACATTGAATAGAATGAATTGTCCAAAATAAACACTATGTTATAAGTCCAAAAGAACTACACCTTTTTGTGTCTGAGAAAATGTTTGAAAATCAGCACCTACACAGCAATAAATAGTTTAATGATAGCCCTTTGAGTGCACCATCAGAGCTCTTTTATAGAATTTTGTGAAAGACATACTATATAATTTTGGAAATTTGTCTCATTTAAATGATATTATCCTAAGGAACATTTCATATAAACAACTCATATTTTCTTTAAGTTTCTTTTAAAGTTTGAGCTGACATTCACATCAGGAGCAGTGCTGATGTTATTTATTACAAGGTAATTAGCAATCATAAGTAACAGGCTAGGCTTGCAGGACTGTAATAGACTTTGCATGAAAAAAATACAAAATAATGTCATTTTTGAGCAGTCGTGATGGTAAGTGATGGCATATCAGTGGACAGGTAGTGGTGAAACGAATTATTAAAGAATATAATTGTATCTTTATTATGCTTATCTTTTTGTGTTTTTTTTTTTTTTACTTTTGTCAAATATAGACTGGGTTGGTAATTGATGGTAGTAATATAAGGTGTCCTTTAAAAATTTTATGTAAAGAAGTAAGTTTTCTTGAAGAAAAATAGAATAAACAATGGAATTGTAGTTGTCCTCAGAAATGGTAAAAGTCATCATTACAAATGAAATGTTGTCATCTATATGGAGTGATCCTCGATGTCCTCAAAGAACTTTGAAAGCTAAGCAATAACATGCATAGTGCGCTCAGTGCAGAGAAAAACAGAACATTTTAAAGAGATGTGTCTGTTCTTAGGCAGAAAGGTATTAGGAGTGGTAAGGAATGGATATGTACTTCAAAAGGAAATTTAGAAACAAAGGTGCAGAAGCAGCAAATTTGTAAGAGCATGCCTTCACCTGAAGAGAGAATGCTCTGTTAGGCCGATTCAAGAAGCCACTTGACAGGAATATTGCTATTTCAAAGATTGTCACATCAAAGCCAGATGTCATTACACATTCCAATGAGTAACTCTTTATCCTACTTCCTTGCTTCCCACATACTCTAGGGATAACTGGACTCACTAGTCAGGGCTCACTGTGTTCTAGACTGCTTGACAAACTCCTTACTGTAAATAAAAAAAAATGGCTTAAATATCATGGCCTGATGCGCTTTATTAGTATGAATCACCTTCCCGAATATGCTAAGTGTGTTCACATTGATGAAATTAAGTTTCTAAGTCTGAAAGTTTAAAGGACAGATTCTGGACTGGGTGGCTGCTCAAGATACATACTACTTTGTGGGGATCTATCTGGGTGAGCAGTACACCTAGAAAATCGCTCAGTCTCGTGACTCGCGTTTTCTCAACTTTTGCAACACTACTGTCCATGTTATGTAATTTGAACCAAGCTCTTAATGTTATTTTTGTGTCGTATTAACATATGAGATAGAGAGATAATCCGTTAAGGAAAAAAAATATATTTATGTTGTTACTATAACTTGAAGTTTTGCAAAGGAAAAAAAGTTGAATTATTTGAGTACCTACCTGGCCTCAAATTGAAGCATCAGATAAATATTTCTCATTTAAACTACTATATATCTTTCTCTTCTCTTTCCTTCTTCATTGCCAGCCTTTTTGAATGAGCCATTTGCTGTCACTGCCTCCATTCCTTCAGTGCCAAGTATCTCCTCTCCACCCCTCACCATCTGGCTCCCACCCCCATTATTCTGTTGAAACTATCTTCAAGGTTTCTGACTGATAATAGACAGCTTAATTATTATTTTACTTGACTTGTCTTCAAAGTTGAATAGTACATTCTGTGCTCTATTTTTGAGGACATGCCTCCTTTCCTGATGTCCAGGACCTGTCTTTTCTTAACTTTTCTCCTAACAGTTTATACCTTACTCTCAGTGCCTTCTCCTGGCAGCTTTTAAAAAGAGAAATGTAATGTGGCAGATCAAGCTAGTTCCCCCTTCCTCTTCTCTTCCTCTCCTGCCTATTATGTTAATATTCTGAAGTTGTACCATCATCTCTACATTTGTATGTCTGTATACAATATATGTCATTTTATGTTTTTAAAAATTTCCATATACAGTATTGTAGTATCCTTTGCAACTTGCTTTTTAAAAACTCATCATTTTATATTTTGCAATTATCTATTTTGATATATCTGGACTTAATTTACTTTAACTTCTCTGTAATCTTCTGTGGTGTTAATTAATGACAGTTTCAACAAATGTTTATATATAGATGTTCGGGGAACTTTGTATTTGTTTTACATTGTCTTCCATGTCTTCCTAAAATACCAGCTACCAGTTATAGACCAATGACCCCACAACTACATGTGCCTTAGAGATCAGTTTGGGAATAATTTGGGCAAGCCCCATGCATTTATCTTATAAGTGTTGAGCTTATCCAAAATGAAAATCGTTGTTCCTGGACATATTTCTTTCCCCCAGTGTTTTTCTTCGACCACAATTCAGAATACCATCATTCTTCCAATCACCAAAAATAGAAAACTTGGACTCTTTCTCTTGTTTTAACCTTTGTTAATCTTTTATTCTCACCTCTAATTCTGCATACAAAATATCTCTTATTTTTTCCTCTTTTCCATGCCTACCTGCTACCATTGCCTTAGACTAGGTCTTTGTCATTCTTATCTGAACTAGCAGTTTCCTTCCACATATGTTTCATGCACCTAATTTCTGCCTAATGTTCCTTCATCTAACTACCAGAGTTATCTTTTTAAAACAGGTTGGCAAATTTTCTGTAAAGAGACAGTAAATATTTTGGGCTTTGTGGGCTATGTGGTCTCTGTGACACCTACTCAACCCTGCCATGACAGCATGTTAGTTTTCATATGCAATACATAATGAATGGTTGTAGATATGTTCCAATAGAACTTTATTTACAGAAATGTCAATGGACCAGATTTGGCCCAAAGGCCATAGTTTGCTGACCTCTGCTCTACAATGTAAATTAGGTCATGTATCTCCCTATCAAAGCCTTTCTGTTTTCTTCAGAACATAGAGTTCACCATCCTATAAAATCTGCCATCATCCTTAATTTACCACTTAAGGTCAGTGCCTTAATCGCTCAGATTCTAATCTGTATTCTAACTTGTTTCTGATAACTCTACTATTATCATATCATATAGTTGATACAAAAGCTCAAGATAAATACAACAATTTTTTTTACAAATCATTAAGAGAAAATTTAATAGAAAACTTCCACTCTAAATGGAAACATAGACAAAGGGTATGAATAAGCATTTTACACTAAAAAAGAGAAATGCTCAAAAAATATTTGCAACAAAGTTTAACTTCATTAATAAATGAATGTAAATTAAAATGATACATCTTTCCTTACAAAATTGGAAATTTAAACCGTGATAGCATCCAAATTTGGCTACTATATATATTAATGCTATACAGAGAATCCCCAACTTACAGTGGTTGGACTTAGAATTTTTTAGCTATTTCATGGGTTTATTTGGGACATAACATCATCATAAGCGAGGAGCATCTGTAGAGGAGGGGCTTTTGGTAGAAATAGAGGATATGTTTATTCAAAACTTCTAGGGAAGAATTTTATAGCAATAGTTAAAGCCCCAGCAATTCAATTTTTAGGGACTGCTCATGGAGAAATTATTATGAAAGTATGTAATGATTTAGCTGCAGGGATAATTATTACAATGCTATTGAAAATACCATAATATGGCTGGGCATGGTGTCTCACGCCTGACATCTCAGCACTTTGGGAGGCCAAGGCGGGCAGATCGTGAGGTCAGGAGTTTGAGACCAGCTCGGGCAACATGGTGAAACCCTGTCTCTACCAAAAATACAAAAATTAGCTGGGTGTGATGGCAGGCGCCTGCAATCCCAGGTACTTGGGAGGCTGAGACAGAAGAATCACTTGAAACCAGAAGGCGGAGGTTGCAGTGAGCTGAGATTGCACCACTATACTCCAGCCTGGACAAAAGTGTGAAACTCTGTCTCAAAAAAAATAAAATGCCAGAATGCTAAGAATAACAAAGATCCCACAAGAAAGGACTGATTAAAGAATACAAATGTTAAAATTCTGTAGAAGAAAGGTTTATTCCAGAACTGCAAATCTAATTTAACATTTGGAAATCAGGCAATCTGATTCACCATATGAACAGAATAAAGGAACATTTTTCACCTAAGGTTGGTAACAGGCAAAGATACTGACATGATGTCTTTTGTGCTGGAATTCCTAGTAGGTCTTTCTTTCTTTCTTTCCCTTTCTTTCTCTCTTTCTTTCTTTCCTTCTTTCTTTCTTTCTTTTTCTTTCTCTCTCTCTCGCTCTCTTTTTCTTTCTTTCCTTCCTTCCTTCCTTTTCTTTCTTTCTTTCTCTCTCTCTCTCTCTCTTTCTTTCTCCTTCCTTCCTTCCTTCCTTTTTCTTTCTTTCTTTCGTTTTTTTTTTTTGAAAGACTCTCACTTTGTCACCCAGGCTGTAGTGCAGTGTGTCAGGATCTTGGCTCACTGCAACATCAGCCTCCTGGGTTTTTCTCTTGCCTCAGTCTCCTGAATGGCTGGGATTACAGGCACACGCCATCATGCAATGCTAATTTTTGTATTTTTAGTAGAAACAGGGTTTTGCCATTTTGGCCAGGCTGGTCTCGAACTCCTGACCTCAACTGATCTGCCCGCGTTGGCCTCCCAAAGTACTGGGATTACAAATGTAAGCCACCACACTGGGCCTGGAGTTGCTAATTAGTGTTATAAGGCAGAATAAAGAAATAAAAAACATAATGATTGTAAATAAATAAGTAAAAATACCATTCTTCAACAATGTCATGACTATGTATGTAGAAAATTCAAAGAAATCCATAAACTACCAGAACTAATAAATGCATTTAGCACTGAACACAAGTTTTAATATACAAAAATCAATTTTGTTTTTATATACTATCAAAAAAATTTAAAAGCAATTCAGTTACTATTTTTAGCAATACACCAATAAAATTTTCTTAGTTTGACAAAAATACATCAGTAATATAAGATATTAACAATGAAAGTAACTGAGTCAGAAGTATACCGGAACTCTGTACTATCATTCTAACATTTCTGTAAATCTAAAATGTTTCCAAACTACAAAGTTTATTTAAAACAGAAACCCAGAACCAAAAAATAAACTAAGAAATCAATACCAATAACAGTAGCCACAAAGCCCCTCAATTTTGTTAAAAATTTAAGAAAATATATGCAAGACCTCTAAATTTAAAACTGCAAAACATTACGGAGAGAAACCAAAGAAGACCAAAACAAATAGAATAGCATATTTTATTAATGTACTGGAAGATTTCATATTGTTAAGATATCAGTAAACCCCAAGTTAATCTGTAGATTCAGTGCAATTCCTTTAAAAGTAATGGCAGATTTTTTTTAATAGTAATTGACACACAAATTATAAAATGGAATTATATAGAAGTGCAAAAGATGTTGTTGAATAGTTGACAATCTAGAAAAAAGAACCAGGCTGGAAAATTTATTCTAACTTACTTTATTTTTCTTGAGGTATAATTGATATACAACAAACTGTACATCATTAATATATACAATTCGATGCATTTGGAGATATGCATACACCTGTGACATCACTACAATCAAGGTAGTAGACGTATCTGTCACTTCAGAAGTTTCCTGCTGGTGGTTTTTTTCTTTGTTTTTTGTGAGTGTGTAGTAAGAGTACTGGACGTGAAATCTACCCCAAACAAATTTTGAAGTTCACAATATGGTATTAATTATAGGCATTATATCATACAGCAAATTTCTAGAACTTATTCATCTTTCATAACTGAAATTTTATACTCACCAAACAACTCTCCATTTTTCCCTTTGCCTCACCCTGGCAACCACCATTTTCTATGAGTTTCACTATTCTCTATGAGTTTGACTATTTTAGATACCTCATATAAGTGGAATCATACAGTATTTGTGCTTCTGTGATTTGCTCATTTTACTAATGTCAATTCTTCTTAAACTCTTCTAAAAACTAAAAGAGAGAACAGTCCCAAACTCAATTTATCAAGTCAGTATCATCCTGATTTTAAAGCATAACACATCACAAGAAGAGGAACTGCAGTTCAATATCCTTGATGACCACTGATACCAAAATCCTCAATAAAATACTAGCAAGCAGAATTCAACAGCACATTAAAAGGATCATAAACCATAATCAAGTGGGATTTATCCCTGGCATAGAAGAATTGTTTAACATACAAAAAAATCAATTAGTGTGACACACATTAACAGGATGAAAGAAAACCACATGGTCATCTCAATAGATGCAGAATAAACATTTGACAAAATTCAACATCGCATCATGATTAAAAAAAAACCTTTCAACAAAATGAGTATAGAAGAAATGAACCTTAACACAGTAAAGGGATATATAAAAACCCACAATTGGCTGGAGTAGTGGCTCATGCCTGTAATCCCAGCACTTTGGGAGGCCAAGGTGGGCAGATCACTATTGGTCAGGAGTTCGAGACCAGCCTGACCAACATGGGGAAACCCTGCCCCTACTAAAAATACAAAAATTAGCCAAGTTTGTTGGTACACCTCTGTAATCTCAGCTACTAGGGAGGCTGAGGCAGGAGAATCACTTGAGCTGGGAAGGCAGAGGTTGCAGTGAGCCGAGACTGCACCATTGCAGTCCAGCCTGGGTGACAGAGTGAAACTCCATCTCAAACAAACAAACAAAAACCTCAACATCATAATCAATGGAGAAACACTGAAAGCTTTTCTTCTAAGGTGCAGAACAGGTCAAGGAGGTCCACTCTTATTATTTGTATTCAACATAATACTTCAATTCCTAGCCAGATAAGTCAGGCAAGAAAAAGAAAGAAAAGGCATAAACATCAGAAGAGAAAATTATCTGTTTGCAGATGACATAATCATAGAAAACCCTAAAGACTCCACAAACAAAACTGTTAAAACTAATACATAATTCAGCAAGATTGCAAAATACAAAATTAACATACAAAAATTAGTGGTATTTCTAGAAACGAACAGTAATCTGAAAGGTTGTAAGAAAACAATTCCATTTACATCACCAACAAAAAATAAAATACGTAGGGATTAAACTTAACCAGAAGATGAAAGATATGTTCACCAAAAATTATAAAACAATGATAAAACAAATTGAAAAAGACACAAATAAATGGGATGATGTCCTATTTTCATGGATTGAGTCATGCAAAAAACTGCCCTTCTTTTTGTTTCTAAGCAGATAACTACAGACAAAAGGTTAAATATCTCCACAGGTAGCTACTCTACACTCCACTTATCTTATGTAAAGTACCACTTTAGTAAGTGTGACATGACTATATAATTGACTATTTTCCTACCTGCTCCTTTCCTCTTGCAACATGTGGATTCAGTAATACAACTCCCTCTTTGCCCCTAAGACTGCTTTTTTCCCTTTAAATATTGAAGCTCCAAAAATCATGTTTGGAGAAACACACACAGACTGCTTTCCTGAACATGTTCTTAAACTTGGCAGAATAAACTTCTAAATTGATTGACAACTGCCTCAGGTACTTTTTGGTCTACGACTTGGTAGTCATCAGAAGGGACTTTGAGTGGAGATGGCCCTGATCTTTGGTAACTCTTTGATCAGTGCTTGGGACCAGCTTGAGCTCTATTTATTGCTCTAGCCAGTAGGAAAATTTGCTGAGGCATAGGAGCTCCCCACTCCAGAAAATCTCTGATCTCCCAAATTTGGTTGGGATCTGAGGTTTATTTTGCTGTACAATTCCTTTTCTGGAGTTTCACTCGCTAACAACAAGGAATGTTGAGTTTTCCCGCTTACATGTTGGTGGAGGGCAGGCAACTCCTTTCTGGAGCTTTAGCTCACTTCCAACAGGGTAAACAAGTTTGAGAGTTTTTTCCCTGCTTCTGAAGTGGTAGAGAGCAGTCTTCAGCCTGGGCCTCATTTCTGGGTAAGTAACTGAATTGGGGTTTTATCTTGGAAATTCTCCTTAATTACTAAAGATTAACAACTAGGTGGTCTTAATTTCTGTTTACCATTAAAGCACTCAGTAATTGATGAATTGTGTGATCATTTATTTGTTTTGCTTAACTGATTTTTTGTTTATTTGTTTCTGGTTTTTTTTTTTTTTCAGCCTTTTTCCCACTGGGTTTCACCATCTCTACTTGACTTGGTTAAATCTGAAGGAAAGTTTCAAATTTTGGGGAACACAGCCTTTGAATTGCCTAAATTCCCACAGCTATTTGAAAAAAAAAAAAAGGCCATGAAAATGAAAAAGAAAGATTTTGACTACCTGAAGAGCTTTATTTATGTAACAAGGCCACCTTTTACTAGCAAAGCCAAACTGAAAGAGCAACAATGGTGATCACTCCATGCTGTAGTTCAGTAGCTAAGGTTCTGCCCTTCTTTCAACATGGCAGCCTGGGTTTGCTTTGTAGATCAAATCCTTTCTGGGTTGGTATTTGTGTTACTTTTGAAAAATCATCAGCTTATTCCAGATAAACTATAGTAATAAGAGATTTAAAAGGATATTTTAAAGAGCTCAATGGTTAAAAGTCACCTAACTGAAAGCTAATATCCAAGATGTATATGTGTACACATATGCATAATACTGCATATATATGTATTACATACATATGCAGTGTTTAAATATATGTATTTAAAAGGCCTTTTTACTTTTGATTTCTCCCATTATCTTTTTTTTTTTTCCTTCTCAGTTGACTGAATTCTGTTTGCTCCATTTACTTCTGCCTATCTCTCCTTCCTCTTGCTGCCCTCTGCTATATAAGGGACCTAAAATAATTTCTAACAGCCTGGAATTTCTTAAAGAAAACAGTGAAGGCCCCAGACTTTTTAATAAAAAATTATGAGGTTATAAAAAGGTCTAAGAAAATTATATCTTATGGTCAAGATTGTTAAAATTTAATAGATTTGCTTATAAGATTTGAGAGAGAGATTTAATTGGCCTCATGCTGTCTTTTCAAGAGCTTATTGTTTGGGAAATTAAGGTCTCCTCTCTGAAAGAATAAAGACTTTTGCCGTTTTTTTTTTTTAATCTCTGAGTTATCATTTGAGTAATGAATCACTTACTTTACAATGACCTGTGATTCTATTATGTGATATCAAGTTTTAATCTTTTTATATTTGAAAACCTTTCCAAAATCAAATTTTAAATCCAGTTCTGTTAACTTCTTTAATTATTGATATTAGGTCTTCTGAAGTCCAAAAGAGACATATTCAGCTTATTTGGTATAATAAAAATCATACAGAAAGCATTGGCAAATATGAAACAGTGTTTAACCTTATTTGGATTATATTTATATAAATGGGTTATTAGTATGTGTTCCAAAATTGTATGAGATTCCTGTGATTCTGATATGTCTTAATATATGTTATCAGTAGTGACTATAATTATTATGTAAAATTGTTGTATGCCACAGAAGTAACCAAATCCCTTGTAAATTGTGTCTTTAACCATGACTGTTCTAAGACTTTTGTCATCCACAAATGTTGTTTTACTTTGATCCTTCTTTGGGGTGGTTTATAATCAGCAATGTTACTCTGAGAACTACTCTTATATATAGGTTTCTGATAACTTTAGAAATTGTGCCATTGGAGTAGAGAGAAAATCTTCCAGGACACTTATGGAGAGCTGATGTATTAATGAGGATTGTTGATCCAATCTCAAGCAGGATAACCTATAGATGTGATAAAAGCCCTTTGAAAAACTGACCACATACTTTGTCCTTTATAGGATCCTGACTTGTCGTAAGTAAAGAATGTCACTTTCGGATAGGCCCAGGAACCCCAAGTTTTCTTGGAACCTCAAATAGAGAGGAATTCACCCAATTCAAACAGGTACCTGCAGGCACAGCTAAATTGTTGGCTGGGTGTGAGGCTTTTAATCCTCTAATCCTGGCCCTGACGTTCCCTCAGGGACCAGATAGGTTTCAACTAAGGTAAGGCAAGGAGGCTTGGGAAAATGTGAGAGAAAGGGGACTGCTGAACACAAATTAGTCACATGTGATACTAGAAAGGTTTATTTGGGGAGGGGAAGAAGTGGAGAGGATAACAGTTTGTGGATTATGAGTTTATGAGAAAAAGAAGGACTTAAGCTGGAACACCTGCAGATTAGTGAGGTACACAGGTATGTGAAGTATGATGGGCTTGAACCTGGCAGTCTCACCTTGTCATCCTCTTGGTCTTGTGTGCAGCCTAAGGCATTAAATTATGGTGCAGCCTCGGGACTAATAATTATTCTCTCAACAGCTGAGTGTTCTACACTCATTTGCCATAATTAGATACATTATGTTGGAGAAAGTACTAAACCCTTCAAAACCCTCATTTCTTTATCTATACAATGAGGAACTAATCTAAATAATTTCCTAAACTTTTTTAGACATGTTAAAGATCTGACAGTGAAAAAGTGAGGGCATATGACCGGTAAGTTTGCCGTATTAAAAATAAATATTCATCTTTCAAATCAATGATGTATAAGGAGCTAATGTTAGGAAGAAAGAGAAATATCTGAGTGTTTATGCATCTGCTACATTTGGCTTCAAAGTATGTTGAGGATCTCAACAAAACAGATAAGTGACCGAACAATTCAGCATATTTTAGAGAAGTGGTTATGCCTTCCTGCTAAAGCAAATACATTTTGTAACTCATAAATATGAATTAATAATAGACATGATCTTTCAAATGCTAAAGAGTAAAGTCGAAATTGAATTGCCAACCTTATCTCTTACCTTCCTTCCATTCTGTTGTACCCCTATCCAATCTGTATTATTAATTAACTGTATTATTGTTTTTCTAACAATAGGAGAATGCAAAAATGAGATACTTGAAAGCATACAATCATAAGTGGTGAAGGCATTGAGTTAGTGAGATGTTCATTCAATCAATAATGAAGATGCTTCTTCACAATTAAGTTTTTATATTTAGGCTAATTTCAGATTAACCTTCTTGGTTGAACTGACAAATCAGTTCAATCAATGCGGTAACTACGCTAATAGCTTACTGCACAAAACTGGCTATTTCAATCCAAATAGTGGAACAACTTTGGGGTGGATCCAACAATGAATCCTATTATTGGAGGAGCTTTTCTTTAGGTCTTCTAATTTCTCTCAGTTACGTGTCTTGGCAGGTGTTTTGTTAAATGGCTTAGATTCTTCAGGTAGAGAGGTGTCTGGGGGGAAAGGCGGGAAAGGCTGAGCTTGATTAGGGAAGCATATTGTATAAAATCAAAAGGGGATAATGCAGACATTACATCAGCATATATTCACTCATTTGAAAGCCTGATACAAGTGAATTAATTTTACTCAACTAGGCAAAGAGTTAAAAATTGGAATATAACAGTAGTAGAAAAATATATCTTCACATACATGAAAGGAGTTCTGAAGTTTCTTTATCTTATGACAGTGAATGTAATTTTGTATTTGAGAAATATAGCATGTTAGCTTATTTCATCCCAGGTATTGTGCCTGTAGTTTGGGTAGTTAGAATAAAGGTTACAAACAATCAATACATGGATATTCTGTAGGCATAGATCATTTAAAAGCCAACACATGGAATTCTTCCCAACACAGCTTAAAAGTACAAGTTGAGCACATACTATGTATTAGGATATTTGCAAGTGCTGGAGATGTAAAGGTGCTTATTGCATGATCTCTGACGCCAAAGAGATGCTAGTCTTATAGCCAAAAATATGTATGGGATAATTGGATTTCTTAAAGCACTATAATTAAAGGTGATAACTGTTATTATAGATTTATTTATTTCAAAGTATAATGGGAACATAGGGACTATTACAATGAATTTAGACTGAGTCTTATCTTTATTGTGGATAACGTGGCAATATAAAATTCACAGAAGGATTTTCAAAAACTAAAATTAACTTTAGTCTTTACTTTGAATCTAGTGCTTCTAAACCAGGGAAGACTTTGCCTCCCAGAGGACGCTTGGCAATGTCCAGAGCTATTTCTGTTGACACAATTAGGGTAAGGGTACCCCTGGCGTCCAGTAGGTAGAGGTCTGGGATGCTGCTAAACAGCCTCCAATGCACAGGACATGCTTCCACAATTTAAAAAAAACGTATCTGGCCCAAAA
Source organism: Sapajus apella (assembly GCF_009761245.1). Classification (NCBI taxonomy): domain Eukaryota; kingdom Metazoa; phylum Chordata; class Mammalia; order Primates; family Cebidae; genus Sapajus; species Sapajus apella. The sequence continues at coordinate 22,892,988 of NW_022436947.1, forward strand.
TTTCATAGTGTCAGGATATTATAAATACTGGGAAATTTATTCAAAGGTTTAAAACTGAACAAGAGAACATCAGTAAAAGTTCAGTGTTGCAGAATGAGTTAAAATTGGACCATGAAAGTGAAAGTTTTTGTCCCAAGATCAGGAGCAGATGAGATCTAGTGGTTAAAAAGAAAGACTGGAAATGACACCTTCGATTAAGGATATTTGGGCAAGCCCACATAACAGCACTTGAATATGCAATAATTAGAGCTGGGACAATGAAAGCTTGATTTTTGTCTTGGCAAATAAGGGCTAGAGAGTGTGAAACAGTGGCCAGAGTCAATTCTGTGGGGACATGGAGAAAAGAGCTTGGATTTTAGCTTGGGCTTGTACTAGCTGAGCAACTCATTTTGCCTTCTAGGTTTTCCTTCCTTTAAGGTGGGGAAACTTGTTAAAAGGATATTAAATGCCTAGGACATAAAAGGTGCTCAATAAATGATACTGAACGTTACTGAGATACTGTTGAAGTTCTAATTATACCTCTCCTTCCATGATTGTCTTTGCCCCCTTTTGGAAAATTAGTCAGGGTACAACTATACTGCATAACATGGAAAATAGAAAAACATATGAATTGTGGGATGGGAAAGGAAAAGTGAATGACAACGTGCAAAACATTTGCAAGACATCCTTGGGCAAAATATTGAAAGCTGAGTCAGAATCACCAAGATCTCTGAACAACATTCCTGTTAGGAAGAGAAAGCAGATATTATCATGAGAATGTGAGGGGGATAAGGGGAGTGGAATATGCTGCTGTGATTAATTTAGCCAAACACAACCTGGTTAAATCCAACTCTCTGTGGCTCCTGCACCCACACCGCTATGTGTATGCCACACACAATGATACCAACTGTTTCCACTTGCATTCGTGACTACTGTCGTTCAATGTCCTCAGTACTATGCTGCAATGATGTCACATATCCCCAGTCCATACTCTCCTAGCTGATTACTTCATACTTTCTGAACCTCTTTTTGCAAACCTCCAACACCTCTTTTATCGTAATCACTCTTAGCTAATGACCTTGATTCCTATTTGACTGTCAAAATGGAAGTCTTTAGAGAAGAACTTCAATGAACTCTCCCACCTCATCTACTTACCTCCTACATCTGTGTCCATTCACTCTACCTTCTTTCCTGCTATGAAGAATTAGCTTAGTTCATACTCTTAGCTAAGACCAACCCTTCATTGATGCACTATAATGGTTACCATGGCTAGATAAGAAATAAGTAAAACTAGAAAATGCAATTCTCCAATGGTCGTGTCATAGAAGACACAGCTGTCCCTTCTAGGGACTTTGGGAACACTATTTTGTTCAAGATTCCTTGACTGATATTTTGGTTATTGATTGCTGAATAAAATAAACACTGTAAAATGTAATGGCATAAAGTAATCCATCTGGAGGATTGACCAGGAGCTTTGTTAGAGCTCTCAGCCAGGGGACCTCCGTATGGAGCTTCAAGTCATAGAGGCTGGGTTCCAAGAGAAATGTTCCAAGAGTAAGCATTTCAAGAAGCAGGAAGTAGGAGCTACCAGATCAGTTAAGGGCTGGGCCTATAATAGGCACAGCATCCGTTCTCTTATATCCTACTGGAGCAGACACAAGCTTAGTCCAGAGACAGCAGAAGGCCTCAGCTTGTGAGTGCTCTGATAAGAGCAGCCTAAGAGGTGTGGTTTACTGGAAATCACCACATTAACCATCTACCACCACATTTGGGTGCTTTTAGACACCCCTGGAACACTGAATTTCATTACCGAGGCCTACCTCTGATTTTAGCTGTAGCTGTGGTATACATGTCTGTGCTAGCTCAGATTGACTTTGCATTTCCCACTTCAAGAGAGCCAGTATTTTTCTGCTTTCTACCTTAAGAAATTCTCTGATGCTGGGTAATCTGAAAGTATAAGTGAGTTAATTACCAAAATAGCTTTAAAACAGAAGATGAAAGCCGGTAGATCGATGTTCCAACCTCTTGTCCTTTAGGACGATGATTCTGGGAAGCATGATGTGTGCTTCTCAGTAGGTCCTGGTGAACTGACCTCCTTTTACCCACAGTAAGAACTGTGGCAATGAACCTTTATGTTGGTTTTTCCTATTTTCTGAACTAATTTTTCTGGTCACTCACTCCTGTGTCCTAGGATCACCACCCAAATAAACTACCTGTACTAAAAATTTCCTTTGTGACTCTTCCTCCTAGGGGAAAATAAACTTAGAGAGATATTTTGTCAGATAACGAAAAAAAAAATTCTTTCGTGTTCCATTTAAAGAACCAGGTCCAAAGTTAGGACATGTGGAAATAGTTGAACTTGTGACTGTAAGTTTTAGTCTGACCCTTTCCGTAAAAGGGCTTACAGTTGGAGGACTAGACATTAGCTTCAGTGTATCAAGCTAATGGAAGTGAGGAGAAAAGTGTAGTTTTTTTGTCAGCTGGAAGACCAACCAAGAAAGATGATTTATTCTATATTGGCCATTCCTACAAAGAAGTATGATATCTCCAAATATACTTTAAAATTGTGCATAAAATTTGCATGCAACTTTCCTTTTTCAAGATAAAAGTATGCCTTATTGGCAGGAGAATACTGTCTTAGGAAAGATGGCTATTGCAAATTTCCTTTTTTTGGGAAAATAAAATATTCAGTATCCAGAGGTTTTAAATATGGTTTGTAATCTAAGATCTGGAATCTTATAGTCAGTAAACAATTCAGTTGTTCAACTGGGAGAACAACTTCTTATGCAGATTTTAGAGACATTTCAATGTGTATGTCGGTATGTTTATACCAGCAATTGAATTTGTATTTGAAGAAATATAAATATATTTGAACTAATGTACTAAAAATATATTTAATTTCATTTACAATTTATTTATGCCTCAGTTTCTTCAAAAAGTGATTTATAGTTACTTATAATAAGACATAAAATGTAACCAGATGGGATATATTAGGATTCAAATTAAAAAAGAGAATAATAAGGGTATGGTGCAAAGCAAATATGTACCCAATTATATGTGCTACTCTACTGTTCTTTGTCATATCTCTTTCCCTCAAGGCGAGTTAGGAAAATACCTGCAGAGGATAAGGTACTCCCCAAAATACAATTTTAGATTCATTCCAGCATGCAGATTAATATAAAATCAAATGCAAAAGTTCTGCTCTGTGTAGCATGGCAACAATTGATTTAGCTTGAAAACAATTTAAAGCAATACAACCAGATGCTGTATTCAGAAAACAACCACAAAAGCAAAACTATTTTAAACTGTCCTTCCGCCATCCATATATTATCCAACTTTAAGAAGCTCTACTTCCTCATGTACTCTTCAAGGAGATGCCCTATTTGTGAAATGTTCACAAAGATAACTTGTTGTATGGGCTTGTTCTTTATAAGCTGGTTAAAGGTTCTGGGACATCCTTCTAAAAGTATTTATTTTCACATTTGAAAAATTGAGCTACAGCTTGGTTTGATGGCAATAATGAGCTTGCAGAGTCAGTTGTTTGTTCGGGCCACTCACAAATCAAGATAATATAACCACATCATTGGACTATGAAACAGTATTTCCCTGTTCTATATGAGTCTGTGTCCAGCTCATCTAAAACTAGCATTCAATCATTTTGAATCAAGTTATAAAGAATAGTGGGGGAGATAATTTTGTTTCACCCTTATGGAAAATTTTAACTCTTCTATCAGAAAGACCATTTTTTATACATTTAAGGATTGTTCTATGATGCTATTCTAGTTGAAGAATAACTTGAATTCATTTTGTTATGTGATTTAAAAAAATAGTATGTTTAATCATCTATCAATTATCTGAGCAGCTTCAGGATTACATAAACCCATAGGACTTTTCTAAATTCTAGTTTATCTAAGTTGTTCCTGCAATGTTTCTCATGACACCAACTCAATAAACTCAATAAGCTCTTTTTTTCTGCCTTTTAACCTATAACCACTATACCCTAAACTGTCATTTAAACTCTAGAACTTTTTCCTTCTTTTCCAAGCTGTGCCAGTTTAATAACAATGGCCTTAGCTAAATCACGAAATCTTCCTAGGTCTTACTCTTCAGCTGAAAGCACCTATTTTGTAGTGTTGTGTTGAGGATTAAATGAGTTGATTTAATACATTCATACACAAGAGCATGTCACAATAGTAAGCACTCTCTGAGTTCCTGTTGCTGTTATTGTGATGATTGCATGGTGGGATTCAACTTTGCCTGTACCAAAGCCTGTGTCTCCTCCTATCTGCACCAATTGAGAATTGACATAAGAAGGGAGCAGTACTGGATGACATTGAGACAATATGAATAGAATTGGAGCTCAGGGTCTCTGGGTCTGCCTTCAGGGTGGGCACTTGAGATGGCATGACTAGCCAAAAGCTATGCAAAGTACCGGACTCCCCTCTTAGAATCCAGTTATTTACATTTAAAAAATTAAAGCTAAAAGTGTTTCTGTTGCCACTGTAGAAGCAGAGTGTTTTTCTTTCCTGCAGAAGGTTATAATTCCTCTACTTGCCTTTAGCTAAGGAAAAGTTGAGAATGAACCAATTTGACATCTGTGAACCTGACATCCCTACCCTATTTACTAACTGTGTATGAGCTAAGTCTCATCATAGAAATATATGTAACAGAATAAAATATTCTAGAAAGGTAGCACTCATGTTTGCCCTTTCATTTTGATGTTAAATCTGAATATCCATTATTAACTCCTGGTGGAATAGAGCAAGTGGAAGCAGGCCTCGTGAACCTCAGCACCTGCAGGTGGGGTCCTGCAGCCCTGCCAGCAACAGAAGTGAGTAGGCACACACAAGTGAGCAGCTCCACCAGGGATGGGTTTGTGGAATAAATTAGGACACAAAGTAAACCATGTGTCCAGCTTTTTTACTCTGCTTGTGTGTTTTTGTATATACATTTTAAGTATCTTCTCTGGCAACCTCTAGCCATGCTGAGCTGCCTCTCTGAGCAGTCCAAGTTTTCTCTGAGGTGCTAATTATTGTTTCGTTTTCATTGGTTTGTTTTTTAGTGTGGTGGTCACCAAGTTTTGAGTGGTCTGCCCTATTCCGTTTTTTCATAAGCTGGCAATTTTACTAAGCAGTTTGTTTTGAGCAACACACATATTTTATTATGTAATATAAACATGCACATACACACACAATTATCTCTCTGACATAAACTGTAGCATATCAAGAGAATTTGGAGAATGGGAGCCTTCCTACTTTGATTTTTGTCTTAAGCTTCTTGGGTCCAAAGATAGGGCTGACCTAGTAGGCCTTTTTACCATATGCAGGCCAGAAGTAACAAAGAATTCTGATTCTTTTTAATTTACAAGGAAAAGGGTATAAGAGAAAGTGAAAGATGTAGAAGGAAGGCCATGCATGAACTCCGACCTGTAACATCATGATTAGGAATGTGGACGCTCTAGTCCAGTTTTCTGAGTTCAAATCCTGGCCCCTCTACTGATTAGCTCTGTGATCTTAGAAAGTAAGTCCCATCTCCCTACTGGAAAAATAGAACTGGTATTGTGAGTACTCATCTTCTAGACTTATGCTGTAAAAATTTAGAAAGATAACCCATGAAGGGATCATAATGGTCCAAGGATTGTCCCAAGAAGACATATTCACATCCTAATTTTCAGAACCTGGGAATGTTATTGGAAAAAAGTTCTTTGCAGGTGTAATTATGTTGAGAAAAGGTAGCCATCCTGGATTATCTGGGTAGGCCCTACATTTTAATAAACGAGTATCCTAAGAAGTTTCAGGCAGAGGAATATTAGACAAAAGAGGAAGAGAGTTCTGACTATGGAGTCAGAGATTAGAATGATGCCACCACAAGTAAAGGAGTTGTAACAGCCACCAGAAGCTAGAAGAGGGTAAGAATTGGTTCTCCACTAGATCTTCTAGAGGGAGTACAGCCTTGCAGACACCTTGATCTCAAACTTCTGGCCTACAGAACTGTAAAAGAATAAATGTCTAGTTTTAAGCCACAAAGTTTGAGGCAGTCTGTCACAACAGCCACAGGAAACTAATGCACCACAGAGAAACATGTAAAGTCACTGGCAAAGAGAAAATAATCAATAAATATTAGGTATTACTATTACTATCCCTGATAATTGAGAAATGTGGCCTTATGGATACTGGTTTCTCCCTAGTCTACCCAATCAGTTAAGTCACTCCTCTTTGCATACAGAGTTGCTAGTAATTGAGAATTGCTAAGAATGGAAGATGCTTCCTTGGCACATCTGAGAGAGGGCAGAAATGTTTGTCAAAGTTGCCAATGCTTTAGAGAAAGGAAACGATGCAAATCCCTAATTTTGAGCCAAGGCTGAGGCATGCAGTGCACAGATAATGAAGGTTCTATTTATAACAGACTTGTACCGATTTATCCACCCAGAGAAACCAGAGAGTTGGACTATAAATCCCACATGTGCGCAAATATATTTTGTGCAGTGTAGCCAGTGTCAAGACTTCCTGGAGCTACAAACAGAAGCATCGTCCTGGTAGGGGTGACACAATAGCTTGTCTACTGAAAGCTGCTTCTGCAAGTTTCCTTTTGGAGAGGGGATGTGCACTTTATGTAGGATGGCCGTGCCTGTGCCTTCTAGTTTGTCTGGACTGTCCTGGCATTCTCTGGATGTACTAGCACTCCAACTGGAGTAGCATTTGTCACTCTCAAAAATGTTCCAGGCTAGGTAATAAACTATATGCTTACTTTAACATGAAGACACACGATATTCAGCCTTCCAAGAAGATCAAAAATCACAAGAAAATGTTTCTTTCCAGATGTGTTAGGCAATTTTGCAGCAGTAGCCCTAAATGTGAAAGAAGTAAGGATGGTGGATTGATCTGTATCTCTGGAAGAGATTTTTTCCCACGATGGCTAGAGAATTAAAAGACCTAAAAGGTGACATATAGGGAAATGGATGATATAATATTCAGAACTTTAGCAGGCAACTAATATTAAAGGCCCTCAACATTTTGGAGACCATCATGTCAGATTCCCAACAGGTTAAAATCCAAGAGGGGACTTTTGGAGAATGCAGATCATGCTCCAGGTCTACTGGGCTTAAAAAGCCGTACTCCTTGGTGATGTTGTGTGACTATGCCCTGCCAGAGTGCCATCTCCTGAGGACCAGGGCACTCCACATCTACCTGGCTTGAGCCCACCTGGGCAGAGGTGGTAGGTGAATCTGCAGGATTTCTGACTGTTTCCCCCAGGGGCTGGAGTCAGCTAGTGGATCAGATTTCTCCATCTGGAGGCAGTGAAATGACTGCCCACTTTCTGAAATTTTGTGGTATGTTTGAGACAGCAGAGTATGAGGGTAGGAAGAAGGCAGATGGTTATTTGATATTGGAGAAGTGTTCTTTCATGGGGAATGTTTTTCTCTCAGTGGAGGAAATAAAACCAACAGGAGATAGGGAATAAGGAGGAAACTGCCTGTTAGCAGAATTATCATTATGACCCGGACCCAACTTTCATAAAGTATCCCTTGAGGGACTCTAATGTTCTCAGGATAACATTGATTGCTCTCTAGGGATAAAGAAAAGGGACTGGAAAAGCCTAGTCCAGTTATTTCCCTATAATTCTGTTTATTCCAGAATTTAGGGGACTGATGGGATTTGGGAACACGGTAATAGAGGTAAAGGGGAAACATAGATCATTCATCTGAAAATGGGAAAAAGATACCAAATATGTAAATAATATATTATAAATACTAATACTAATATTGTTGGAAGACATGCAGATAATAAAATTATATGAACATGCATGGGAAGAATACATATCTGCTATGGGAAAATAGTTATCCCCAGAAGAAAAAGAGGAAACAAAGATGGGTAATCATGTGTATTTTAGTTGTCTCTATGACTATTCTCCTAAAGTTATATTAAAAGTGACTGTTTTAAAATAAGTAACAGGAACCTGACTTCTACCACAGCACTCCCAGGGGGTCATCTTGGAACCCTGTTACTCCTGGCTCCTCATAAGAGTAACGACTGAACAGTGTATTATTGGGTATGAAGTTCACCTTGCTTTTCCCTCCTGGCACACAATTGCTAAGGTTTTCCTAAAATCCAATCATTATATATTTTGGATACCATGAATTCAAAGTCATGGATTTTCTTATAAGGAGGATGGTGTGAAGTTTGAATAGGTAACTTTTCAGTAAATCAATGACCCATATGTAAAGAGTGGCTGGGAAGAGTCCACACTGAGCAGGGAGTGGAATATGTTGGGGAGAATCAAATAAAGCATGTTGGATTTATTTGGTTAAATAAACTAACCCAGTTTTAACCACTGGTGATACAAAGCAAACCTCCATGGTTAGAACTGGGTAAGGGTACATGGAAAGGGTTTTCTATACTCTAATAAAGACTCTCCCCTGTTCACACTCCCTCAGACCACAGGTTCTCAGAATGTGGTCACCAACCAATAGCCTCAGCACCACCCGGGAACCTGTTAGACATGTTAGTTTCCAAATCGAAACTCTGAGCGTGGTGCCATCAGTCTACTTTAACAAACTATTTAGATTATTCTGAGACACATTAAAGCTTACTAATGACTTCTCTAGACTGTTTGTTGATCATAATAAAAACAAAATATTACAAATCACTACTACCATAATAACAGTCCACAAGTGCCCCCCCATAACACCACCACCAATCCAAACCAACCAAAAAGAAAAAGAGGAAAATAGAGGATGTCAAAAAAACCCAAGTAGAAGAAAGGCCTAAAACTAGTAATTAAAATAAACTATTAGAAAACTTTAACAGGAAAGCAGACCAAATCAAATATAATGGTTTAAAATAATAGACTTAGCAACCTGACAAGAGAAAGAAAAAGATTAAAGATAATGATAAAATTTAATTCAAGAAAGTAAGTGAAAGTTAAAAATCAGAAAAAGGGAAAATAAGTGAAATGTCTTATAAAAATTCTAACGTCTGACCTATATAGCACTTCTTTCATACCAGGCACTGTTCTAAGAAGTGTGTGTCTTCTATCTCATTTAATCTTCCTCAAAACCCTGTGAGATAGGTATTGTTTGCCATCTTCATTTTATTGCTAGGAAGGAAAGACAAAGAGTAGAAACTTTGCTGAAAATCAAACAGCTGGTAGGTAAAGTGAAGAGCAGAAATCCAGCTAGCCGAGCAAAAAAAGCCCATTATCTATTAAGACAGGTCATATTAAAAATAGAAATAAAGCCCATGAAACTAATGAGTTTGAAATGTAAAGTCAAGAATTAGACTATGCAAATATGCAGGTGGGGCAGGAAACAAAGGAGGAACAAAGAATGAGGCCTCTAATGGGCTGTGAAGATGTGTGTGCCTTTCCAGGGTCAAGGCAAAGGCCTTACTGTTCCTGGCAGAGAAGTGAGGGGTAGAGAGATTGGCAGACCCTCACACCTTCCCTTTCACTTAACTCCCTCTCATGTTCAGCTCTACACAAGTCAGATGCAGATTTTCTTAGATTAACAGAGATCTACAGTACAAATACCATACCTGTTACAGTGATAGGACTTCATTTTATTCTTGCTTACGAAACCTTTGGTTTGTCCTGGCTAATTAGGAGTCAGTTGGCTTTGAATAAATTGAAGATTTTATTTTGATTTGTTTTCACTGGATCTTGTATCTGATGGTTTCAAAGTTTTTGAAGACCTAAATTTTCCACTAACTATCCAGTAGCAATGAGAACCCAGAGGCCGTTACTATAACTACTGCTACTATTTGGGGTTAAGGACAATTAAAATGGCCTTTTTATTTTAAATTTTGTTAAGTTTTTGCCCTCCTACTCTTATTATGACTCTAAAATCAGGAGGCGATACTAAGATGTTTCAAGAACAAGGACAGAATATCAGTGCAGTTCACACTCCAGCAGTCTCCCACTCTCAAAGGTGAAGAGAGAAGAATGGGAGCTCAGCTTGCTGTTTTCAGATGCGTCCTGGATGCAGGCCAAGGATAAACTGTGGCTAATAAGAACTAAGAATAGCTAAAGCTGTGGCTAATAAGAAATAGTTGGCTTAAAAGCCAGTAGGAAGTTTCATTGTTTTTTCTCTTTGGGGAGAGATCCAGAAGGGAGGTGAATTCTTTCCTAACCTAGATGATCAAAGCTGGGTAAAATGCTTAATCAAATTGGAGGCAATACTGAATGGGTAGCCACTTTTCTAGATTGAAAAACGGATACTCAGCACTACTTTTGAAAGGAAATGTTTAGAATTGAGTTGGTGTGCTCTTCTGCTAAAAGGGAAAAAAGAAATGTTGGGAATAATAAAACTGAAAGGGGCAATAAATTGGGCAATATTAATATACTTTTAGTTCACTAACATAATTCAGACTGGATATGTTTTAATTAAAAACATTTTAAATAAGTAATATATGCATATAATACAAAAATTTAAAACCACCAGCAAATACACGGTTAAGATGAATTTTCTTTTACTCCTGTTCTTTGGTTTTCTAGTTTTTCCCAACTAAGAAGGGTACCAAATAGATACTGTTAAATTTAAAGATTTTTAAATGTTTTAGATTGTCAATTATTTTATGTTTGATTTTTATTCTCAGTAGGGGGTACACTATAAGTTGCCTTTTGGTAAATTTCCTATACTTTTAGTCTATGCTTTATTGGCAGATGCCAACAAATAAATGAAACCTTTCTTCTGCATTCAGTAAGCACTGTAGGACCAATATGTTCATGCGTGTACTTTTTAGTGATGTGTACCTTTACATTGAAATAGATGCTGTAGATTTTGTTATAGGCAGTGGGTGAAATCTGCAGTTGTCTTCTACTATTAAATAAAGTTTGACAAAGAGATTTTTTTTTTTTTTGAGACGGAGTTTCGCTCTTGTTACCCACGCTAGAGTGTAATGGCGCGATCTCGGCTCACGGCAACCTCCGCCTCCTGGGTTCAGGCAATTCTCCTGCCTCAGCCTCCTGAGTAGCTGGGATTACAGGCATGTGCCACCATGCCCAGCTAATGTTTTGTATTTTTAGTAGAGACGGGGTTTCACCATGTTGACCAGGATGGTCTCGATCTCTTGAACTTGTGATCCACCCACCTCGGCCTCCCAAAGAGCTGGGATTACAGGTGTGAGCCACCGCGCCCCGCCGACAAAGAGATTTTTAATCAAATATATTGGAGGATGCCATAAAACCAGTCTTAAGAAAAATAAAATGAGAGTGAGAATAATAATAATGATGACCATTATTTATCCAGCACCTATTGTGTCCTGGATCTTTCAATGCATTACTTCAAGCTTTAGGCTCAAATACCCATAGCAACTCTGAAAGATAACCATTAGCATGGCTATTAAAAGATTCAGACATACACAAAGCCTTGCAGTTAGTGAGAGCCAGAGTTCAAACCTAGGTATTTCCATTTCCAAAATCTGTGTACTTTCTCTTATACACTGTTGCTTCTCACACCGGTCCATGCAACTTCTTTTTTTGTTTGTTTGGATTTTAATTGACAAATAAAAATTGTATGTGTTTGTCATATACAGCATATTTTTTGAAATATGTATTGTGGAATGGCTAAATTGAGCTAATTAATATATGTATTATCAACATACTTTTTTGGGGGTAAGAACACTTGGCTCAGTGTGGTGGCTCATGCCGGTAATCCCAGCACTTTGGGAGGCTGAGGATGGCTCAGGAGTTCAAGACCAGCCTAGGCAGCATGGCAAAAGCCCATCTCCACAAAAAAATGTAAAATCATCTGGGCGGGTGGTGTATGCGCATTAGTAGTTCCAGCTACTTGGCAGGCTGAGGTGCGAGGATGACGTGAGCCTGGGAGGTCAATGCTTCAGTTAGCTGAGATTGCACCAATGCACTCCAGCCTGGAAAACAGAGTAAGATCTGTCTCCAAATTATTTTTTTAATAAAAATACTTAAATTTACTCTTAGCAATTTTGAAGACTATAATACATTGTTATTAACTCTAATCACCATGTTTTAAAATAGGTCTCTTTAAAATATTTCTTCTTTTGAATTGAATTTTGAATTTTGTATCCTTTGACTAATATCTCTCCAGCTGCTCCCATTCCCTGTAGCCACCATTCTACTCTTCAATGAGATGAACTTCTTTTAGATTCCACGTGTGAGTGAGATCATATGGTATTTGTCTTTCTGTGCTGGCTTGTTTCACTCAACATAACGTCCTCCAGTTTCATCCAGGTTGGTGTAGATAACAAGACTTACCCCCTTTTAAAGATTGAATACATTTTCTTTATTCATTCATTTATTGATGGACATTTAGGTTAATTGAATAACTCAGCTATTGTGAATAATGCTGTAATGAACATGGGAGTGCACATATCTCTTTTACATCCTGATTTCATTTCCTTTGGATATACCCCATAGTGGGATTTCTGGGTTGTATTATGGCTAGATCATATGGTAGCTCTATTTATTATACTTTTTTGAAGAACATTTATGCTGATTTTTATACTGGCTATACTAACTTACATACTTTTTTTTTTTTTTTTTTTGTATTTTAGGTTCTGGGGTATATGTACAGATCATGCGGGATTGTTGCATACGTACACACATGGCAATATGGTATGGCGCCTCCATCCCCCCTGTCACCTACACCTGCCATTTCTCCCCATGTTATCCCTCCCGGACCTCCCCATCTCCCCACTGTCCCTCCCTTGGCACCCCCAACAGAACTCAGTGTGTGATGCTCCCCTCCCTGTGTCCATATGTTCTCATTGTTCAACATCCGCCTATGAGTGAGAACATTCGGTGTTTGATTTTCCGTTCTTGTGTCAGTTTGCTGAGAATGATGGTTTCCAGATTCATCCGTGCCCCTACAAAGGGCACGAACTCATAGTTTTTAATGGCTGCATAGTATTCCATGGTGTATATGTGCCACATTTTTCTTGTTCAGTCTATCATCCATGGGCATTTGAGTTGGTTACAGGTCTTTGCTATTGTAAACAGTACCGCTGTGAACATATGTGTGCGTGTGTCTTTATAATAGAATGATTTGTAATCCTTTGCGTATATACCCAGTAATGGGATTGCTGGGCCAAATAGAATTTCTGTTTCTAGGTCCTTGAGGAAACACCACACTGTCTTTCACAATGGTTGAACTAGTTTACACTCCCACCAACAGTGTAAAAGTGTTCCTATTACTCCATATCCTATCCAGCATCTGTTGTCTCCAGAATTTTTTTATGATCGCCATTCTAGCTATTGTGAGATGGTATCTCAGTGTGGTTTTGATTTGCGTTTCTCTAATAATCAGTGATGATGAGCATTTTCTCATGTGTTTGTTGGCCTCATATATGTTTTCTTTTAAGAAGTGTCTGTTCATATGCTTCTCCCACTTTTGGATGGGTTCATTTGCTTTTTCTTGTAAATATGTTTTAGTTCTTTGTAGATTCTGGATATTAGCCCTTTGTCAGATGGGTAGATTGCAAAATATTTTTCCCATTCTGTTGGTTGCCGGTTCACTCTAATGATTGTTTCTTTTGCTGTGCAGAAGCTGTGGAGTTTGATTAGGTCCCATTTGTCTATTTTGGCTTTTGTTGCCAATGCTTTTGGTGTTTTAGTTATAAAGTCCTTGACTATACCTATGTCCCAAATGGTTTTGCCTAGATTTTCTTCTTGGGTTTTTATGGTGTTAGGTATTATGTTTAAGTCTTTAATCCATCTGGAGTTAATTTTAGTGTAAGGTGTCAGGAAGAGGTCCAGTTTCTGCTTTCTTCACACTACTAGCCAATTTTCCCAATAGCATTTATTAAACAGGGAATCGTTTCCCCATTGCTTGTTTTTGTTAGGTTTGTCAAAGATCAGATGGTTGTAGATGTGTGGTGTTGCCTCCAAGCCTTTGTTCTGTTCCATTGGTCTATATCTCTCTTTTGGTACCAGTACCATGCTGTTTTGATTACTGTAGCTTAGTAGTGTAGTTTGAAATCAGGTAGTGTGATGCCTCCAGCTTTGTTCTTTTTGCTTAGGATTGTCTTGGCTATGCAGGTCTTTTTTGGTTCCATATGATGTCTAAGGTGTTTTTTTTTTTTTTTTTTTTTTTTCCGATTTCTATGGAAAAGGTCATAGGTAGCTTGATGGGGATAGTCTTGAATCTATCAATTACTTTGGGCAATATGGCCATTTTTATGACATTGATTCTTCCTAACCATGAGCATGAAATGTTTCTACATTTGTTTGTGTCCTCTCTTATTTCCTTGAGCAGTGGTTTGTAGTTCTCCTTGAAGAGGTCCTTTACATTCCTTGTTAGCTGTATTCCTAGATATTTTATTCTCTTTGTAGCAATTGTGAATGGGAGTTCACTAATGATTTGGCTCTCTGTTAGTTGGTTATTGGTGTATAGATATGCTTGTGATTTCTGCACATTGATTTTGTATCATGAGACTTTGCTGAAGTTGCTTATTAGTTTAAGGTGATTTTGGGCTGAGATGATAGGGTCTTCTAAATATACAATCATGTCATCTGCTAATAGAGACAATTTGACTTCCTCTTTTCCAAATTGAATACACTTTATTTTTTTTCTTGCCTGATTGCTCTGGCTAGAACTTCCAATACTATACTGAATAGGAGTAGTAACAGTGGGCATCCTTTAGTGCCAAATTTCAAAGGGAATGCTTCCAGTTTTTGCCCATTCAGTATGATATTGGCTGTAGGTTTGTCATAAATAGCTTTTATTATTTTGAGACATGTTCCTTTGATACCTAGTTTATTGAGAGTGTTTAGCATAAAGGGCTGTTGAATTTTGTCAAAGGCCTTCCCTGCATCTTTTGAGATAATCATGTTGTTTTTGTCTTTGGTTCTGTTTATGTGGTGGATTATGTTTATATACTTGCATATGTTGAACCAGCTTTGCATCCCCAGAGTGAAGCCTACTTGATCGTGATGGATAAGCTTTTTGATGTGCTGTTGCAGTTGGTTTGCCAGTATTTTATTGAAGATTTTTGTGTATATGTTCATCATGGATATTGGCCTGAAGTTTTCTTTTTTGGTAGAGTCTCTGCTGGGTATCAGGATGATACACTTTATGATCTCATAAAGTGATTTGGGAAGGATTCCCTCTTTTTGGATTGTTTGGAATAGTTCCTGAAGGAATGGCACCAGCTCCTCATTGCACATCTGGTAGGATTCAGCTGTGAACCCATCTGGTCCTGGACTTATTTTGGTTAGTAGGCTACTAATTGCTGCCTCAACTTCAGCTCTTGTTATTCATCTGTTCAAGGTTTTAACTTCTTCCTGGTTTAGGCTGGGAGGGTGCAAGTGTTCAGGAATTTATCCATTTCTTCCAGGTTTGCTGGTTTCTGTGCATAGAGTTGTTTGTAGTAATCTCTGATTGTAGTTTGTATTTCTGTGGAGTCAGTGGTGATAGTCCCTTTATCTTTTTTTTTTGTATTGATTTGACTATCTCCCTTTTCTTTTTGATTAATCTGGCTAGTGGTCTGTCTATTTTTTGATCTTCTCAAAAAACCAGCTCCTGGATTTATTGATTTTTTTGAAAGATTTGTTGTAATCTATCTCCTTCAGTTCTACTCTAATCTTAGTTATTTCTTGTCTTCTGCCAGCTTTTGAGTTTTTTTTATCTTGCTCCTCTAGCTCTTTCAATTTTGACAATAGGGTGTCAATTTTAGATCTTTCCTTGCTTCTCTGGTGGGCATTTATTGCTATAAATTTCCCTCTAGACACTGCTTTAAATGTGTCCCAGAGATTGTGGTATGTTGTGTCTTCGTCCTCCTTGGTTTCAAAGAACATGGTTAATTCTGCCTTCATTTCATTGTTTATCCAGTCAACATTCAGGAGCCAGTTGTTCAGTTTCCATGAAGTTGTACAGTTCTGAGTTACTTTCTTAACCCTGAGTTCTAATTTGATTGCACTGTGGTCTGAGAGACTGTTTGTTATGATTTCTGTTCTTTTGCATTTGCTGAGGAGTGATTTACTTCCAATTATGTGGTCAGTTTTAGAGTAGGTGCCATGTGGTGCTGAGAATAATGTATATTCTGTGGATTTGGGGTGGAGATTTCTGTAGATGTCTATTAGGTCTGCTTGGTCCAGATCTCAGTTCACGTCCTGGATATCCTTGTTAATTGTCTGTCTCATTGATCTGTCTAATATTGACAGTGGAGGGTTAAAGTCTCCCACTATTATTGCGTGGGAGTCTAAGTGTCTTTGTAGGTCATTAAGAACTTGCCTTATGTACCTGAGTGCTACTGTATTGGGTGCATATATATTTATGATCATTAGCTCTTCTTGATGCATTGATCCTTTTACCATTATATAATGCCCTTATTTGTCCCTTTTGATCTTTGTTGGTTTAAAGTCCATTTTATCAAAGACTAGGATTGCCACTCTTGCTTTTTTCTGCTCTGTATTGCTTGAAAATCTTCCTCCATCCCTTTATTTTGAGCCTATGTGTGTCCTTGCATATGAAATGTGTTTCCTGAATACAGCACACCAATGGGTTTTGACTTTTTATCCAGTTTGCCAGTCTGTGTCTTTTGTTTGGGGCATTTACTCCATTTACATTTAAGGTTAATATTGTTATGTGTGAATTTGATCCTGCCATTTTGATGCTAGCTGGATATTTTGCCCATTAGTTGACACATTTTCTTCATTGTGTTGATGGTCTTTACCATTTGGTACGTTTTTGGAGTGGCTGGTACTGGTTGTTCCTTTCCTTGTTTAGTGCTTCTTTCAGGAGCTCTTGTAAGATAGGCCTGGTGGTTACAAAATCTCTCAGCAATTGCCTGTCCGTAAAGGATTTTATTTCTCCTTTGTTTGTGAAGCTTAGTTTGGCTGGATATGAAATTCTAGGTTGAAAGTTCTTTTCTTTAAGGATGTTAAATATTGGCCCCAACTCTCTTTGGCTTGTAGGGTTTCTGCAGAGAGATCCACTGTGAGTCTGATGGGCTTCCTTCTGTGGATGACCTGACCTTTCTCTCTGGCTGCCCTTAGCATTTTCTCCTTCGCTTCCATCCTGGTGACTCTGACGACTATGTGCCTTAGGGTTGCTCTTCTTGAGGAATACCTTTATGGTGTTCTCTCTATCCTGGACTTGAATGTTGGCCTGCCTTGCTAGGTTGGGGAAGTTCTCCTGGATAATATCCTGAAGATTGTTTTCCTGCTTGGATTCATTCTCTCCATCACATTCAGGTACATCTATCGAACATAGATTAGGTTTTTTCACATAATCCCATATTTCTTGGAGGCTTTGTTCATTTCTTTTCACTCTTTTTTCTCTATTTTTGCCTTCTCATTTTATTTCATTGAGTTGATCTTCAATCTCTGATATCCTTTCTTCTGCTTGGTTGATTAAGCTATTGAAACTTGTGTATGCTTTGCAAAGTTCTCGTGCTGTGTTTTTCAGCTCCATCAAGTCACTTATTTTCTTCTCTAAGCTGTTTATTCTAGTTAGCATCTTATCTAACCTTTTTTCAAGGTTCTTAGTTTCTTTGCATTGGGTTAGCACATGTTCTTTTAGCTTTGAGAAGTTTGTTATTACTTACCTTCTGAAGCCTGTTTCTGTCAATTCACAGATTCATTCACCATCCATCTTTGATCCCTAGCTGATGAGGAGTTGTGATCCCTTGGAGGAGGAGAGGAATTCTGGGTTTTGGTGTTTTCATCCTTTTTGCACTGGTTTCTTCCCATCTTAGTGGCTTTATCTACCTGTGGTCTTTGTATTTGGTGACTTTCAGATGGGGTCTCTGAGTGGACATCCTTTTTGTTGATGTTGAAGCTATTTCTTTCTGCTTCTTAGTTTTCCTTCTAAGTCAGGCCCCTCTGCTGCAGGACTGCGGGAGGTCGACTCCAGAACCTGCTTGCCTGGGGATCACCCACGGGGGCTGCAGAATAGCAAGGGTTGCTGCCAGTTTCTTCCTCTGCTATCCTTGTTCCAGAAGGGTACCCACCAGATGTTGGCCTGAACTCTCTTTTATGAGGTGTCTCTTTGGGTATATTGCTTGAGGAGTTTGTCCTTTATAGGAGCTCAAGGTGTGTACTGGGAGCTTCATTGTTTTGTGCAGAGCTGCTGGGCAGGTACCGTTAAGTCCGCTGTAGCTGGACTCATAACTGCCTCTTATCCCAGGTGCTCTGTCCTAGGAAGGTTGGCTTTAAGTTCCTGCTGTGCTGCTGCCTTTTGTCATAGATGACCTGCCACACACATAGTCTAGTCACAGTCGGCCAGCGGAGGTGTTACTGAGCTGCCGCAAGCTCTGCCCAGCTGCTGTTTGTACTGCCTCGGTAGTGGCAGACTGCCTTGGTAGTGGGGGACTGCCTTGGTAGTGTGGGATGCCCTTTCCCCCACTGAAGTGGACCATCCTGGGTCCAGCTGCGCTTGCTGCAAAACTCTCAAACCAGAGCATTTCAGATTGCTTGTTTTGTGGGGGTGGTACCCGCCAAGCCAGATCACCTGGCTCCCTTTTTCAGTCCCCTCCCTTTAAGTTGAATGGGTGGCTCTGTCTCCCCGGTGTTCCAGGGGCCAGTTGAAATGGCCACCCAGACTTGTGTGAGTTTCTGTGCGCCAATCCAGCACTGGCTGAAACCACTGCACTGAAAACTTGTGGCGCTTTCATACTGGTAATCTCCTGGTCTGTGGACAGTGAAAACTTGTTTGGAAATGCAGTGAGCACTCACCCTCTGTTCTGTTCTCATTTGGAACTGCAGTCTGGAGCTGTTTCTATTTGGCCATCTTGGATCCTTTCCCTAACTTACATTCTTACCAACAGTGTTTGGTGTGCAATAGTTCTCTTTTCTCTACATCCTCTCTAACACTTATTTTTGGCTTTTTGTTAATAATCATCCTAATAGATGTGAAGTGTTTTAATTTACAGTTTTCTGATGATTAGTGATTTTGAGGATATTTTATATACCTGTGGGCCATTTTTATGACTTCTTTTGAGAACTGTTCATTCAGATCCTTTGCTTATTTTTTAAAATAGGGTTGTTTCCTTACTATTGAATTGCTTGAGTTCTCTGTATAGTTTGGATAATCACCCCTTAGCAGATGTATGGTTTGCAAATATTATCTCTCATTCTGTGTTTTTTTCTTCACTATATTAATTGTATCCTTGGCTGTGCAGAAGCTTTTCTGTTTGATGTGATCCATTTGTCTATTTTTGCTTTTGTCACCTGGGCTTTTAGGTTTATGTCCAAAAAATCATTACTCAGACCAATGCCATGGAGCTTTTCCATGCCACCTCTTACGAAAGAATGGGTATGGAATTGCTGAGTGCAAAGAAAAATTAAAAACAAAAAACAGAACTAGTGTAGGATAACATGTGAGAAGAAACCATAGGTTCAAACAGAAGCTGGGCTATATGCAACAAATCTTGGGTTACATTATAAAGCTATTCCATGATTTATATAACATCACATCACAAACTAATGTTTTCCTTTTGCTGATGTCATTTTCTGTACTACTTGTAAAAGTTATGTTGTCACATTAGATCTTATGGAGACTGTCTGGAAGGATGTTTTTTCTTTCTGAATTTTTGTGCTATTTCACTTGCTTAGTTTCCAGTGCAGGTCACCTGGGCCTGGATACTCTAAAACCAATTTCTGGGCAATTGGGCTGAAGGTCAACCACATTTAGTGCAAGATCTCCACACTGATTCTAAGTGGTTACTGGACAAACACCTGTGACAGAATATATTAATGAATTTCCAAGAAAAAAACTATAATGGTTGTTATAAATTGTTTTATAACTAGTAACTTTAAAGTTTAATGGCTTAAAGAAACTATATTACCTCACAGTTACCTTAAGTGAGGAATCAGGCATCTTTGGTTCCAGGTCTCTTAAAAGTTTTAAGGGATTGTCTGAAGCTGTAGTCATCTCAAGGCTTGACCTAGGAGAATCCACTTCCAAACTCATTCATGTGGCTATTAGTTGGAGACATCAGTTCCTTGCCACTTGGGGGTCTCTATAGAGCAGCTCACATGGCAGCTAGGTTCCTTCAAAGCAAGCTAGCAAGTGAACAAGAAGCAATGTTCTACAAATAATTTATAATTTTATATAATCTAATATTGGATATTGGAAGTGGCATTCCTTCACTTCTATGCTATTCTGTATCTTGCATACACATAAATAAATCCAGCCCATACTCAAGGAGATGGGATAACACAAAAGCATGAATATCAGTATATTAGGATGCTTGGGATATCTAACATGGTGCCGATGAATGTTTAATAACTAAACAGGTAAAAGGATAAATTTTAAAATGTATCATACAAGTGAACATGTATCAAGCTTTCCATTTAACTCATTAATTCATGAGAAAATATTTTATAAACTGCTCAAGTGAAAACAAAGTACCAGTTATTGTCAGATCAGAAATGATGAAATGATTTTTATAAGTGGCTATTGTATTAATCTATTTTCATGCTGAGATAAAGACATACCTGAAACTGGGCAGTTTACCACAAAAAAAAAAAAAGAAAAAAGAAAAAAAAAAGGTTTAATGGACTTACAGTTTCACACAGCCTCACAATTATGGCAAAAGCCAGGAGGAGCATGTCACTTCTTATATGGATGGCAGCAGGCAAAGAGAGAGCATGCTCAGGAAGACTCCTTTTTTTTAAAGCCATCAGCTCTAATGAGACTTATTCACTATCACAAAAAATAGCACAGGAAGACCTGCCCCTGTGATTCAATTACCTCATACGTGGTTCCTCTCATGACACATGGGAATTGTGGAAGTTACAATTCAAGTTGAATTTGGGTGGGGGCACAGCCAAACTATATAATTCTGCTGCTGACCCCTCCCAAATCTCATGTCCTTACATTTCAAAACCAATCATGCCTTCCCAACAGTCCCCCAAAGTCTTAACTCATTTTAGCATTAACTCAAAAATCTGCAGTCCAAAGTCTTATCTGAGACAAAGCAATTCACTTCTGCATAAGAGCCTGTAATACCAAAAGCAAATTAGTTACTTCCTAGATACACTGTGGATACAGGCGTTGGGTAAATACAGCTGTTCCAAATGGGAGAAGTTGGCTAAAACAAAGAGGCTACAGGCCCAATGCAAGTCTGAAATCCTGCAGCGCAGTCAAACCTTAAAGCTCCAAAATGGGCTGGAGTCAAGATGGCTGAATCGACACAATTCCAGTGCACAACACCCAGTGAGAGACACACAGGAATCGAGAGATCTCCTAGCTCCAACTGAGGTACCAAGTTCATTTCAACGGGCCTGGTCAGATGTTGAGCAAAGCCCAGACAGGGCAGACTGAGGCAGGGAGGTTTGTTGCTTCACCCAGAAAGTGCATCTGACTGATGAGTCAGAGGCTCCCTTTCTGGCACTCCGGTCCAGATACAGCGCTTCCGCCAAAGCCTCAGCAATACACAGAACAGGGGATCTTTGCCAGTCAAGTGCTGGGAATTACAAGCTCAGAGTTGAATGATAACCCAGGACAGTGTCCCAGATTGGCACACAGATCTAAGCAAATGCATAAGCCCATAAGCCAATCAGGAGAGCCTGAGGACCGAGCTATCACCCCCTCCCCTTGCCCAGAGAGAGAGGGAGCTGAAAGCAGGAAGACAGATGGAGCAGCTGGGCAGCTCCCTCACTCATGACCAGAGAGAGAGGGAGCTCAAATCGGGGAGACAGACAGTGCAGCTGGGCAGGTCTCTACCCTCCCCCATAAGCCTCAGAGGGCTGAAGCACTAACTCTAGTGGGTTATGCAGCCAGTGCCTCAGTCTGAGCTGAGCCCTGAATGATCCAGCCCTGTGGAGTAAAGATGCAACCCACCATTAAAGAGGCAGGACTAGACTTCATGTTTTAACAAAAAACACAGGAAGCCTACGTAGCAACGGGCAGTGTTCTTGACCACCCAGCAGTGCCTCCAGGTCAGCAGAAGAGGCAGGCCTAACCTCCCAGTGTAAACAAAAAAAGGCACAGGACGCTTACCTAGCAAACTGAAGGAGTCCCTGGAAACGAAGTAGCACCTCAACAGGCAGACAAGCGACCTCGTCAAGCAGCTCCAACTCCCTGAGATCAGAACTAGATAAAGCAACCAAGGTGGGAAAAAAAAACAGTGCAAAAAATATGAAACCATCAAGGGCCAGAACACCTCTTCTCCCTCAAGGGATCATAACTCCTTATCAACACGGGAACACAACATGATTGAGAAAGAATGTGACGAATTGACAGAAACAGGCTTCAGAAGGTGGATAATAACAAACTTTTCTGAGCTAAGGGAACATGTTCTACCTCAATGCAAAGAAACTAAAAACCTTGATAAAAAGGCTAGACGAAATGCCAACTAGAATAACCAGCTTAGAGAAGAACATAAATGACTTGATGGAGTTGAAAAACACAGCACGAGAACTACATGAAGCAAACACAAGTTTTAATAGCCGAATTGATCAAGCAGAAGAAAGGCTATCAGAGATTGAAGATCAACTCAATGAAATAAAAAGGGAAGGCAAGGCAAGAGAAAAAAGAGTGAAAAGAAATGAACAAAGCCTCCAAGAAATATGGAATTATGTAAAAAGAACTAATCTACCCTTGATCAGTGTACCTGAATGTGACAGAATGGATCCAAGCTGGAAAACACACTCCAAGATATTATCCAGGAGAACTTCCCCAGCCTAGCAAGGCAGTCCAACATTCAAATCCAAGAAATACAGAGAACTCCACAAAGATATTCCTCAAGAAGAGCAACCCCAAGGCACATAATTGTCAGATTCACCAGAGTTGAAATGAAGGAAAAGTACTAAGGGCAACCAGAGAGAAAGGTCAGGTCACCCATAGAGGGAAGCCAATCAGACTCACAGCAGATCTCTTGGCAGAAACCCTACAAGCCAGAAGAGAGTGGGGACCAATATTCAACATCCTTAAAGAAAAGAACTTTCAACCCAGAATCTCATATCCAGCCAAACTAAGCTTCTTAAGTGAAGGAGAAATAAAATCCTTTACTGACAAGGAATTACTGAGAGATTTCATCACCACCAGACCTGCCTTACAAGAGCTCCTGAAAGAAACATAAACACAGAAAGGAACAAGTACCAGCCACTGCAAAAGCACACCAAATGGCAGTGAAGACCAAAAATGCAGTGAAGAAAACGAGTCAGCTAATGGGCAAGGAAACCAGCCAGTAACAAAATGCAGGATCAAATTCACACATAACAATATTAACATTGAATGTAAATGGCCTAAATGCCCCAATCAAAAGACACAAGATTGGCAACAAGGATAAAAAGTCAAGACCCCTCATTGGTGTGCTGTATTCAGGAAACACATCTCATGTGCAAAGACACATATAGGCTCAAAATAAAGGAATGGAAGAAGATTTACCAAGCAAATGGAGAACAAAAAAAAGCAGGGGTTGCAATCCTAGTCTCTGATAAAGTGGATTTCAAACCAACAAAGATCAAAAGGGACAAAGAAGAGCACTACATAATGGTAAAAGGATCAATACAACAAGAAGAGCTAAATATCCTAAAAATATATGCACCTAACCCAGGAGCCCCTATTACATAAAGCAAGTTGTTAATGACCTAAAAGGAGATTTAGACTCTTACTCAATAATAGTGGGAGATTTCAACACTCCACTGTCAATATTAGATCAATGAGACAGAAAATTAACAAGGAAATCCAGGACTTGAATGCAGAGCTCAAGCAGACCTAGTAAACATATACAGAATGCTCCACCCCAACCCACAGAATATACATTCTTCTGAGCACCACATCACACTTACTCTAAAATTGACCACATAATTGGAATCAAATCCATCCTCAGCAAGTGCAAAAGAACAGAAATCATAACAAACAATCTATCAGACCACAGCACAAGTTAGGACTCAGGATTAAGAAACTCATGCAAATCTGCACAACTACTTGGAAACTGAAAAACTTGCTTCTGAGTGTTGACTGGATAAACAATGAAATGAAGGCAGAAATAAAGATGTTCATCAAAACCAATCAGAACGAATACACAACTTACCAGAATCTCCGGGACACCTTTAAAGCAGTGTCGAGAGGGAAATTTATAGCAATAAATACCCACATGAGAAACAAGGAAAGATCTAAAATCGATACCGTATCATCAAAGTTGAAAGATCTAGAGGAGCAAGATCAAAAAAACTCAAAAGCTAGCAGAAGACAAGAAATAACTAAGGTCAGAGCTGAACTGAAGGAGATAGAGACATGAAAAACCCTTCAAGAAATCAATAAATCCAGGAGCTGGTTTTTTGAAAGATCACCAAAATAGACCACTAGCCAGACTAATAAAAAAGAAAAGAGAGAAGAATCAAATTGATGCATTTAAAAATGATAAAGGGGATATCACCACTGATTCCACAAAAATACAAACTACCATCAGAGATTAATACAAACAGCCCTATACACACAAACCAGTAAACCAGGAAGAAATGGATAAATTTCTGGAGACTTGCACTCTACCAAGACTAAACCAGAAAGAAGTTGAAACCCTGAATAGACCAATAACAAGGGCTAAAGTTGAGGCAGCAATCAACAGCCTACCCACCAAAAAATGTCCAGAACCAGATGGGTTCACAGCCAAATTCTACCAGACGTACAAAGAGGAGCTGGTTCCATTCCTCCTGAAATTATTCTAAACAATACAAAGGAGGGAATCCTCCCTAACTAGTTTTATGAGACCAACATCATCCTGATACCAAAACCTGGCAGAGGCTCAACTAAACAAGAAAACTACAAGCCAATATCCAGGATGAACATTGAAGCAAAAATCTCCAATAAAATACTGGCAAACTGAATGCAAGAGCACATCAAAAAGCTTATTTATGACCATCAATTAGGCTTCATCCCAGAGATGCAAGGCTGGTTCAACATATGCAAGTCCATAAACACAATCCACCACATAAACAGAACCAAAGACAAAAACCACATGATTATCTCAGACCTGCAGAGAAGGCCTTCAACAAAATTCAACACCCCTTCATGCTAAAAACTCTCAATAAGCTAGGTATTGACAGAACATATTATAAAATAATGCAAGCTATTTATAACAAACCTACAGCCAATATCATACTGAATGGGAAAAAGCTGGAAGAATTCCCATTGAAATCAGGCACTAAACAAGGATGCCCTCTCTAACCATCCTAGTCAATTTAGTATTGGAAATTCTAGCCAGAGCAATCAGAAAAGAAAAAGAAATAAAGTGTATTCAATTACGAAAGGAGGAAGTCAAACTGTCTCTGTTTACAGACGACATGATTGTATATTTAGAAGACCCCATCATCTCAGCCCAAAATCTCCTCAAACTGATAAGGAACTTAAGCAAAGTGTTAGCATACAAAATCAATGTGCAGAAATCACAAGCATTCCTATACACCAATAACAGACTTAAAGATAGCCAAATCAAGAACAAACTGCCATTCACCATGGCTACAAAGAGAATAAAATACCTAGGAATACAACTAACAAAGGATGTAAAGGATCTCCTCAAGGAGAGCTACAAACCACTGCTCGTGGAATAGGAGAGGACACAAACAAATGGAAAAACATTCCATGCTCATGGTTAGGAAGAATCAATATTGTGAAAATGGCCATACTGCCCAAAGTAATTTATAGATTCAATTCTATCCCCAACAAGCTACCAAAGACCTTCTTCACAGAACTGGAAAAAAATACCTTAAACTTCATATGGAACCACAAGAGAGACTGCATAGCAAAGACAATCCTAAGCAAAAAGAGCAAAGAAGGAGGCATCACACTGCTGGACTTAAAACTACACTACAAGGCTATAGCAATCAAAACAGCATGGTACTGGTACCAAAACAGACACATAGACCAATGCGACAGAACAGAGGCCTGTAAAGCAACACCACATATCTGCAACTATCTGATTTTTGATGAACCTGACAAAAACAAGGAATGGGGAAAGGACTTCATGTTTAATAAATGGTGTTGGGAAAACTGGCTAGCAATGTGCAGAAAGCAGAAACTGGACCCCTTCCTGTCACCTTACACTAAAATCTATTCCAGATAGATTAAAGATTTAAATGTAAAACCTAACACCATTAAAACACTAGAAGAAAACCTAGGCAAAACCATCCAGGACATAGGCATAAGCAAGGACTTCATGACTAAAACGCCAAAAGCAATGGAAACAAAAGCCAAGATAGACAAATGGGATCTAATTAAACTTCAGAGCTTCTGTATAGCAAAAGAAACAATCATTAGAGTGCACTGACAAGCAACAGAATGGGAAAAAATTTTTGGAATCTACCCATCTGACAAAGGGCTAATATCCAGAATCTACAAAGAACTAAGATATACAAGAAAAAAACAACCCCATTCAAAAGTGGGCAAAGGATATGAACAGACACTTTTCAAAAGAAGACATATATGAGGCCAATACACATATGAAAAAATGCTCATCATCACTGGTCATTAGAGAAATGCAAATCAAATCCATATTGAGGTATCATCTCACACCAGTTAGAATGGTGATCATTAAAAAATCTGGGGACAACAGATGTTGGAGAGGATGTGGAGAAAAAGGAACACTCGTATACAGTTGGTGGGGGGTGTAAATTAGTTCAACCATTGTGGAAGAGAGTGTGGCAATTTCTCAAGGATCTAGAAATAGAAATTCCATTTGACCCAGTAATCCCATTACTGGTGTATACCCAAAGAACTATAAATCATTTTACTATAAAGACACCTGCACACCTATGTTCATTGCAGCCCTGTGTACAATAGCAAATACCTGGGACCAACCCAAATGCCCATTAATGATAAACCGGACAAAGAAAGTGTGACACATACACACCATGGAATACTATGCAGCCATAAAAAACGATGAGTTGGTGTCCTTTGTAGGGACTTGTATGAATCTTGAAACCATCATTCTCAACAAACTGACACAAGAACAGAAAACCAAACACCACATGTTCTCACTCATAGGCAGGTGTTGAACAATGAGAACATGTGGACTCAGGGAGAGGAGCATCACACACTGGGGGCAGTTGTGGGGGTCTAGAGGAAGGACAGCAAAGGTGGGGAGGGATAACATGGGGAGAAATGCCAGATATAGATGAAAGGGGAATAGAGGCAGCTAACCATCTGGTTATGTATGTACCTATGCAACAACCCTACATGACCTACACATGTGTTCCACAACCTAAAGTAAAATAACATATTTTTAAAACAAAATGCTCCAAAATTATCTCCTTTGACTCCATGTCTCTCATCCAAATCACAGTGTTGCAAGTGATAGTTTCCCATGGTCATGGGTAGTTCCACCCCTGTGACTTTGCATGGTACAGCCCCCCTCCTGGCTACCTTCATGACCTGGCTTTGAGTGTCTGCAGCTTTTCCAGGTGCACAGTGCAAGCTGTCAGTGGATCTACCATTCTGGCTGTGGAGGACAGTGACCCTTTTCTCATAGCTCCACTACGCAGTGCCCCAGTGGAAACATTGTGTGGAGGCTCCCACCCCACATTTCCCTTCTGCACTGCCCTAGTAGTGGTTATCCTTGAGGGTCCTGCCCCTGTAACAAAATTCTGCCTGGGCATCCAGGTGTTACCATACAGCCTCTGAAATCTAGGTAGAGGTTCCCAAACCCCAATTCTTGACTTCTGTGCACTTGCAGGCTCAACACCACATGGAAGCTGCCAAGGCTTGGGGCTTGCACATTGTGAAGCCATGGCCCAAGCTTTATGTTAGCCCCTTTCAGCCACTGCTAGAGCAGCTGAGATGCAAGACACCAAGTCCCTAGGCTACACACAGGACAAGGACCTTGGGCCCAGCCCACAAAACCATTTTTCCTCCTAGGCCTCCAAGCCTGTGATGGGAGGGGCTGGCATGAAGACATCTAGCACTTCCTGGAGACATTTTCCCCATCATCTTGGGGATTAACATTTCAATCCTCATTGCCTATGCAAATTTCTGCAGCTGGCTTGAATTTCTCCTCAGATTTTCTTTTCTATCACATTGTTAGGCTGCAATTTTTCTAAACTTTTATGCTATGCTTTTCTTATAAAACTGAATGCTTTCAACAGCACCTAAGTCACATCGTGAATGCTTTGTTGGTTAGACATTTCTTCAGCCAGATACCTTAATGATCTCTCTCAAGTTCAAAGTTCCACAAATCTCTAGGGCAGGGGCAAAATGCCACCAATCTCTTTGCTAAAACATAACAAGAGTCACATTTGCTCCAGTTCCTGACAAGTTTTTCATCTAAATCTAAGATCATCTCAGCCTGAATTTCATTGTCCATATCCTTTTCAGCATTTTGGTCAAAGCCATTCAAAAAGTCCCTAGGGAGTTTCAAACTTTGCCACTTTTCCTGTCTTCTTCTGAGCCCTCCAAACAGTTCCAACATCTGCCTGTTACCCAGTTCCAAAGTCCCTTCAACATTTTCAGGTATCTTTTGAGCAGCACCTCACTCCTGGTGCCAATTTACTATATTAGTCTGTTTTCATGCTGGTGATAAAGACATACCTGAGACTGGGCAATTTACAAAAGAAAGAGGCTTAATGGACTTACAGTTCCACATGGCTGGGGAGGCCTCACAATTATGGTAGAAGGCCAGGAGCAGCAAGCTACGTCTTATGTGGGTGGCAGCAGGAAAAGAGAGGGTTGTTCAGGGAGAGTCCTGTCTTCATCAGATCTCATGAGACTTATTCACTATCATGAGAATATCATGGGAAAGACCCATCCCCCGATTCAGTTACCTCCCACCGGCTTCCTCCCACAACAGATGGGAATTGTGGGAGTTGCAATTCAAGATGCGATTTGATTGGGGCACAACCAAACCATATCAGCTGTAAAACTGGCAAAACTGATCAATATCTATAGGGCAATTATCAATGATAGTCTACTGGATGCAATTTACATTTCTTTGGACAGAAATTATTCTCATTACTCCCAGTTTTCTACAATTAACTTCTATCTCTACAGTGTTGTAAAATAATATCAGCAAAGGCAGAGATAACCTGGATTGCTGAAATAGACAGTATTCCAACTAAATTTCAAAATTTTCTATAATTTTTTTCTCAGAAATGCATGGTACAAACTTGGAGAATGTGCATACCAGGAAAAGTCCAGGGAAGAAAATTGTTTTACTTCTTTTCAAATTTATACAGTGTTTAGATCACTTCACTGGAAAACTATAATCCTTGATCTTTAGAATATAAGATTTTCTGAGTATATTAGAGTATCTCAGTGTATCTCTGTACCTTCACAATATGTTCCTGGCTTCTTATACATCATTCTTAACCTTGTAGAATATAGAATATCTCTGATGGGAGAGATTGAAACTAAACCATGCCAATGATCCAGGGAGTGATGGGCTCTTGCAGGTAGATCCCGATTTCTCATTGCTAAATAAGAGCCAGGATTCTATCAGTAATTGCCAAACACAGGTGGGCCAGCTACATAAAAATCCTCTGTGGCAGGAGTAGGGAGATAGAGTGATTTTTTGTCAAAATTTTTGACTCTTGGAATCTATCCTGTACCTACTGAATTAGTATGCTTTGATGAGGCCTGGATAATCTTATTTTTAATGTATTCTTCAGATAATTCTATTTGGCCAGTTTTATGATTCACTAGCCTAGATAACTTCTTGTTAAAGGCTTTGACCAAAATGCAACTTGAGAGTTTATTGAGGCCTCTGAATTACCACAGAGGGGTTATAGCTGGCCTTCTTCCTGAATTTCTCCAGGTGACTATGGAGACAAAGATTTCTCCTCTTCTGGGTCATTAATAAAGAAAGCTCAACTTTGAGAAAACATATACCTTGCTACACACTGAGCTCTAAAATCATCACGGAAAAAAATAAAATAACAAGAGATACAAATACACAAATGTTTTTCTATATCCTCAAACCATAGACTAAGGTATTATAGAATTACCTAATTTTCTTCTTCATAGCCTCAATAAAAAAGAGTCTTTTGTTTTTAGCATCAATCAGTGAATATTTCAATAGATATTTGCAGTGTCCTGCTGAGTCCTATTGGAATAAGCGGAAAAACAATTATGTACACTTTTCCTACTATGCAAATTTTGCTGAATCGGTTCACTACATTTGAAAAGCTGCAACTATTTGAAATTCAAATGAACATTTACCATCTGTGGTCTTCATTAACATTATAATGGCATCATGATTTCAGACATTTCTGTTGATGAATATTAGTTTTCTTGAGTCTTATACCGCTACTTTTAATTTTGTAGTCCATAAAATATAACAGGTGATCTGTGATTTATTATATATAAATCATTGAGTGAGAAGAGACTTTAGAAATGATCAATTTCAATGTCACTATTTTACAAGAAAGGAAACCAAAATTCAGAAAGGGGAACTCTTATGAGCTGAATTGTGCTTCCCCCGAAAAAATGCGTATGTTGAAGTCATAACCTGCAGTACCTCAGAATGTGAGTGTATTTGGAGATAGGATCTTTAAAGGGATAATTAAACTAAAATGAAGTCATCAGGGTGAACCCTCATCCCCTATGATTGATGTCCTTAGAAGAAGAGGAAATGTGGACACAGAAATAGAGGAAAGATGACGTAAAGACACATGAAAAAGGCAGCCATCTATAAGCCCAAAGATAAGCCTCAGAAGCAGCCAACCCCTTCAGTTCAGACTTCTAGCATCCAGAACTGTGAGAAAAAAAACTTCTGTTGGTTAAGCCACTCAGCCTGCAGTACTTTTTTACGGCATCCCTAGCAAACTAATACAGGAACCAAACTGGTCAAGGTTATAGAGCTAATTTGTTGTAAAAACTGACATTAAAATCCTGGTAGGTCTTTCTGCTTTTCAGTTTGGTATATGATCATATGCTATATAATGATGTTTTGGTCAATGATAGACCACATATACCATAATACACAAAAGATTCTCATGGAGCTGAAAAATTCCTATCACCTAGTGACATTGTAGCAGTGATGTCATAGTACAATAAACTGCTCACATGTTTGTAATGAGGCTGGTGTAAACAAACCTGCTGCACTGCCAGTTGTATAAAGGTCTTGCACATACAATTAAGTACAGTACCTAATGCTTAATAATGATAATAAAAAACTATATTATTGGCTTATGTATTTATTATGCTATACTTTTTTATCATTATTTTAGAATATACTCCTTCTACTTATTTTTTTTTTAAGTTAAACTGTAAGACACCCACAGGTACATCCTTCAGCTTAGGTTAACGTGTGTGTTTGTGTCTTAGTTTTTTTAACAAAATCGTTTAAAAGTTAAAATATTTAATAAAAAATTTTATGGAATAAGGATGTAAGAAAGAAATTATTTTTGTACAGCTCTACAATGTGTTTGTGTTTTAAGCAAAGTGTTATTACAAAAGAGTCAGAAAGTTAAAAATTGTTAAGTTTTCAGATTGAAAAATTATAGTAAGTTAAAGTTAAACTACTATTGAAGAAAGAGAAAATTTAAAAATAAATTTGGTGTAGCCTAAGAATTCAGTGTTTATAAAGTCTATACTTGTGTAGGATAATATCCCAATCCTTCACATTCACTCACCACTCACTCACTGACTCACCAAGAGCAACTTCCAGTCCTGCAATGTCCATTCTCAGTAAGTGCCCTGTATAGGTATACCATTTTTTATCTTTTATACCATATTTTTACTGTTGCTTTTCTATGTTTAGATATGTTTGAATACACAAGTATTTACCATCATGTTAAAACTGCCTACAGTATTTAGTACAGTAATATATCTACACATGTAGGCTGTATGGTACATCCTGTTGCTCCTAGGCCACAAGAAGCAACAGGCTATACCATACAGCCTACATGTGTAGTAGGCTATACCACCTATGTTTGTATAAGTATACTCTTTGATGGTCACACAACAACAAAACCACCTAACAACACATTTCCCAGAATGTATCCTCATCCTTAAATGACACATGACTCTATTTTTTTCTGTCACTAGACTATATGAAAGATCAATTCTCAAAAATTATATTATGCAGAATTATAGTACTATCACAGAGCAGTCTGAAGATTGTTCTTGTTCTTCACTTGCCTTGAAAATTAGATCATCTCATTGAATATTGTATATTAGCATAGGTTTGAACATTAGTTATAACACATTTATGTCCTGAAATCCAAACCAAGGATTCATATCACAACAATACATGACCTGTAAGACATGAAAACCTCTGACTCTTGTTATTATAACTATAATAATCTCATCTTTGGCACCAAATCTCCACCCCAATCTCACAGCTGTCTTCTTACATACTATGCGTAGTGTCTGCAATTCCATGTCTCTTTCTATATATAGTTTGATTCCAGCTGTCATTCTACCATGACAGATAGCTTTTAGCCTACAGTTGTAGCTGAAGCCTTACAATTTGGTGCTAAGAAATTAAAAATAACAAAGTTTTAGAATTCTTTGATAGAGTCATAATTTTTAAATCTATTTGTAATTTTGCTTTTTTTACACTTCATCTATAATTTGTCTACCAAACTAAAGAACCTAAAGTAACTATTGTATTCAGTTTTGTAAAGTGATTGGCATCTTTTGGATTAAGAATAATAAGCAAATAGAAAAATCTTTGTTGTTAACATGGAGCCACAAGTCCTGTAGCACAGATTTTATGTAGGATTGCTTAATAAGACATAGGACACCCTGGAATATTTGGGACACAATTATAATTTGAAATTATTTATTGTTTCCTTGAAATTTAAATTTAACTGGCTGTCCTGTATTTATATTTGCTTAATATGGCAACCCTAATTTTATGAACTTTGATGATAGATTGAGTACCAAGATTTCTCCTTTTAATGAAAGGCCCCAGGACTTTTTCTTGCTAACGTGTGCAGAAAAGATCATGTTAAGCACATTCGATCCTCAGTTTTTCAAAACAGAGTCCTGTTTGTTGAAGAGAGAATGATCTAAATATAAAACGGATTATCCATTACCATCTACCAGACTAACCCATTTATAAAGGAAAACCAGGTTTATTTCTTATTGTGCTATGATAGGTCACTAATATTGACTGTGCTCTAGTAGTGACTTAGGAAGACAAGGTGAAAGACAGCTGTTGGTCAGAGTTGGAGAGTCTGGCTTAAGGTGGGTCTTTCGATGTGGTATGAGGGTTGAATGAGATGCAGCAAAGTTTACGAAATAATAGTTTAGGATTGGTGGACCCAGCAAAGCAAGGGTTTTGAAGTTGGTCTTGAAGAATAAACAGCCTTTGATGAGACCAGTGAATGATCTGTTACCCTGATGGGGGCAAGTTTAGTGGTTGAATATTTGGATAAGCAGATTTCCAGAACACTCTTGTAACAAATTATAAATAACAAAAGAATTAATAACAGTAACAAAACAAATGCTAAAGTTATTTACAACTTCATCTTCCAGAGCAAGAATTTTGTGGCATAGTTAAGTCATGTTAATACAGACTGTCTGATAACAAAACAATCTAAATATAGACAGTAAACTATGTGGCTATAAATCAACAATTCTCTAAGTGCGGTGTAAGGACCACTCAGATCCTGAAATCTTTTTAGTGGGTACACATGTTTGTTTCTTTTCCAACTATATGTCTGTGTGAGACCAGATTTTCCTCATATATTTCAACCAAAACAACATATTGTAAGAAGAAATTGAATCAGATATGAGAACTCAGCTCTCAACTACTAAGCCAGACATTAGAAATTTGCAAAAAAACAAAATTAATGCTACTTTTCTCATTACATCATTTTGTTGTTGAAAATATAGTTAATTTCAAGAGCTATACGGAGTATGAGGTTTTACACTATTTGCAAGTTAACAAATTAACTTACCACAGTTTACTGGAGGCTAACAAAAGATGTAAGACTCCAGTATCAGAGTTGAAAGACTGTTATCACAAAACCGGTAGCTAGCGTGTCCATATGTTTACACCTGTTTCCCCCAGTCAGTACCAGTTCCGCCGGGGAGGCACAGATGGACTTAGCTAGATGCAAACACACACAGTGGGTTGCATGATAGGAGAGGAAGTCTGAGTTTGAAGAACCTGCTATTTCTAGCAGGCAGTAAGCAAGCCTGCTCTTTGTCCTGGCAGGAGACCCCGCCTTCTCTCTCAAGGCTGCCTGCTGCCTTCGATACCATGAGAAAACTTGGGTCAAGAGCAAACACACCGTTGAATTCTTGGTATATATTGCAAGATGTCAGGGCATGAGACACCTAGGCAGACAGGTCACTCAATAGTTATTTTTCATAAAAATATATCATTTATGGCCACATGCCCTAGATATATATTCTTGTTATTTTAAGTTAAGTAATATTTAAACTTTTTCTTGGTTTTGTTATTGGTAAATATCAATAGTTATGATGGATTTGAACAAGCTCTCTGGGGTCTCAGTAATTTTTAATAACATAAATACATCCTGAGCAAAAGTTTGAAAACCACTGCTGTAGATGTTTCACTTCTTACCTTCATATTCCTTTCAGTTGTTTCCCTTCCCCTTAGTCCTAGAGATAAGTTATTACTGCTGGTAAGGGAACAGTGTATGCTCTGGAATAAACTTTTAAAAATGTTCTCTTGATAACTCACCACTGCTAATCCTCACTGCACTGTTTGCCCCAGAGTACATAAAGAGTTAGGTGGTTTCTGACCTAGATGGTAATACTTTGCAGAAGGGCTTCTGGTTTTTTTCATTCTCTACTCCTTGATTTCAGGTTGGAAAAAGTCAGTTCTGAACCTTGGCTGACTGCTGTGTGTACCATTAGTTAATCTTCAGTTATCTTTTATTAGAAATCTTAGGAACTGTTTTTTTTTTCTTGAAAATTCATTGTTCTTCTTTGTGTTTATTCAATAAACATTCCTTTTCTTTTAAGTCTGTCCAGCAGAAACATTGGACATTCCTTGATTATATATGTTTATATTGTGACAGCACAAGGTCTTAGTTGGCTTCACGTCCTTTCTTATTTGTATTTTCTTAGGACAAGACATTCCAGATTCTTATTCCAAAATAGCCACTTAATGATTCTTTAGACTGTCTAGAATATGGTCAAACTGAAATATCTTATCATTGCAAACAATAGATGACACAGGTACAGAAAATTTAGTTTCTCCCTTAGACACTTCTGTAATATTTCTTTAGTAATGAGCAAATGCTGCTTTTTAAAATAAAAAAATTGCATTTAATTATAAAAGTAGAGGAAGCTAGATCTCTTAACATAATAATTAGTCAGTAGCACAGACTGTAAAGCTGATGCTTCCATTCAAATTCAAATGGAATATAGGCCATTGGACTGCAGGTTCCTTAAGGTCATGAGTTACATCTTATTCATCTTTCTATCCTGAAAACCAACAAAATATTTGAGCACCCTGTAGGTACTCAGTAAGTGTAGTATTGAAGAGATGAATAATAACACAAGTGTATTAAGTGTTAATATCATAGAAATTGTAGACATTCCCATGGAGTTACCTGCTTTCTATATCACTCATTCCAATCTCCAAATTCCTGAACATAATTTTTAATAGATTTCTACCATAACTGAATATATCCAGCTTTTCTGTTAAACCACATAAAATTCATGTTTTTGTAGAATGGTCAAATAATAGCTATTTATAGTGGCTTATCCTAAATAGATCTAGGTTAATGTTAATTTTTTGTTATATATATAATTTGGTAGGGGTAAAGTAAATGAAACAGGTGGATGTTCCCTCAAATGAAATAATCTCATCCTGTTTCTACATTGCTGGAAAGTGGTTGGATTCAGGGTGAGGGATACTATCACTTGTTAGAGCTACAGGAGACATTTGTGAGTGGATCAGCAAACCCTAATGAGACATATTTTGTTTCTGAACCACTCATGCTCATGTTAATGTCAGTCTAAAGGGAAGAGAATGTGAATTTGGATTAGAGCTCTGAAATGAATGCAGAATGCTATAGAGTTATGTAGTTCTCTCTGAAAATTGAAGCAAATATATACACAGTATTTCATTTTGTACTTGGGATTTTAAAAGACCCTACATAGTTCAATTTATCATAGGAAATGCAATCCGAGAAAAGGAAGTCCTAATTGAATCAGTGATTACCATTCTGGCCAATGATTACTCGAGTAACTGGCCAATCTCTTGGTTTTAATTATCCCACTGAAACCTTTTTTTCTGTAAATAATATGCTTTACACTGGCATTGTCTGGATTCTTAGAAATGTTGGATTTTCCTACCATTTATCTCCAAATAAATGTGTGACTATTTTCTTGGTGAAAGCAAATGCTGATACAATATATGCAAGTTTCTGGGTGGCTTGAGGCAGCAAATGTGCTTGCAACAATGTATTTCAAACTTTTTTAGCTGCTAAACCTCAATAGGAAATTTATTGCGTATCATGATCCCAATACACACACACACACACACACATACACACACACACACACACACACACACAAACTGAAGCAAAAGTTTCATAAAGTAATATTTACCTTTGATATTCAGGATTCATATTCATAACATTAGTGCGAATTAGTGTTTAGTTTTATTTTATTCTATTTTATCAAAAAATAGCCACAACCTACTATATGTTTCCTAAAAGCACCATTAATTCCCCACCAATAATTGGGAAATAAGAAACAATTCATATGTAAACCCATAAAATTTGTATTTCAATAAGAGCTGATACAAAAAATGTAAACAGGTACAGTTGTCTACAGAAATGAAAACTTGTGGGAGAACCCCCTTAGTGGAACAGAAAGCCTCAGCAATATTTTTTGAACAATGGAGAAAATTTAGAAGGGCTGCCTGAGGGTGGGATTTTATTGTTGGTTAATCTTTGGTGTTTGGAAGCAGATGCCTTCTATAACTTCTATTTACTATGTTTTAAATCTATATATGCAATGTTATTTTGATTATTTAAAAAATGTATCATCTATTTTCTGAGACCTTGTTATTACTAACCATGGTTTTAATAATCATATTGTTTTTCAGAAATGCAATTCTCATGGCTGGCAAAGGATTACTAAATATATATAAAACAATCTATTATTGACTGTGTCTGTACATATGTATACAGTCAGCCCACAGTATCTAAAATGGGATTGGCTCCAGGACCCTTGCAGATAGTAAAGTCTGCAGATACTCAAGCCCCTATGTAAAAAGGCGTGGTATTTGCATGTAACTTACACCCATCCTCTCAG
The DNA here is from genome assembly GCF_009761245.1 of Sapajus apella. Taxonomy (NCBI): domain Eukaryota; kingdom Metazoa; phylum Chordata; class Mammalia; order Primates; family Cebidae; genus Sapajus; species Sapajus apella. Next base: position 22,930,072 of record NW_022436947.1, read on the forward strand.
ATACTTTAAATCATCTCTAGATTGGTTTTAATACCTAATACAGTATAAATGCTATGTAAGTTGTTGTTATATTATATTATACTATTTGTATTATTTTTATTGTTGAATTATTATTTATTTTTATCTTTATATTTTTAATCCTCAGTTGGCTGAATCTTCAGTGGCTGAATCTGGGTTGGCTGAATTCACAGACCTGAAACCCATGGATATGGAGGGTTGCCTGTATGTATATCTATATTTATATTTTTCTGTATATTAAGAAATATATATATATCATATTAAATGGTCGTAAGTCTAAAGGTAAAGTGGGAAAAGGACATAGGGAACACTGGAGGGAAACAGTTGCAATCTTACAGTGATGAGAGAAGGTCTCACTGAGGTCACATTTGCATTAAGATCTAAAATGAGAAGAGCAAGCCATGTGAATGAATATCTTGAGGAAGAACTTTCCACGCATAGGGAACTGTGATTGCAAAGAACTTGATACAGAGGCTGTCTACTGTGTTGAAAGAGGAGCAAAGAGGCCACCTTGGTGAGGCAGAGTGAATGAAAGATGAGTAATAAGAGATATCACAGAGGTCACCTGGACCAATTGTACAGGACCCTGTGAGTCACAGTAATGATTTTGGCTTTTATTTGGAATAAATTGTGAAGCCTTTGGAGAGTTTTGAGCAGAGGAATCATAATTTGTCCTACAGTTGGACAGAATCTCTGGCTGCTTGTGTGCTCTATAGACCGAATAAGGGATAAGGGCAGTATGGGAGAAGGGAGACAATTTCCTTGTCCTTGCAAGAATCTGTGCTAAAGATGACTTGGCTAAGTGGTAGCAGTGAAATGGGGAGAAGTGGTAGAATTATGGATTTATATTGAAGGTGCTGCTGAAAATATTTGCCTACAGATTGAAGGTACGTGTAAGAAAAAGAGAGGAGTCAAGGATGACTCCAAGGATTTTGACTTGAATTGCTGAAAGAGCTCTGGATAGATCAATTAAAAAATAATGAACACCTCAATGACAAAATGGGCCAGAATATAATTGAAATTAAACGCAAAGTGATTTTTCTCTTTAAGCAGTATGTTTCTAGTACATTTTGAGAAAAAGTGCAAGATCATAAGTATACAGCTGAATGAACTTTCACAAAATAAATAAAACATAGGCATGTAGCCAGAACCTAGATCAAGAAACAGAACATCACCTGCACCCAAGAAGCACTCACTCCAAAAAGTCACTATTTTAAAAATTAACTCTGTATTTATGTTAAACCTTTTCTAAACCGCAGTTGAGGTTGAGCAACAAACCACAGAGCAGAGGAATCATCAGAAATCGGGGGAAGAAGTGTTAAAAAAAAGTCACCCTGCAATCCTGTGATAGGAATTAGTCACACGCTTCATCTCATGAAATTCATACTGAAAAGTTCTTTCCTAATAATACAATGTGAGACAGACAGATGGTAAAAATAGATACATTTTTCTGAATAGGTTTCAGAGTTAGAAAGTTCACAGGAGTTGCTAAAAGGAAAAGAACCCTGAGTTGAAAAAAAAAAAAAAAAAAAAGCTTTTAAAAAGTGAAGTTGAATATACTAAGGTCAAATGATTTTTATTTTTAAAGTAAAATATTTTCTAGAAAGGTTGGTAATGATGAGCATTTGAATAAGAAGCTTTAGATGCTCACACTAAAAACAGAACATGCAACACAAAAAACTATGGTTTTCTCAGAAGTTATATATGAAAAAAAATCAGCCAAATTGGGTGTGTAAGAGTCTGGGGAGAGAAGGACAGGAAAAAAAAAGAAATAAAATTAGTTCCTAGATGACTATGGGAGTTTTTCCCACATTAAAATGTAGTTTGGAAATAAAAATCTTACATTTTGAAATTTATCTCTTCTGTAGATGCTGAAAATGCAAAATGATTATAGGAATTTATCATTTCCTTATTTTGGCAGCATTGAAAATATTAAGTACATCTAAAAAGTTATTGTTTTTATTTTTGATTAAAAAACATGACTGTCAAAATACATTCATGTTACCTTTCAGTCAACGTTGGACTGAATATAGGATGGTGGGCCCATAAGGTTATAATACTATATTTTTACTGTACCTTTTCTATGTTTACATACACAAATACTTAACCATTGTGTTATAATTGCCTTCAATATTTAGTACAGTAACAAGTTATACAGGTTGGTAGCCTAGGAGCAATAAGCTTTACCATGAAACCTATATGTGAAGTGGGCTATCCTGTCTAGATTTGTGTACATACACTCCATAATGTTTGCACAATGATGAAATCACCTAATGACACATTTCTCAGAATGTATCCCCATCATTAACTGATCCATGACTATAATAGAAATTTAGTATTAGGAAGAGCAAATCTGGATCCCTTTATTTAAAAAAACCTAAGAAAATTACACAGTACAATTATTATATTGGGATTTTTATTTTTGTTTATTTATTTTGGCCTCCCAGTACTCATTAACCCTTCTTTGGGTAAGACATCCCTATTTCATCCTGAGGAAATTGTTTATTCCTGATTGTGTACAATCTGTAAGGGGGAAGTTAAAGTACTTTAAACTCCCTTGTCAGCAAGTTGACCTGTGCCCCAAAGGAAGCAAATTATGCTATCTCTGTCTCCCTCTGGAATATTAATTGTGAGCTAAGTGACAAGAAAAAGAGTATGTGATTAATGCTGATTCATTGAAGAGGTTGCCCCCCAAAGACAGTGTCCTCATTTCCTGAAGCTGCCCTGATTCCCATTCTTTTTGAGATGGATTCTTCAACTTCTCTTTCACCTGTGGGAGCCACCTTATGTCCTTTAACTTTCTTTTTTGCCCAAGATAATCAGAATTGTTTTCTATTTCTTGCAATCAAAGAATACCAACTGATAACAGTCTAATGCTATTCATCAGAGAAGGACTCCCTTTCAAAATTTAACTAACAACAATTTGGTTGGATGTTGAATGAACATTTAGAAGAAGATAAGGAAATATTTTATATTTATAAATAGAAATGTTTTAAGGAAAAATATTCATTAGTGACATCCTATTTGAGATACATACTTAAGAATAAATTTGATAATTACTAATTTGTATGTATACACACGTGTATGGATATGTGTGTATAGTAAGTGCAGCTATGAAGTTTTTCATTTTTAAAAGACTATAAACAGTATGAATTATATTGTTTTTATACTACCACAATTTATAGAGGGCAAGGTCTACCCTGCTGTTTACGCATAAGATTTTGATGTTTATTCTTTGATGGTGATAAAGATATCGAAACTAAACCATAATCCTGCCAGAAAAAAATATCCCTGTTAGATGTTTTTGGAGTCTATTTCTTATAATGACTGAAACTTGATAAATATACTATGAAAGTATTTCAAATAACATGCAAGCACTCATTTAAATTTTTGTTCAAAAAAAAGTTTTTTGGGCAAGTATATGAATTTTGAAGTAAGAGACTTAGGTTCAGATCCTTATTCTTGTCTGTCCTGGGCCCAAGTTTCTTCAACAAAAAAATGAGAACACCTACCTTATTTCTAACATGTCCTTGAAAAATGATCACTTGTTATTTTATTTTATTTATTTATTTATTTATTTTTGAGATGAAGTCTCACACTACTGCCCAAACTGGAATACAGTGGTGTGATCTTGGCTCACTGCAACCTCTGCCTCCCAGGTTCAAGTGATTCTCCTGCCTCAGCTACCTGAGTAGCTGGGATTACAGGTGTCCACCACCACTCCCAGCGAATTTTTTGTATTTTTAGAAGAGACAAGGTTTCACCATGTTGATCCAGCTGATCTTGAACTCCTGACCGCATGATCCGCCCACCTCAGCCTCCCATACACTTGTTATCATTACTAATTATATTGACAGACAAAAATTAGTATTTCCAGAAGCTACTTGCATCAGAAATCAGTTTATATCAGTTTATAAAATTTGCATGTTTGGGGGATAAACTTTGAAGAAAAAAAGATTTTCATATTTAAATTCAAACCATGGCTATCTAGAAGTTGATTTTTTTTAAAGGAGAGTGTTTATTTTTAAAATAATTTAGAAAATTACTTATTTCTAATTGGAAAAAAGACATCTGTAAGTATTTCATGCTGACAACACAGGATGTAGATATGCAAATATAATGTTTTTATCATTCTTCTCAGGCTATGTAGAAAAAAAATTGTTAGAACACTGAGAGATGACTAGAAGCATTGAAAAGCCAAGTGAGGTCCTTTCAATAATTGGCAGACAGCGATAAATAAGCCTGTGGATTACAGCCAAAGAAAGACTCCTTCATATTGATTTAAATATGTATTGATCTTATTCTGCCTAGAAAGACTACTCTACTCGATATACCTAAATATTCTTGATATTATCCTCCCTTAATTTTACAAGCTGTAGTTCTATTACTTTAAGTCTGATGCTCTGTCTTTTGATGTCAGTTAACATACTTGACAATTCACAACTGGAAAACAGAGACATCAGATATATCATGCCTTGCCAAATCATCTAGGTATTTTATCTTTAAAAAGCCAACTTCGAGGATCATAGATCCAAGATGGCTGAACAGGAACAGCTCTGGAGTGCAGTTCCCAGCGAGAACAATGCAGAGGGTGAGTGAACACTGTATTTGCAAAGGAGTTATTACTGCCCATAGACCAGGAGATTCCCAGGCTGAAAAGTGCCATGAGTTTCCAGCGAGGCTGTTGCAGCTGGCGCAGTGGGTTTCCACAAAAAAACACACAGACATCTGGGCGGCCATTTCAACTGGTGCCTGGAACTCCTGGGAGACAGGGTCGTCAATTCAACTGAAACAAAGGGGTCTGAAATGGGGAGTCAGGTGAACTGGCCCTACCGGTCCCATGCCCACAAAGGCCAGCAATCTGAAACACTCTGGATTGAGATGTTTGCAGCAAGCACAACTGGACCTGGGACAGTCCAGCTATGTTGGGGGAAGGACGTCTGCCATTACTGAGGCAGTCCACCATTACTGAGGCAGTCCACCACTACAGAGGCAGTCCGCCACTATAGAGACAGTCCTCCATTACTGAGGCAGTCCACTATTACTGAGGCAGTCTACCACTACAGAGACAGTCTGCCACTACAGAGGCAGTCTGCCATTACTGAGGCAGTCCACCATTACTGAGGCAGTCCACCATTACAAAGGCAGTTCTAACTATACCTCTATAAACAAAACCACAAGGAAGTTCATACAGCAGCTGGGCAGAGTCCATGGCAGCTCAGCAACAACTCTGCTGGCAGACTGTGACTACGCTACCTCCTTGCTGGGCAGGGAAGCTCCGAAAAACGGCAGCAGCATGTCAGGAGCTTACAACTTATAACTTTTTCCCAGGACAGCACCTGGGAAAAAAGGCGGTTATGAGTTCCACTGCAGCAGACTTAAATGTACCTGTTCAGCAGCTTTGAACAGAACAATGGAGCTCACAGCTCAGCACTTGAGCTCCTATAAGGGACAGACTGTCTCCTCAAGCAGCTCCCTGACCCCATATATCCAAAGAGTCACTTCATAAAGGAGAGCCCAGGCTGACATCTGGTGGGCTTCCTTCTAGGACAAAGATAATAGAAGAAGAAACTAGCAGCAACACTTAGTGTTCTGCAGCCACCACAGGTAATCCCCAGGCAAGCAGGGTCTGGAGTGGACCTCCAGCAGTCCTACACCAGAGGAGCCTTACTGTTAGAAGGAAAACTAAAAAATAGAAAGAAATAATTTCATCATCAACAATAAGGATGTCAACTCAGAGACCCCACCCAAAAGTCACCAAGTACAAAGACCACAGGTAGATAAATTCCACAAAATGGGAAGAAACCAGCTCAAAAAGGAAGAAAACACCCAAAATCAGAATGCTTCTCCTCCTTCAAGCGATCATAGCTTATCACCAGCAAAGGAACAAAGCTGGATGGAGAATGAGTCTGATGAATTGACAGAAACAGGCTTCAGAATGTGGGTAATAACAAACTTCTCTGAGCTAAAAGAACATATTCTAACCCAATGCGAAGAAACTAAGAACCTTGAAAAAAGGCTCTTAGTTCTTATAAATGAATTAATGGAGCTGAAAAACGCAGCATGAGAACTTTGTGAAGCATACAAAAGTTTCAATAGCCGAATCAACCAAGCAGAAGAAAGGATATCAGAGATTGAATATCAACTCAATGAAATAAAACAAAAAGGCAAGATTAGAGAAAAAAGAGTGAAAAGTAATGAACAAAGCTTCCAAGAAATATGAGATTATGTGAAGAGACCTAATCTACGTTGGATAAGTGTACCTGAATGTGACAGAGAGAATGAATCCAAGCTGGAAAACACTCTTCAGGACATTATAAAGGAGAACTTCCCCAGTTTAGCAAGGTAGGCCAATATTCAAGTCCAGGAAATACAGAGAACACCACAAAGATATTCCTCAAGAAGAGCAACCCCAAGGCACATAATTGTCATATTCACCAGGGTTGAAATGAAGGGAAAAATGCTAAGGGTAGGCTGTCCGCAAAGGGAAGCCCATCAGACTCACAGCAGATCTCTTGGCAGAAAACCTACAAGCCAGAAGAGAGTGGGGGCCAATATTCAACATCCTTAAAGGAAAGAACTTTCAATCTAGAATTTCATATCCAGCCAAACTAGGCTTCATAAGCAAAGGAGAAATAAAATCCTTTACGAACAATCAAATGCTGAGAGATTTCGTCAACACCAGGCCTGCCTTACAGGAGCTCCCAAAAGAAGCACTAACCATAGAAAAGAACAACCAGTACCAGCCAATCCAAAAACATAGCAAATGATAAAAAGCATTGACACAATGAAGAAACTGCATCAACTAATCAGCAAAACAACCAGCTAGCATCTTAATGGCAGGATCAAATTCACACATAACAATATTAACATTAAATGTAAATGGGCTAAATGCCCCAATCAAAAGACACAGACAAGCAAATAGGATAAAAAGTCAAAAACCATCAGTGTGCTGTATGCAGGAAACCCATCTCACCTGCAGGACACACATAGGCTCAAAATAAAGGGATGGAGGAAGATTTACCAAGCAAATGGAGAGAAAAAAAAATTAGGAGTTGCAATCCTAGTCTCTGATAAAATACTCTTTAAACCAACAAAGATCGAAAGAGACAAAGAAGGGCATTACATAATGGTAAAAGGATCAATGCAACAAGAAGAGCTAACGATCCTAAATATATACACACCCAAGACAGGAGCACCCAGATACATAAAGCAAGTTCTTAATGACCTACAAAGACACTTAGACTCCCACACAATAATAGTAGGAGACTTCAACACTCCACTGTCAATGTTACACAGATCAATGAGACAGAAAATTAACAGGGATATCCAGGACTTGAAATCAGATCTGGACCAAGAAAACCTAATAGACATTTACATAACTCTCCACACCAAATCCACAGAATATACATTATTCTCAGCACCACATCACACCTACTCTAAAATTGACCACATAATTGGAAGTAAATCACTCCTCAGCAAATGCAAAATAATGGAAATCATAACAAACAGTCTCTCAGACCACAGTGCAATCAAAATAGAACTTAGGATTAAGAAACTAACTCAGAGCCTCACAACTTCATGAAAACGTAACAACTGGCTCCTGAATGTTGACAGGATAAACAATGAAATGAAGGCAGAAATAAAGGTGCTCTTTGAAACCAATGAGAATGAAAACACAACATACAAGAATCTGTGGGACACATTTAAAACAGTGTCTAGAGGAAAATTTATAGCAATAAATGCCTACCAGAGAAGCAAGGAAAGACCTAAAATTGACACCCTATCATCAAAATTGAAAGATCTAGAGGAGCAAGATCAAAAAAACTCAAAAGCTAGCAGAAGACAAGAAATAACTAAGATCAGAGCAGAACTGAAGCAAATACAGACACACACACAAAAAAAACCTTCAAAACATCAATAAATCCAGGAGCTGGTGTTTTGAAAAGATCAACAAAATAGACAGACTCCTAGCCAGACTAATAGAAAAGAGAGAATAATCAAGTAGATGCAATAAAAAACAATAAAGTGGATATCACCACTGATTCCACAGAAATACAAACTACCATCAGAGATTACTACAAACAACTGTATGCACATAAACCAGTAAACCTGGACGAAATGGATAAATTCCTGGACAATTGCATCCTCCCAAGCCTAAACCAGGAAGAAGACAAAACCCTGAATAGACCAATAACAAGGGCTGAAGTAGAGGCAGCAATTAATAGCCTACTAACCAAAAAAGTCCAGGTCCGGATGGGCTCACAGCCAAATTCTACCAGACATACAAAGAGGAGCTGATACCACTCCTGAAACTATTCCAAACAATCCAAAAGGAGGGAATCCTTCCCAAATCATTTTATGAGACCAACATCATCCTGATACCAAAACCCGGGAGAGACTGAACAAAAAAAGAAAACTTCAGGCCAATATCAATGGTGAACATAGATTGAAAAATCCTCAATAAAATACTGGCAAACTGATTGCAACAGCACATCAAAACGCTTTTCCATCATGGTCAAGTAGGCTTTATCACCGGGATGCAAGGCTGGTTCAACATACGCAGGCCTATAAACGTAATCCACCACACAAGCAGAACCAAAGACAAAAACTACATGATTATCTCAATATATGCAGAGAAGTCCTTCGACAAAATTCAACAGCCCTTTCTGCTAAAAACTCTCAATAAACTAGATATTGACAGAACATATCTCAAACTTATAAAAGTTATTTACAACAAGCCCACAGCCTATATCATAGTGAATGCGCAAAAACTGGAAGCATACCCTTTGAAATCTGGCACTGGACAAGGGTGTCCTCTCTCACCACTCCTAGTCAATATAGTATTGGAAGTTCTAGCCAGAGCAATCAGGCAAGAAAAAGAAATAAAGGATATTCAGTCAGGAAAATAGGAAGTCAAATTGTCTCTATTTGCAGACGACTTGCTTGTATATTTAGAAGATCCCATCGTCTCAGTCCAAAATGTCCTCAAACTGATAAGGAACTTCAGCAAAGTCTCAGGATACAAAATCAATGTGCAGAAATCACAAGCATTCCTATACACCAATAACAGACTTAAAGAGAGCCAAATCAAGAGTGAACTGCCATTCACAATTGCTACAAAGAGAATAAAATACCTAGGAACATAACTAACAAAAGAAGTAAAGACCTCTTCAAGGAGAGCTAGAAATCACTGCTCAAGGAAATAAGAGAGGACACAAACAGATGGAAAAACATTCCATTCTCATGGTTAGGAAGAATCCATATTGTGAAAATGGCCATACTGCCCAAAGTAATTTATAGATTCAACACTATCCCCATCAAGCTACCTATGACCCTCTTCAGGAACTGGAAAAAAACAACTTAAACTTCATATTGAAACAAAAGAGAGCCTGAATAGCCATGACAATTCTAAGCAAAAAGAACAAAGCTGGAGGCATCACACTACCTGTCTTCAAACTATACTACAAGACTACAGTAATCAAAACAGAATGGTACTGGTACCAAAACAGAGATGTAGACCAATGGAACAGAACAGAGGTCTCAGCGGCAACACCACACATCTACAACCATCTGATCTTTGACAAACCTGACAAAAACAAGCAATGGGGAAACGATTCCCTGTTTAATAAATGGTGTTGGGAAAACTGGCTAGCCATGTGCAGAAAACAGAAACTGGACCCCTTTCTGACACTGTACACCAAAATTAACTCCAGATGGATTAAATACTTAAACATAAGACCTAACACCACAAGAACCCCAGAAGAAAAACTAGACAAAACCATTCAGGACATAGGCATAGGCAAGGACTTCATGACTAAAACACCAAAAGCATTGGCAGCAGAAGCCAAAATAGATAAATGGGATCTAATTAAACTCCAGAGCTTCTGTACAGAAAAAAAAACAAAACAAAAAAAAAAAAACAATCATTAGAGTGAACCGGCAACCAACAGAATGGGAAAAAAAATTTGCTATCTACCCATCTGACAAAGGGCTAATATCCAGAATCTACAAAGAACTAAAACAGATTTACAAGAAAAAAAAAAAAACCCATTCAAAGGTGGGTGAACGACATAAACAGACACTTTTCAAAAGAAGGCATTTATGAGGTCAACAAACATGAAAAAATGTTCATCATCACTGGTCGTCAGAGAAATGCAAATCAAAACCACATTGAGATACCATCTAACACCAGTTAGAATGGTGATCATTAAAAAATCTGGAGACAGATGCTGGAGAGGATGTGGAGAAATAGGAACAGTTTTACAATCTTGGTGGGAGTGTAAATTAGTTCAACCATTGTGGAAGACAGTGTGACAATTCCTCAAGGACCTAGAATTAGAAATTCCATTTGACCCAGTAATCCCATTACCGTGTCTATATCCAAAGGACTGTAAATCATTCTATTATACAGACACATGCATGGGTATGTTCACTGAGGCACTGTTTACAATTGCAAAGACCTGGAACCAAACCAAATGCCCATTGATGATAGAATGGACAAGGAAAATGTGGCACATATACACCATGGAATACTATGCAACCATAAAAAATGATTAGTTGGTGTTCTTTGCAGGGATGTGGATGAATCTGGAAACCATCATTCTCAGCAAACTGACACAAGAACAGAAAATCAAACATTGCATGTTCTCACTTATAGACAGGTGTTAAACAATGAGAACACATGGACACAGGGAGAGGTGCATCACACACTGGGGTCTGTCGTTTGGGGAATAGTGGAGGGACAGCAGGGGGTAGGGAGATTGGGGAGGGATAACATGGGGAGAAATGCCAGACATAGGTGATAGGGTTGGAGGCAGCAAACCACATTGCCACGTATGTACCTATGCAACAGTCCTGCATGTTTTGCACATGTACCCTAGAACCTAAAATGCAAAAAATATATGTATATAAAATAAAATAAACAAACACTTGGGGAGGAACCACCCAGGCACAAATTATGAGCTCTGATCTGGATGTGTTAAGTATGAGGTCCTGGCCGGGCGTAGTGGCTCACACCTTTAATCCCAGCACTTTGGGAAGCTGACGCAGGCAGTTCATGAGGTTAGGAGTTCGAGACGTGCCTGTCCAACGTGGTGAAGCCCCATCAAAAAAAAAAAAAAAAAAGCCATCTATAAAGATATTCATACTTGGAATCCTGGATTCCTGAAATTAGGTTTCCAGAAAATGAGAATTCTAAATTGTAGACAACCATGATCACTTACTTAAGTGATTTCAAGAATCACCTAAATAAGATATTTATTATGCAGAAGGTTTTATATTCAGGATATTTTTCAGCAGTTCTAAACTTCGTGGTTTGCTTTACCCATTTAAATGATAGTTGTGGCTACACATTCATATACGATTTTATTGCAAAAGCATAATTGTCAACAGATATTTTAGGTATCTTCAGTGGATGTCTACTCACCCTCAGGTATGTTCATGGGTTTATCCAGGCTTCTTTTATTGTTATTGTCCTAATCACCTTTATAAGAGCTATCTTTCTGACACTAGAGTGGCCGATGTGTTCCATGACTGCAGGAACCACACTGACTTTGTTTACTGCCGTATTCCAGCTAGTAACCATACAGTCTGGCACAAAGTTGGTGCTTAATCACTATTTTTTGAATGATATATTTCAAACTTGTGGAAGCCCATGCACTTGGTGAGAAACCAAGGATGACAATACCCCCAGGTTTGTCTTTATTTTCCTCAGCAGTTTTCTGATGTTGACAGTATCCACTTACAGCATTCTGTCAGGAGGCCTATATGATGACTGGAACACATGAAGGCTTAAATTACCCAAACTCTGCTTGCCAGATATTCTTATACCAAGCCTAGCAATTTACCTGGTTCTGCCTCAAATATTCATGTGTTACTGCTGACACATAACGGTGTGGGTTGGATTATGTGCGAACATGCTTTTGAATTGTTGAACTATGAAATATTTAAGTGCAATTGCATTCACCCATCCTTCACTTAGTCTCAAATATATCTAAAAAAATGTAGTCTATTTTATAGTCACATAATTTCTATCAAAAATTAAATAAATAAAAGACACAGAGGGTACCTTACTGTCCCTATATCCAACTCTATACATTGTCTGATATAAAGAACAGGAAAGAAAGGAAAAGAAAGTAAAGGAAAAGGGGAAGGGAAGGGAAGGAAGGGGAAGGAAGGGGAAAGCAGGGGAAGGGAAGAAGGGAGGGAGGAAGGAGGGAGGGAGGAAGAGAGAAAGAAAGTGAGATAGAGAGAAAGCCAGCCAAAATCATACAATGAACATTTTTAATGTTTTGAATTTCTAATATTCTGCTGTCTCCCTTCCCCCAATTATTCCTCAAGAAAGGAAAAGGGGATACTCAATATTTAAGTGTCCCTATGTGACAGATGCTTTATGTGTAGGATCTACTTTAACACAACAATGCTGGCATATAGATATTACTTACACTAATTTATACATGAGACTACTGGAAATAAAGTGAACTTCCCAAGGTGCATTTAATTAGTGAACATCAGAGTTAGGATTTAGTCTTTGCCTGTTTGATTTTAAAACCAGTGTATTATATCTCAATATAGTAACTGTGCACTGAAATTTATACACCCTTAAAGAACTATCAGATCTGTTTAACCATTTTTTTTTTCTCACTCGTATTTTAATTACTGTGCTGTTTTCAGACTTTTTCATGGTGAAAGTGGAATAGTTTGGGAGACCTCATTAAGGGAACTTTCAAAAAGGGAATTTATAATGTGTAGCTAAAAACTATGTTTAAGTGTTTAAGTATCTACTTTGCTACTTCAGTTTTACAGCTTACTTAGTTTCAAACGGCAGAATTATTGAAGTAAACTTTTCACTGTGTAGAAATGTTTTCTCACGAAAAATGTTCCTTGCTTTTGAGGGTATGATATTGGAGCAACCTAAAGCGTACAACAGAAGCCTGTTAGAACAGATTACCTGAGTCAGCAACTCTGTACAGACACAATCTGAAAAATTTGTGAATTTGGGTAAACACTTCTCGATACCAAACATTTCTGGGTTCCAGCCTGGTTTAGGGGCATATTTTAAATAAACAGATACCATTCACTGCTCTTTTCTATCTGTGACTGTAATTTTTTAAACTGTTGAAAGAATAGGCTAACCTTTACACCGAGTACAAACATAATCATTCCCCATGAGTTATTTGGGCTGGGGATTAGATATAATTTTGTTGTCTATTATTTCATAAGATTCAGGTTAAAAACCAATAACAGTATGTAATATGATGATTGCCTCTAAATGTTTCCTGGAAGGGGTGGTGGAGGAAGAAAACAGCAAAGTCGTGGTAAGTGGGGAAAATTTTATGTAAAATCAAACTCTTAACAGAGTAGGATAATAAGTGGTCAAAAAATATGTATGTGGTTATATGTTTATACCCTGAGGGTGAGTCAGTGCCAGATTAGCCATTTGAAAAATGTTTAAATCCTGTAGACATTAGACATTTACAGTTAAATATATTTTTATTGAATGTTTTCTTCTACACAAGCATGAAGAAGAAAGCTTACTTTTTATTCTAATAATAAAATGTTATCAAAAATAACTCATTCATATTTATGTCCACTTTGCATTATTTTTGACTCATAGTAAGTATGCAGTATATATTTAATTGAATTATAATTTTATGTTTTGTCATAGTTGTACACACACTACAATCCTTTCTACTCTAATCAGATATACTACATCTAAAGCTGAATGAATTTTGTGTATTTCATTAATTGCCTTTGCACATATAGGGATTTACTTTAAATTACATTTGGAAACCAAGACATTAATAGTTTTTTTACTATTATTTTACCTTCTAGCAAGAGGAAAGGAATGAAATCCAACTTTTATTGAATACTATTATGTGCTGTTCCAAACAACTTGCACAAATATTATCAGTCATAGCATTGTTCATATACCAGTAGATGGTGCTATTATTACCTAACTTCACTAAAACCATACCATCTTGCTTTTTCTTACATTCATTGCAGTGGGTTTTACACTGCAAATCTTATACATCCAAATAATGATTACCTATTTTGTTAATACAAAATAAAAATTATATTTTAGAACTATGGATTTTAGAATAGTGTCCAAATAGCAACCTATGTCTTGAATTTTCTTCATACAAATTCTTAATAGGAAGAGGCAAGAATTTTCTGCCTCTAAAATCCAGCCACTAGTCCTGAATTTATCCCTGGGGTCATGTAGAAAAAATCTGTTCATTTATTATTCAGTAATTATTCGTGGAACATATTCGTTTCCTAGGGTTGTTGTAATAAAGTACTACAAACTGGGTTGCTCGTAACATCTATTTATTTTCTCCCAGTTCCAGAGATTAGAAAAACAAAATAAAGAGGTTAGCAGGGCCATCCTATCCCTGAAGGCTGTAGGGCAGAATCTGTTCCATGCCTTTTTCTTAGCTTCTTGTATTCCCAGCATTCCTTGGCATTCCATGGCTTATAGGTACATCACTTCCATTTCTGCTTCTATCATCACACAGTGTGTGTCTGTGCGTTTCTCTTCTTATAAGGACACTAGTTATATTGGATTAGGGTGCATCCTAATGATATCATCTGAACTTCATTACCTCTGTAAAGATCCTATTTCCAAATATCATATTCACAGCTATTCTGGATTAGGATCTCAACATATTTTTTTCAGAGACACAATTTAACTCAATGCACGAAGCCTCCATTCTACTACATGATTTAGAATAGTGAGGAGCAAAAGGAGAACATAAAGATGAAATAGCTCCACTTTCAAGGATCTCAGTGGAAAGAAAAGTCCATAAATGATTAGTACATGTTTAAAACATGTACTAATAAGCCAAAATGTTATGAGAATATAGAGAAAAAAGTAACCCAGATTAACTAGGTAGCTGGACTAAGACCTCACAGAGGAGGTTCATTCTAGCTGGGTTTTTCTTCCTTTCATTAATTTTCTGCTTAAGTATAATAAAGTTTGTATTCAACATTTATCATTGGAGAATAAGAAAAAGATAAAGCAAACAAAAATCATGTATTAAACTTTCACCCAACAGTACAATAGTTACTAATTTAGTGAATATTTTTCAATGTTTTTTCTATGCATATATAAAAACTTTTATGCAAAAGAGCCAGATTTAACACAATGTTTGTCAGCCTTTCTTTTAAATTTAATAAGACCACAATAATATATTTGTTAATTTGTAAAATATTCCTTTTAGATGCTTTTTGAGTTATATAGTAGTCTGTTTTGCAGATAGATCTCAATTTACTTAAACTGTTACAGAAACAAAATATTGTTTTAAATTTTTTATTCTTAAAAATAATGCAGAACTTTTCATCATGATCAAAATATTCCATGCACCACTGAATGTTTTCTAAGAGTAAACTATAAGCAATTGAATTATTGGATAAAATAATTTTTAAAATTATTAGATAACTATCACCAAATTGCCCTCCAAAAACTACCTCTAATTTCTCTTACTGGTGAAGTTTCTAATTCACTATGTTGTCAACACTTTGTATGTTTTAAAATCTTGGATGTTTGATTGGTCAAAAATTGTATATTGATTTGATTTTCATGTCTTTGATTTTACTGAGGAAATTTTTTTCATGTCTGTTGGTCATATGTATTTCTGCTCTTCGCAATATTTCAAAAGATATGATTCATGAAGTCAAATACTTTATCTGTCTTTCTAAGCTTCTGTACAGGAAAAGAAACAATCAACAAAGTAAACTGACAACCTGCAGAATGGGAAAAATATTTGCAAACTATGCATCTGATGAAAAGCTACCATGTGGAATCTATAAGAAACTCAAACAACTCGACAAGAAAAAAACCAAATAACCCCATTAAAAAGTGGGCAAAGGACGTGGACAGACATTTTCCAAAAGAAGACATACAAGTGGCCAACAAACATAGGAAAGAATGTTCAGCATGACTAACCAGAGAAATGCAAATTAAAACCATAGTGAGATACCATCTTACACCAGTCAGAATGGCTATTACTAAAGAGTCTAAAAACAATCGATGTTGGTGAGGATGCAGAGATAAGGGAATGCTTATCTACTGTTGGAGGGAATGTAAATTAGTACGACCTTTGTGGAAAACAGTATGGAGATTTCTCAAAGAACTCAAAAAATAGAACTACCATTTGATCCAAGAATCCCATTACTTGGTATATATCCAAAGGGAAAGAAATCATTATATCAAAAAGATACTAGCATTCAGATGTTTATCAGAGCAGTATTCACAATAGAAAAGATATGGAATCAACGTAAGTGTCCATCAATGGAGGACTGGATAAAGAAAATGGGACACACACACACACACACACACACACACACACACACACACCATGGAATAGTACTACTCAATAGAAAATAAAATCATGTCTTGTGCAGCAACATGGATGGAGCTGGAGGCTATTGTTCTAAATGAAATAACTCAGAAACAAAAAAATCAAATACCACATATTCTCACTTATGAGTGGGAGATAAACTGTGGGTACCATGGATATGCAGGGTGGAATAATAGACATTAGAGACTACAAAAGATGGGAGGGGTCATGCTCAGTGACTCATGCCTGTAATCCCAGCCCTTTGGGAGGCCAAGGCAAGGAGATTACTTGAGGCCAGGAGTTCACAGCCAGCCTGGCCAACATGGCTAAATACTATCTCTATTAAAAATAAAAAAAATTAGCTGGGCATAGTGGCATGCACCTGTAATGCCAGCCACTAGGGAAGCTGAGGCACAAGAATCACTTGAACCTGGGAGGCAGAGGTTGCAGTGAGCCAAGATTGCACCACTGCGCTCCAACGTGGTTGACAGAGTGAGACTCTGTCTCAAACAAACAAACAAAAAGGTAGGAAAATGAGATGGTGGGAAGGTAGTGAGGGAGTGAACATTGAACAATTGCCTACTGGGTATGATGTTACTATTTGGGTGATTGGTACACTAAATGCCCAGGCCTCACCGCTATGCAATATATGTGTGTAAGAAACCTGTACTTGTATCCCCCAAATAAATGAAAATTTTAAAAATTCAAATATATGTAAATAGGGAGCTGGAGGCCATTTTCCTAAATGAAATAACTCAGAAATAAAAAGTCAAATGTCACATATTCTCAGTTATGAGTGGGAGTTAAACAATGGGTACCATGGACATGTAGAGTGGAATAATAGACATTGGAGACTACAGACAGTGGGAGGGGCCAGGCACAGTGGCTCCGGCCTGTAATCCCAATAGCAGGCATACTACTTTTATTGAGCAAGTGCTAAACAAATATTTATTGAATGCATTCAGGCATTACTTAATTTCATTTTTAAGAAATTAAAAAATATATTTGGATTTTTAAGCAATGTGTTTATATTTTTCTTATTAAATAATAACTTCTGTGTATGTTTTACAAACACTTAAATTCCCAATTATGTTGTGAATATTTTCCCCACATTTTGGTTTGCCATTAATTTTTGCTTAATATGTTTTTGACTGATTAAAAATTTTTATTTTTATTTCTGTGTAGCAAATCAAATAATATTTTCTCTATGTATCATGTCTTTGGTGTTTTCTGAAAAAGGCTTTATTCTGAGTGTAACTATTCACTATCAATTGTAGGAAGTAATTTAGAAAGTAACGGTCAAACTCATTTTGTCTCAAATTCTTGATATTGTAGGGTCATTTCCCAAGTGATTTAAAATTCCAACTTCATTATATCAAAGTAATACTTTGATAATAGTAATCCTAAAGCTAGGAATTATTGGTGCTTATTGTGTTAATCATTTAATATGCATTAGCCTGCTTAAAAATTATAATGCTTTTAGTATCTTGTATGATGTGTTATGTCATCATCATTATCTCTGCTTTACAACCAAGAAAACAGGAGCTAAGAGAAATTAATGAAACTCATATATATTGTTTGTTTCTGAAATCATGCTTTCTGATCATTGTTGCATGAAAACATTGATTATTAAGTGCTTTGATTATTATAGCTTCATCATTTTCACATCAAGTAGAAGGATGGACCAACTTTTTGAACATAGGTTTTTGTTTGACATGTTCTCCATACACAATCTAATCTAGTCTTCATCCCTGATGTTTTTGTTCACATTTTTCCAGTTGAAATAGCAGCTTAAAAACTCCAACAGAGCCAATCACAGCTACTTTCGAATTTGTTGAGCTCTCATAGCAAAAGAAATTCTTGGAGGTCTGCTTCTTGTCTGTATCATGAGGAACGCCTTGGATCTCCTCGACTCGCTCTCTGAAATACCAGCTACCTTAAAGGAGGAATGTGGCAGGTTGGTTTTGGTGATTTATCTTTACCTGTGCCCACATGCAGTATATGTAACAGACATCCCTAGAGTTTCTAGCATGTATGAACTATTCATCCCTATTTTCCAATCCCAAGGTATTTGTTTTTTAATTTGTGTATTCTTTTGGTCATTTCCGTGAGGGTTTGGGTGTACAATAGGAAATTATATGTTTATATAAATACAAAATTATCTTTTAAGGATGAGTAAATGTAGGCAGAAAAGAGGATAAGGCATTCTAGGTAGGAAAATAATACATGGCAAAGTGTAGGAGTAAGAAAGAAGTCTGGAACTGGTGTGGTTGCAATTAGAAACACATAATTTGGAAAACTGGAATCAGCTTGTAATTTTCTATGCCCAACTGAGATGTACGGGCTTTGTTCTTTAAGAAGCCAGGAGCCATCACAATCCATTCTCTCTACAAATGGCGATCCTGCCAACACACAAAACAGTTATCATATTTCCTTTGAGATTTTCTTGGCAAACTAATATGCCTGCTTTCTTTCTTTTTCCATCACATAATATAATTTGATTTCTTCATTTTTTATAGTTCTCCTATAAACATACTTCAGCTTATATGTGACAGTTGCTATAGTTTATCCTGTATCCCTCTACATTTTAAAAATTCTGCCTTCTCATATAAAATATCTTGGAAACAGAGGCTTTTTTTCTCTTTTTTTATTTTCTCTCTCCTCCCATCACACATAAAATACCTGAATTATCTTATTAACTGAGTAGACATTTTATTAATTATTGTTCAATGAGTAAAGAAGTGTTTTATTGGTAATATTACTAACCAATTTATACCTAGTAGTGATGCTGCAAACCTCTTATTCTTTTTCTCTTTGTCCAACAAAGCAACAGAGTAGATGTAAGTGTCTGAAATGAGGTGATAATCAAAGATCAAAAGTAGGAGAGAGTCAAGCTGTCAGTTGGGCCTGTCACTTAAATACTGACTTCTAACATTCCAGATTTTTTACCCTGAAATCAAAATGATAATGTTTTAGAAATTTTAAATATTTTATTCTACTGTTTTCTGAAGGCTGGGCTTATAGCAAAACTAAATTATTACCGTGCATTTATTAAACCAAAATAGAAAGAATTCAAGTTTCCAGAAAAATTTTCTGCTTGTTACATTCCTTCAATTGTCTCTAGCCATGCAGAGTATCCTTAATGACTTTGTTGTTAACTTGGACATGGCATGGAAAAACTTTTGCAGATGTGCCAACTTAATTAGGAAAAAAAAACAATGGCTAACTGTGATACAAAAAGGCAGGGTAAAAACAAACACACCCCAAATACTCTAAGCAAATTTCCTGAAGGTCAGCCAATTGAAATTTGGAATGTTGTCTAATTATGTAAGTGCAACCATTCTTGTTCTGAGGTAAAATGTAACATATTAGAGTGATATTTTTGTTTTCGTTTTTGTGCTCTGAGACAGCGTCTTGCTCTGTCACCTAGGCTAGAGTGCAATGGTCTAATCTCGGCTCACTGCAACCTCCGCCTCCCAGGTTCAAATGATTCTTGTGACCCAGCCTCCTGAGTAACTGGGATTACAGGTGCCTGCCACAATGCCCAGCTAATTTTTGTATTTTTAATAGAGAAGGAGTGTCACTATGTTGGCCAGGCTGGTCTCGAACTCCTGACCTCAAGTGATCCACCTGCCTTGGCCTCTCAAATTGCTGGGACTAAAGGCATGAGCCACCAAACCTGGCCTAATTCTGTTAAAGTGATCTTTTACCGAAATACCTGGATCAAGAATAACTTGGAGACAAATAAAAATCTCCTTTCGAAAATTAGTAAGGAAAGACATACTTTAGGAATAGTTGGCAAGTCTTCTATAGGAAAGGATAGCTCCCTGAAATTTCAAGTCATCTCTGACTGTAAGAGATGCTATGTGAGCACAGGGGGTGGAGAGGAGTCTTGACAAACACCTCACTCTGCTGTCCTATCATGGTCAGTGGGTGGCATCATTTTTGATAATGAAGCTTGTTAATATAAGCAAATGAGAACACTGATAAGAAAAAAATTCAACAAGGGATAACAGAACACTGTGAAATCTGAATTTTAAAAAGAATGTAGATGAATGTGATTATGATTGAATGTTAAAATAAAAATACTTGAGTCTTAGCTTTGGCTGAGTCCTTAATAGATATGTGCAAACTACTGGCTTCAAAATGAGATGTGAGATTACTAGATGAGGCTTGCAAAGGACGTGGTCAAAAGCTAGTTTTCTGTAGGCATTCACCCACATTGAAGATACAAAAGGGCTGAAATGGAAATTAAAAGAGGTTTTATTGGAAGGACTATCAGAGAATTGTGAGTCCTCTACCTCCTACCCCCTTATTCTGCCCAGGAAAATGGGCATCAAAAAACAAAAACAAAATAACAACAACAACAACAAAAAAAAAAAAAAAAAAAAAAAGGGGGGGGGGGGAGAAAAAAGAGGAAGAAGAAGCAGAAAAATAACAACAACTACACCAAGAGCTTTGTAATGTCCTTTGCTGCTTGGAAAATACAAGACAGTCTCAGGCCAGACAAATTGAAGGATAGCTGGCTGACTGTGACTGGTTGGCTGACTGGCTGCTGGGTAGAGGAACTAACAGAAGCTGATACATTGGGGTAGATTATTCTTCCAGAATTTGTTGAGGAAAAGAATGCATAAGGGTCTCTCATCTACCAGATAAGAGGAATGAGAGAAGGAGAAGCAGGTTGAGTAACATTGATCTTCAAGAAGATTGCCTGGAGACATGATCGATCTAGAGAAGAGAGAAGCAGAAAGTGTAACATAGATTTTTAGGAGCTGAAGGTGTGCATTGGCCTGCACAAAAGGAACTTTGAATAGATGATTCTCAGCAATGGGATTCTCTCTAAAGAATCTTGAAAAGCATCTCAAAAGAGAAATAGAGCTTTAAACACCTGCCAAGCCCAGAGAATATCAGTTCCAGTTCTGTATGTCATTGTCTGACAATCTAAACATTTTCCCTTCCTTTGTCTTTTCCCCAAACCCCAGCGACTTCACCTTGAATGGAAACCATGGGTTACCAAGCTGGGAGAAGAGACATAGAAGCATAAAACACAAAAATGGAAAGGAAGCTGACCCTCCCTTGAGGAGGTTCAAGCCAAGGAAGAGAGAAGAGTTGATACAGATGTAACTGGAAGTTTTTACAACTACACTGAGATTGGTCATATCAATATGAGAACTGTGACTTAGGAAACTAAAATGACCAGAGGTTTTTCTGAGAGTGACCAGAAGTCAACATTATTTATTCTAAAGCACATTTAAAGCTAGACTCAAACCAGCCTCACAGAATGGGTTTGAATGAGCAACTGTTTCCTGGTTGCAGATGAATCCTTTTTGTTCAGTATAATGTGATTAGCTGCCTGCCTCTCATTCAAGCCTCCTAGGTTCTGGATGTGAGGCCAGTTGGCTTCCTTTCATGATCTCTACATTCTTCTAGACCCAAGAATAAAAGGACCCCTGCATCCCTGCATAGTTCAGTAGCTCAGGACCCAGTTACCTTATTTATCTAAGGGAAATATTGCTCTAAGGTGCCTCTAACCTTGTTCCTTACACCTTGTCTGAATAGCCAGTCTTTTGCATCCTTCCTTGTCACCAAGCCTCCATCTTGTTTTCCAAATCTAAGTTCAGTTTTTATTTTCCCTGACATTCTCCAGCTATTCTTACTGAGGCCTAAGCTTCAGTCCCCCAGGCTAGACTAACACATGTTGCCAATCCACCTGCCAGTTGGCCCTCCACACAGCTTCTTGAGCTCTGCAGAGTTCACCTACCAGGACATCCTACTCCCTTACAAACTTCCCTGATAAAAGATTTCTGCCCAAACTTCTCCCTGGACCTGACTCTACCTTCCATGTCTTTACCAAGGCAGACTCTTTCTACGTTGAGCCTCTCTGACACTCTTCATGTGATACTTAAAAAGCCCAAGTTACTGTCCCATGACAATGTTTCTACTTCTCCTGGCCCAAGAGTCCCTAATGACCAAGCACAAGCTCCTTCCTTCAGCCTGCTATGCTTTGATTAAGCCCATGTAAGACATTTTCTTCAATTTAAGAAATAATTAGTTAATCCTTTGGTTTAGTTGTTTTGGAGTAACAAAGAAACGTATCCTTGAGTGTCTTATATGACAGATGACCACTTATGCATATGTAAATTGACTGAAAGCTCAATTTAAATCAAAATCTACTTCTTCATTAATTGTTCTTATGCTTTTCTATGTCTTTCTTACCCAGCCCTCCTGAATGACAGTTATAACAAAAAGAGGCCTTTTCTATTATAACAGGCCAATTTACCAAGTACCAGGAAAATAATCCTCTTCCATATTGAAGGCTGTTTCTAGGCAGCAGTGACACATTGGAGAACAGGTATATTAACATGTTTAGATTTTATTGTATACTCAGATTTGTGATTTATTACCTACACCAACTTGATCAGCAGGAGAAGCAATATATCTGTAATACTAAAGATGTCAAAAATATGGGATTGGATTTACACATTTGTATCAAGCAAATTCTCCTCCTTTTTGTTCTCTTTCTGTTCCACTCAGATCCTATCCAATACCTCTCTGTGGCAGTTGTATAGCAAAGCCTGCCCTGAAACTATATCCCACATTCTGGGTTCCTTCAGTTCTCATAGCATTTGACAATAAAGTGCTAGAACAATATTAAATTCTAATGATAAGGTTTGGCTGCAAGAAGTGGGAAAACCAAAACAACAGTGGTTTAAGCAAGATTTTTTTATCTCACATGTGTTCTCCATGAGTACTATGATGACTCCATGATCATCAGAGATCCAGACTCCTCCTGGATTTTTGCTTTGCCATCTTCAATACCTGGCTTTCATCTTAGGTGCAAGGTGGCTGCCTAGGTTCCTGCCATGAGGTCCACAGTCCAGCTGGCAGGAAAAGAAATGACAGAGCATATTCCTCCCCTTTAAGGACATTTTCTAGAAGTCACACAGGATACTTTTGCTAAATTTCATTCACCAGAGTTTAATGATGTGACCCCATCTGGCTGCAAAGAAAGCTGGGAAGTATAACCTTTATTCTGGAGGAACACATGCTTGATAAATTTGGGGGTTTTATTACTAAAATGGAAAGGGAGGAAAGGTACTGAGGTGACAGTTAGCAGTTCCTAATACAACTTTCTATTTTACATTTTGGCAGAAATCTGTTTTACTTAGATTACTTTTTTATTTATATCTACTTGCTTATAAAATACTACCAGACTTTTAGTTCTCTTCTTATGTTTTATTTTATACTCATGAATTGAATATCATGTCAGTAATGATACAATTATTTTGAATTTTATTGTCACCATAATTAACCTTAATATGATATCTTGCCTGAGTTTTAAGTAAGGAGATATTGAATAAATATTTGATTTGTTTGTAATGCAAAACATTGTATTAAGTACGCAGATATATTTATTAATAAAATAAAGCAAATTATGTCACAGTCTAGATTATCCTTCATTACTACTCACTTAGACTCTTTTAATAATTACCCATCTCAAACTCTTTCTCTTAAATATATTGAAAACATGACTACTGGAAAAATTTCCCTGAAATGTAATCATGATAATGTACTTCTCCATGTAAAATGTTTTCCCTATTTCCTATAGAATTAATCAATTTTTTTAGCTTAGAATGTACTGCTCCCCATAATCTGATCCAAACCTTTGCCTTTAGGCTTGTGTTTCATTAAATCCTTTGTAAAAGACTCATCCTTGGTGAAATATTCCTTACTCCCCTTAAGTGCCTGACTCTTATACCCACTCTAACATTGCTTATGAAGTTTTTTTCTGCTTTGACTAAGCACCCCATCCCACCCCCATCACCAGTTTATTCTCCCTCTACATGTGTTATCATTTCTTTAAGGATCTGTGAAATGCCACCTTCTCTACTACGTCTCTGGCTCACCACCAATACTTCTCTTAAACTTATTACCATAGGAGTTTGCATATCTCTTGTTCTCTTACCATATCACACGTTTATTAAATAAATAAATTTCATTTAATTTTAATTCACTCCACAGCACTTTGTACGTAAAATTTAGGCAGTAAATATTTATTGAATGAATGAATGAATAACATAATTCATTGGCTTTGTCCACATGTTAGAGCTCCTTAGAAGCAAAACCTGTATCACAAGCAATAAAGAAGCACATTTAGTCTCTCAATTTGTACTTTCAGTTTAAATTTAGTAACAGACAATAGGAAGCATTACTTCTTGATACCAAATGAACGATTCACAGATGAATTCAGAATCAGTCAAGCCTCTTTAGCAAGAACAATAACAACAAAAATACATTTCAAACTCTGAGTATTTTATCCTCATAAATAGCATATCATATTTAGTCATGTTATTTCTTCAATATAATAGTTTAAATTTATAGGTAAATATTTTCTCAACAGTCAAAAAAGAAAAAAGGTGGAAACCATCAATTTGGACCAACCTGCTTGCTAATCAAATTTGGACAGCACTTAGCATAGATAATTGAACAAATAACTTGTGAACACTTCAAACAGAATGTGGTAGTAATCAGAAGCCAACAAGTTACAACAAATTAGACTTGCTTCCTCTTTTGATCAATTTATAAAAACAGAAAATCAGGGAAACATTATGTAGCAAGTGTATCTTGCTATCATTTAAAAATTATTTTAAAGTGTTCTTTGTGTAATATAAAAAATAATACTATAACAACAATAGATATAAGAGAAACTAATATTACCCCATCTCACCACCTAATAATCACTTCTCTTTATTTTCTCAATTTCTTTCTAGTTCCTAATTCATTGCTTTATTTATTGAACAAATATTTATTGAATATTTCTTTATATTACATATAGAATGTTTGAATATTAACAGTTAATTTGACTTCCCAGATATATGGACAATATGGTGAAAGATGAACGTAATAATAATGTAACCAGATTAATGCCCAATTTGTTAAATCACACCTAAAACATGTAGATTAGTTACTGATTCAATATCAATCTGAAGGAATGCCAAAATTTCTATTCCTAACCGGTATGTTCACCATAGTCTCAAATGTTGAAAGAAATAATGCTTATCATGTATGCAGATGTGCAGATGAAACAAAATTTTAAGAGATAGGTAACATTATAGTAAATAAAATGGGAATTCAATTTTTCTCTTATTATCATGTTATAAGCCTCAGTAATTGGGTCTATATTATTACTAATAATATTGGTGGTAGAATGCTTTTAAAATATAACTAATTATGTATCAACCATTGGGCTAAATATTTTATAAATTTTATTTCATCCTTACTAGAAATTTTGGGGTGTGGTAACCATTTCATAGATGAGGAAACTAAGGATCAAATTGGTTAGGTAACAAAATTTCCAGCTAGTCATGGGCAAATCAGGATTCCTAGTCTGATCTGTTCAGAAAGTCTATCATACTTTTTCTACAATGTCTTTTTATCTGAATGCACCTAAAAAGTTCTCTAATATCTCAGTTTTTTCCCCTAATCTTTAATTCATTCTGAAGGGTTTCTGCTCTACCTATATGATATTTACAGATCTCAGCCTTCTTGACCTTTAAAATAAAAAACAAAAGGATGAATTCAGCACAGACCTCTCTATGTAGACACCAATGACTTCAGGCACTTCTCTCTCTCCTCTCTCTCTCAAGGGATTCCTTTGTAATGGTGTTCTAACTCCTTCTTACTCTCTTTAATCCATCATGGGTGACCACAGGTGTCAGTCTAGCTTCTTTAAAGTTTTTGACTGTTTACTTTTTCAAAGACTAGTGGCCTTAATACCTATGCCCAATACAAGCTTTCTCGACTGCTATATATTCTAAAATGTCATGGTCCCAAGGTTTCTCTCAGTTTCTCTTCATCAACCCTCTGCAGCCTTTGTAACTGAGTTTATTGCTTTTTCTAAAATCTGAAAAATAAAATTGTTTTAAAGATCAGTCCTACATTTACCAGATGTACTGATTTTTAGCAGGATGTAGCTTTAGAAAATGCCTGGGCCATTAGCTTTTTCCATTAGGCATACATTTTGTTTCTGGAAGAGCTTTGTGATTGCCTTTGGCAGCACCTTCCATGTCTTCCATCTGACTAGGTAGTCCCAGTTCACAGTCCTTGCACCATAGCATCATCGTTCATTTTTATCTTCATCAAGATGTGGTCCTCACTTCTCTATTCTTAGAGGACATCCAAAGTTTCTTTCAAAACCAAGATTCTATTATTTCTGTTTTCTACCATTAAAAGCATATCACTAAGGGGACATGTCTTGAAGGGATAACTTTGATATTTATTTATTTGTGGGTTTTCTTCTTAAATAATAGTAATCATTGTCAATTGTATAATTATGGTAGGACAGAGGAGTAGTACCTGCAGACTTATCTTAAATATTTTAAACAGATTGCTGCTATTTATTAATTCCATCTATACATGTAAATATTTAATTGAATTTTCCTAAATGAACTTTTCAGAGAATAACAAAGCAGCCTCTCCTTTATTAAAAAGAGACCAAGTTTCATAATGTCATGAATGAACCCAGAATTTAACTCCAAACATCCTTGACTCAACACAAAGAACTAATTATATGTCCTTTCGTAATTCCTGTAGCAGAAAGTGCAGGTTAGATGTTACTATTGACAAGATCCTTTTCTATGCAATTTGGATAGCCTTACTCAATCAACAATGAAGGAATGAAAAGTACCTGGAAAATGAGAGTTATTTTTAATATTTAAAAAATGTTGGTTCAATATCAATTGAGTTCATAGATATACAAAGAACTGTTTCCAAAGCAATGGTAACTGAATTGCCCCCAGAAATTCAACTTTTGAATTATTTATTTTTCAGAGAGTTTTCAGTAGGGATAATAAAAACAAGTCCACAATAGCCATCCCATATATTACAGCAGCTGATATTTGAAAGAAAAATGTTGCATTTATAAGAAATAAATATCCTGAACCACTATGATTTGACATGATTCTTCCTATTTACCTCATTTTAACAGTATAGAAAAGTATGTACAAGAGTAGAAGTAGATGTTGGGCTTTTTATGTCATGCACAGGTTAAGCAGGCATATTGTGTTCAACAGAGATACAAAGCTAATGGGGAGTAAAATATCTAAGCACCATTCCACCAGCAAGCCTCTCTATTTGGGTGGAGAGGGAACTCTTATTCTCCATGAAGCAGGGCCATTTTGTCCACTCTACCTACTGATGAATGGGCAATGATTCAATAGGTATTAGACAACAGGAGCGAGGGAGGTGATTTCACCACCTGAGGCCAAAAAGATCCAAGTTTTAGATACATTTAAGCAACCTGTGATAGCTATCCACCATCACTGAGAGATGAGATTTTTCTCTATAGTCCTTCCATGAGGTCCCTCAGAATGATCTCTGAGAATATATTTTTTGTTTTGGGGTCTATTTGTGTTTTGTTTTTTTTGAGACAGTGTCTCACTCTGTTGCCCAGGCTGGAGTACAGTGGTGTGATCTCAGTTCACTGCAACCTCCGCCTCCCAGCTTCAAGCGATTCTCCTGCCTTAGCCCCCAAAGTATCTGGGACTACAGGTGTGCATCACCACGCCCAGCTGATATTTGTATTTTTAGTAGAAACAGGGTTTCACCATGTTGGCCAGGCTGGTCTTGAACTCCTCAAGTGATCCACCTGCCTCGACCTCCCAAAGTGTTGAGATTACAGGCGTGAGAGACCCTGCACAGCTGAGAATATATTTTATTCTCTTCAAGCCTGAACTTTTGTTCCTTTAAACCTGCATTCCCCATATGCAAAGCTGAGTGATAGTGCTGAATATTTAGCATTTCCTGTATTAACACCCCTTAGGCATACACTTAAAATGTTAGTCTTATAGCTGAACATCTCTTTTCTCTCAATCTGTAAGTCTAACACAAGTTATATTGCAGCATGAGGCTTTCTATTTAGCTCAGTTTTCTGACAAGGACATGAACATAATGCCATGCTTTCCCCAGGCTGTTAAATGGCTCTCATTCAGCTCTGTTACTGGTTCAGTGTTCCTAAGAAAAATAGATATTAAAGGCCAATTCAATGGCTTCAGTCTTGGTGTTCTCTTTTGTACAGAAAAAAGCAAAGGATGATGGAAACACAGCATAGCTGCTCAGAAACATCTGATACATATGTTGTCCTAAAAAATGTAGTTGAATTGAGGACTTCTGCCAAGATGGCCAAATAGGAACAGCTCCAGAGCATGGTTCTCAGCAAGAGCAACACAGAAGGTGAGTAATATCCGCATTTCCAACTGAGGTACCAGGTTCATCTCAGTGGGACTGGTTGAAAAGTACGTGCAGCCAAAGGGGGACAAACTGAGGCAGGGTGGGGTGTTGCCTCACCCAGAAAGTGCAAGGGACCAGCAGACTCCCTCTTCTACCCAAAGGAGGCCATTGGGGACTTTTCCATACACTCCAGCACTCTGGCTCAGATACTGCACTTTCCCCACGGTCTTTATAGCACACAGATCAGGAGATTCCCACCAGTGCTGTGCAGGCTTCCAGCACAAAACTGGGTGGCCATTTTAGCAGGCTCCTGGAACACCTCTGCAACACAGAACTACCCATTCCCCTTAAAAAAGGGGGGCCGAAGGCAGGGAGCCAAGTGATCTGTGCTGGGCAGGTCCCACCCCTACAAAGACCAGCAAGCTGAAACCCACTGACTCTAGATTTTCACAGCCAGCACAGCAGTTTGAGCTTGACCTGGGATGGTCAAGCTCAGTGCGGGAGGGGGTGTTGGCCATTACCGAGGCAATTCTAACCTTGCCTATATAAACAAAATTGAAAGGAAGTTTACACAGCATATGGCCGGAGCCTGTGGCAGGTCAGCAAGGCCTTTACAGCCAGGCTGTGACTAGACTCTGTCCTTGCTGGGCAGGGCATCTCTGAAAAAAAGCAGCAGCCCATCAGGAACTTATAAATAAAGCCCCTACTTCCCGGAACAGAGCATCTCAGAAAAGAGGTGATTGTGAGTTTCACTGCAGCAGACTTAAACGTCCCTGCCCAGCAGCTCAAAAGGGAGCAATGGAGCTCCCAACACAGCACTTGAGGGACAGACTGTCTCCTCAAGTGGCTCCCTGACCACCGTTTATCCCAAGAGACACCTCATGCAGGAGAGCTCTGGCTGACATCTGGCGGGTACCCTTATGGGACAAAGCTACCAGAAGAAGGAACTTGCAGCAATCCTTGCTGTTCTGCAGCCGCTGCAGGTGATTCCCAGGCAAGCAGAATCTGGAGTGGACCTCCAGTAGTCCTGTGGCAGAGAGGCCTGACTGTTAGAAGGAAAACCAAAAAACCAGAAAGAAATGGCTGCAACATCAACAGAAAGGACGCCCACTCAGAGACCCCATCCAAAAGTCACCAGCTTCAAAGACCAAAGGTAGACAAATCCACAAAGATGGGAAGAAACCAGTGCAAATGGGCTGAATTCATCAAAAACGAGAACGCCCCTTCTCCTCCAAGGCATCAAAACCCCTCACCAGAATGGGAACAAAACTGGGTGGAGAATGAGTCTGATGAATTGACAGAAACAAGTTTCAGAAGGTGGTAATAACAAAGTTCTCTGAGCTAAAGGAGCATGTTCTAACCCAATGCAAAGAAACTAAGAACCTTGAAAAAAGGTTAGACAAAACCCTAACTAACCAGCTTAGAGAAAAACATAAATGACTTGATGGAGCTGAAAAACACAGCATGAGAACTTCATGAAGCATACAAAAGTTTCAATGGCCAAATTGACCAAGCAGAAGGAAGGATATCAGAGACTGAAGATTAACTCAATGAAATAAAATGAGAAGGCAAGATTAGAGAAAAAGGAGTGAAAAGAAATGAACGAAGCCTCCAAGGAATATGGGATTATATGAAAAGACCTAATCTATGGATAGATGTATCTGAATGTGACAGGGAGAATGAAACCAAGTTGGAAAACACTCTTCAGGATATTATAAAGGAGAACTTCCCCAGTTTAGCAAGGCAGGCCAATATTCAAATTCAGGAAATACAGAGAATACCACAAAGATATTCCTAAAGAAGAGCAACCCAAAGGCACATAATTGTCAGATTCACCAGGGTTGAAATGAAGGAAAAAATGCTAAGGGCAGCAAGAGAGAAAGGTCAGGTTACCCACAAAAGGAAGCCCTTCAGACTCACAGAAGATCTCTCAGCAGAAACCCTATAAGACAGAAGAAAGTGGGGGCCAATATTCAACATCCCAAAAGAAAAGCATTTTCAAACCAGAATTTTATATCCAGCCAAACCAAGCTTCCTAAGTGAAGGAGAAATAAAATCCTTTATGGACAAGCAAATGCTGACAGATTTTATCATCACCAGGCCTGCCTTACAAGAGGTCCTGAAGGAAGCACTAAACATGGAAAGGAACAACCAGTACCAGCCACTGCAAAAGCATACCAAATGGTAACGACCATCAACACAATGAAGAAACTACATCAACTAATGGGCAAAACCACCTGCTAGTATCAAAATGGCAGGATCAAACTCACACATAACAATATTAACCTTAAATGTAAATGGGCTAAATGCCCCAATCAAAAGGACAGTTAAATTGGATAAAAAGTCAAGACCCAGCAGTGTGCTGTATTCAGGAGACCTATCTCACATGCAAAGACACACATAGGCTGAAAATAAAGGAATGGAGGGAAATTTACCAAACAAATGGAGAGAGAGAAAAAAATCAGGAGTTGCAATCCTAGTCTCTGATAAAATAGACTTTAAACCAACAAAGATCAAAAGAGGCAAAAAGGGTATTACGTAATGGTAAAGGTGTCAATGCAACTAACTATCCTAAATATATATGCACCCAATACAGGAGCACCCAGATACATAAAGCAAGTTCTTAATAACCTAAAAAGAGACTTAGGCACCCACACAATAATAGTTGGAGACTTTAACACTCCACTGTCAATATTAGATCAATGAAACAGAAAATTAACAAGGATATCCAAGAATTGAACTCAGATCTAGACCAAGCAGACCTAATAGATATCTACAGAACTCTCCACCCTAAATCCACAGAATATGCATTCTTCTCAGCACCACATCACATTTACTCTAAAATTGACCATGTAATTGGAAGTAAATCACTCCTCAGCAAATGCAAAAGAATGGAAATCATAGCAACCAGTCTCTCAACTACAGTACAATCAAATTAGAACTCAGGTTTAAGAAAGTCACTCAAAACTACACAACTACATGGAAACTGCACAACCTGCTCCTGAATGACTACTGGATAAATAATGAAATGGAAGCAGAAATAAAGATGTTCTTCAAAACAAATGAGAATGAAGACACAATGTACAAGAACTTCTGGGACACATTTAAAGCAGTCTCTAAAGCGAAATTTATTTCATTAAATGCCCACATGAGAAGCGAGGAATGATCTGAAATTGAAACCCTAACATCACAATTAAAAGAACTAGGGGAGCAAGATAAAACAAATCCAAAAGCTACCAGAAGGCAAGAAATGACTAAAATCAGAGCAGAACTGAAGGAGATAGAGACATGAAAAACCCTTCAAAAATCAATGAATTCAGGAGCTGGTTTTTTGAAAAGATCAACAAAATAGATAGACTGCTAGCCAGACTAATAAAAAAGAAAAGAGGGAAGAATTGAATAGATGCAATAAAAAATGATAAAGGGGATATCACCATTGATTCCACATAAATACAAACTACCATCAGAGATTAATACAAACACCTCTGTGCACATAAACAAGTAAATCTAGAAGAAATGGATACATTTCTGGACACTTACACCCTCCCAAGACTAAACCAGGAAGAAGCTGAATCCCTGGATTGACCAATAACAAGGTTAAGGCAGCAATTAATAGCCTACCAACCAAAAAAAGTCCAGACCAGACAGTTTCACAGCCGAATTCTACCAGAGGTACAAAGAGGAACTGGTACCATTCTTTCTGAAACTCTTCCAAGCAATACAAAAAGAGGGAATCCTTCCGAACTCTTTTTATGAGACCAACATCATTCTGATACCAAAACTCACAGAGACACAAGTAAAAAATAAAATTTCAGGCCAATATCCATAATGAACATTGATGCAAAAATTGTCAATAAAATAGTGGCAACTGACTCCAACAGCACATTAAAAAGCTTCTCCATCACGATCAAGTAGGCTTACTCCTGAGGATGCAAGGCTGGTTCAACATACACAAATCTATAAATGTAATCCATCACATAAACTCAATCAAAGACAAAAGCCACATGATTATCTCAATAGATGCAGAGAAGGCCATCAACAAAATTCAACAGCGCTTCATACTAAAAACTCTCAATAAACTAGGTATTGATGGATCATATCTCAAAATAATAAAAGCTATTTACGACAAACCCACAGCCAATATCATATTGAATGGGCAAAAACTGGAAGCATTCCCTTTGAAATCTGGCACTAGACAAGGATGCCCCCTCTCACCACTTCTATTCACCATAGTATTGGAAGTTCTAGCCAGAGCAATGAAGCAAGAAAAAGAAATAAAAGGTATTTGATTAGGAAGAGAGGAAGTCAAACTGTCTCTATTTGCAGATGACATGATTGTATATTTAGAAGACCCCATTGTTTCAGCCCAAAATCTCCTTAAGATGATAAACAACTTCAGTAAAGTCTCAGGATACAAAATATATGTGCAGAAATCACAAGCATTCCTATAAACCAATAACAGATCAACAGAGAGTCAAATCATGAACAAACTCCCATTCACCATGGCTACAAAGAGAATAAAATACCTAGGAATACAACTAACAAAGGATGTAAAGGACCTCTTCAAGGAGAACTACAAACCACTGCTCAATGAAATAAGAGAGGACACAAACAGATGGGGAAACATTCTATGCTCATGGTTAGGAAGAATCAATATCATGAAAATGGCCATACTGCCTAAAGTAATTTATAGATTCAATTCTATCCCCATCAAGTTACCATTGTCCTTCTTCACCAGAACTGGAAGAAGACACCTTAAATTTCATAGGGAACCAAAAAAAGAGCATACATAGCCAAGAGAATCCTAAGCCAAAAACAAAAACAAAGCTGGAGGCATCATGCTACCTGACTTCTAACTACACTACAAGGCTGCAGTAATCAAAACAGCATGGTATTGATACCAAAACAGAGGTATAGACCAATGGAACAGAACAGAGGCCTAGGAAGTAATGCCACATATCTACGACCATCTGATCTTTGACAAACCTGACAAAAAGAAGCAATGGGGAAAGGATTTCTTATTCAATAAATGGTGTTAACAAAAGTGGCTAACTATATGCAGGAAGCTGAAACTGGATCCCATCCTTACACCTTATACTAAAATTAAATCAAGATGGATTAAAGACTTAAACATAAGACCTAACACCATGAAAGTCCTAGAAGAAAACCTAGGCAATACCATTTAGGGCATAAGCATGGGCAAGGACTTCATGACTAAAACACCAAAAGCAATGGTAACAAAAGCCAAAATAGAAAATGGGATTTAATTAAACTTAAGAGCTTCTGCACAGCAATAAAAAAACCAAAAAAAACAAAACATTTTTTTTTTTTTTTTAGTGAACCAGCAACCAACAGCAAGGGAAAAATTTTTTTACAATCTACTCATCTGACAAAGAACTAATATCCAGAATCTACAAAGAACTTAAACAGATTTACAAGAAAAAAAAAAAAACCCATCCAAAAGTGGGTGAAGGATATCAACAGACACTTTTCAAAAGAAGACAGTTATGCAGCCTACAAACATGAAAAAAAGCTCATCATCACTGGTCATTAGAGAAATGCAAATCAAAACCACATTGAGATACCATCTCATTCCAGTTAGAATGGCAATCATTAAAAAATCTGGAGACAACAGATGCTAGAAAGGATGTGGAGAAATAGGAATGCTTTTACACTATTGGTGGGAGTGTAAATTAGTTCAACCATTGTAGAAGACAGTGTGGCAATTTCTCAAGGATCTAGAAATAGAAATACCATTTGACCCAGCAATAGCATTACTGGTATATACCCAAAAGATTATAAATTGTTCTATTATAAAGACACATGCACACATATGCTCATTGTGGCACTGTTTATGACAGCGAAGACGTGGAACCAACCCAAATGCCCATCAATGATAGATTGGATAAAGAAAATGTGGCACATATACACCATGGAATACTATGCAGCCATAAAAAAGGATGAGTTCATATCCTTTGTAGGGACATGGATGAAACTGGAAACCATCATTCTCAGCAAAGTGACAGAAGAACAGAAAACCAAACACCACATGTTCTCACTTATAAGTAGTTGTTGATCAATGAGAACACATAGACACAGGGAGGGGAATATCACACACCAGGGCCTGTTGTGGGGTGGGAAAGCTAGGGGAGGGATAGCAGGGGGTGGGGTATTGGGGATAACATTAGAAGAAATACCTACTGTAGGTAACGGGTGGATAGATGCCATAAACCACCATGGCATATGTGCACCTATGTAACAATCCTGCACAATCTGCACATGTACCCCAAAACTTAAAGTATAATAATGGAAAAAATGTAGCTGAATTGAGCAAAATGCAACCTATATCTGTCCTGGATCTGTGTACTGGAAATACAGGGAAACCATTAAAAGTAATTTCAATATTTTGTAATTGTTCTTTAAAAAACTGCCTTAAAGATGAAAAATACTTCCTTTCTGTGAAATAGAAAATTGACATTTAAGAAAGTTTGGACCTCCTGTTTGTTTCCTCAGGTGACATTCTCTTTATATTTAATTTTCCAAAATGTGTTTATTGATATTTAGCAATTACTTAATCAGTTGTGATAATTTGAGTAATCAGTCTCCCTAAAATGATGATAAATAGTTGTTCTTAAAATGGAGTATACCAGCAACAATATTCCATTGAAATTATACGACTTTGACACTTAATTAAAAGGTAGTAAATGAGCAGCTATTTCACTATTGGCCTAGAACTCCAAAAATTAAAAACTTCCCAAATTTCAGCATCTAGTTTTCCTATAAATTCTATGGGCTGAGTATCACAACCCAAAATAATCAGTTCTCAAATAGTTGCTATCCTCTCTAGATGTTTCTACTCCTAGACATAGTATCCCAGTATTAATTATGAGAGAGCAAAGATCTGAAAACATATTCCAAATATTTTGCCAGCAATGCATCAATATAGACATTGCATACAATTGTCATAAATACTTTCCTGTACTTGTCTCATTCCAATAAGATTTGCATGGATTATTTTATAATCACTGAGGAGAGGAAGAAGGAGGAATGAATAAAAGCTGATTACAATTAGTTGCCCAATTTACTACCATGTGGCTGCCACAAATATGAAGAAAAATTGTTTTAATTTAATAAACTGAATTAGTTCTGTGCTCAGCTAAGTACAGTATTTGAGCACAGATTTGTGCTTAATGGTGGAAAGAATGTCCACTCTTGGATACAGGAATGGTGGAAAGAAGAGGTAAGGGCTCCTGGAAAGAGAAATGGAGCCAAAGTTAGGGAATGGAGTGGGAGGGTTGCCAAAGGCATCCTTCCTCTGCTGAAAACTCTTGGCTTGGGAGAGAATGGGGAGTCATATTATGGCACATATTAATCACAGTTGTTATGAATATTTCATAGAAATATGATAAACCCAAATGTAAATGAAAACCGTATTTGTTCACTTGAATTTCAAACTTTGTCATTTTTCTGTCCATCCTTAAATTTTATTCATTGTATGTTTGCAGTAAATTCACATGTTCATTCATTCATTCATATATTTTAAGAGACTTACTGTGTTTCGGGAATTGTGCTAGACACAGGAAGTAGGGAAACTGTGTTCGCCTAAGGTTTTCAGTAGGGTAAAAATGTTATAGTAGAGATCAACAAATAGTGGTGGGAATAGGGGGAGCAATCCAGGAAAATTTAACTTAGGAGGAAATATACGAACTGGTGAAGAAGAGTTAAGAGAGAGGAAGAGCATTCCAATCCAAGAAAACCACAGATGAAACCCCAACTCCATAAACATGATGTGATGGGGGAATACACTCAAGGTACAGTTACTTGGCAGGTTTAGGAGCATAAGAAGGAGAAAGAAAGAAGATGCCGCTGGAAAGGTTGGCTGAAAGGACTCTGCATGTCAGGGTTTGGCATTTCATCATTTGGGCACTAGGGAGACACTACAATTTTATAAAGCAGAGGAATAAAATGGTAAGATTTGTATTTTGGGACGAAAGGTAGACTTGAAAGAGGAGAAAATTAGTGAAAAGAAACCAGTAGTCAGGCTAATTTTTGTGTGTGTCTTATTTGGTGCAGTGTATAGACTCAGTGGACGACTGAGGAAGGAGTGGATACTTACTGGGAAATTAAAAATACAGATGTGAAGCACAGAAGAAAGATGGAGATATATAGGAATGGCTGACGATATCAGTTGGGTGAGATGCCTAGAAGAGAAAGAAAATACGGAATAGGGCTCTAGAAAACACCAATATATAGCAATAGGCAAAAAATGAGAAATTGGCCAGAGGTCTAGTGGAATGGGGAAAATCAGGAGAATTTAGTGCTCATGAGCCTAATGGAAGCAAATTTTAGTAAAGAAAAATCAACAAAATAAAATGGCACAGCAAGGTCCAGTAAGATGAGCGTCAGTTTAGTTTTTGAAGGCCATTGGTGACCATAATGATAGTGGCTTCAGCAGAGTGACAACAGAAGGAAGCCACCTGTGGTGACGCAGGTAGGAAAAGAAGGTGAAGGTATGTATAGTGGAGGGGGAGAAAAATGGGAGTGCAGCTGAAGTTGGAGAGAGTGTTAAGTAGTGTGAAGGCTTTTTAAAATTTAACATGAGAAGAGCTGGACTTGTTTACAAACTGAGATAAGTGGTCAATGGAAAAGGAATAGCTGAAGAAGAGAGAGAGACAGAGGCAAAGACAGAGTGATGGAGAGAATAATTAAATTGATGGGTCAAATTTCAGAGAAGGCCATATACTTACCAAGCAACTAACTACCACTAATTTGATTGAAAGATGTTTTATGATAAGGATATCAGCTTTAAAAAATGTTGAAAATGGAGGAGGAGTAGGGGGCAGAATTGAGCCATGACAATGTATTCATACATCTGACATAAAAAAAAGTTGATCTAAATTGAATTCCTAATCTTAGTAAGAAGGGTAAAACACTCAATTTGAATGTCTGTTTTTTGAATCTTATTAATTATTGGTAGATTTGTCGATTTTAGGTTTGAAAGAGACTTTAGGGGATCTCTTAAAGCTCCTGTCAGGTGAGAGAGGCATTGGTAATGGAGGGAAACCATGACTTTAGGGCCCCTTTCTTTTTTTTTTTTTGGATCTTGCTTCTAGTTTGCCACTGTTGATGGACAGGGGAGGTGCTCCTCTCTGCCTTTTCCTGTTGCTCTGGTAGCTGCAGGGAGGTCCAGATGGTAGGTGGGAGAGGACAGGGGCTGAGATCTGTCTGGATCTGCTCCTAATTGCAATGAGGATTTATTTTCCCTGCTTTTGATTAGTGGTCTCTCTGTTGAGAAAGGGTTGCAAGAGTCCTTTGGGCCTCATAGCAGATAATCAAAACCACTTTTTAAAAACTTCAATGGGAATGAGATAATATGAAGTTATAAACTATAAGAAATTTCAGATGCAAGTACAAAATGATGTCACCATAGCAACTCAGCTTGCACCCAGGAAGCTGGATATAACGTCAGGAGTTTCACAAACACTTAATATTTTAAAAAGCTAAAAATTATAGAGGAACAAAAATTAATTTTAATGTTACTTCATTAAAAATTGATTTGCATTAAAAAATACTTTTTATAATATAACTTTCAATCCTGAGAAATAATGAATGTTTAAACTGTTTCAAGATCTGTTTTTCAATTTGCAAAGAAAATAATATTATTTTTCTTGATTATACACTATAATTAAGACATTAAATATTACTATAATAATACAAAGAACATTTAAAAAAATTGTATAAAATACCACACCAAGAGATAAACATGATTTTTATTTAGGTATCTCCTCACATATTTCTGTAAAAGCACACATATAAACATAGAGTTATTATAATTTTACTAAATGATTCTTTAATGTTTAATGACCTCATGAAGCATTCAATAATAGAAATTCCTGGAGGATGGTGCCCATAGGTTCTAAACATCCTCAGTGTCACAGCCTATACAGAAATGTGGATATTCAGAAGCATTTGCCATGTATGAACATTTTATGTTGGTCATATTAGTAGACACTGCTTTTTTTTTTTTTTTTTTTTTTTTTGAGACAGAGAATCACTCTGTTGCCCAGGCTGGAGTACTGTGGTGCTATCTCAGCTCACTGCAGCCTCCTCTTCCAGATTCAGGTGATTCTCCTGCCTCAGCCTCTGGAGTAGCTGGTACTACAAACATACACCACTACCCACAGCTAATTTTTGTATTTTTAGTAGAGATGATGTTTCACCATGCTGCCCAGGCTGGTCTTGAATTCCTGATCTCAAGTGATCCGCCTGCCTCCGCCTCCCAAAGTGCTGGGACTACAGGCATGAGCCACCACACCCGGCCACCACTGTTTTTAATTAGAAAGTGACCAGTTCAACAGAAGTTCTTTTGTGTTTCAAAGTGATTCTCCTCCATCACCCACACCTGACTCTTTTCATATAAATCTTTATGATACTTTCTGTTTCCTACCAGCTGTGTTTTTCATCAGTAAACAGAAGGAAGGGCACAGCACTCAACAATGATGATATTTATTTTCCATGCCAGGACATAAAAATTGTCATAAAAATAATTGTATTTGCTTAGACTAAGAAGTTTTGTTCACAGCTTAAAGACATGATGTGGGGATACTTACTTAAAATGAAAAAGGGAATCATATTTTTGTCTGTTGAAGAGATTGTAGGAAAAAAAGTCATTATCATGTGACTTAGGAGCTGTTCTCTGCCAGACAAAAGGAGAAACCAAAAGACATCTGAGAAAGGTGGGAGAGGCTTCCTAAATTCCCAGAAAGATAATAGCGCGTCCT
The DNA here is from genome assembly GCF_009761245.1 of Sapajus apella. Taxonomy (NCBI): domain Eukaryota; kingdom Metazoa; phylum Chordata; class Mammalia; order Primates; family Cebidae; genus Sapajus; species Sapajus apella. The sequence continues at coordinate 22,969,442 of NW_022436947.1, forward strand.
TTTCAGTGCAGTGTTTCAGTTTAAAAGAGTCAGGAAAATAATGAAAAGTGATGGAGAGCAGGAAGATATAAAAGGAAGGAGAGACAGAGTAAAGAGAAGTAGAGATGGTACAGGGGAGCCAGGACTGTCAATTCCCAGGACCCCTAGTTCCTTTCTCTGCCTGGCAGGGCTGAGCTCCTTGCTCCAGGATCCAGCCCTGGAAACCATTGCTTTTGATCATTGGGCCACATGGATTTGCTCCATTTCTGCCAGCGTTGACAGTGTTTTGATTTGCTGTCTGTGGATTTGCTCCATTTCTGCCAGCATTGACAGTGTTTTGATTTGCTGTCTGATCTTAGATTCCTATCCGTCACTTGGCCTTTCTTGTGTTTACCCAGAAAAGTAAGATTAAAGGCCTCAAAGATGAGAATCAGGATAAAGATACCTGAGGAAGACCAGATATCATACATGGCCAGGGTAGTGACCTGTGTGCATCTCAAATTTTTTTCAGATTAAGTCTCCTGCAGTCCACTTGAGCCAAATAAGCATCGAGCAGTGACCTTTAGCCCTCCTAGATAGGATGGTGGCCAGGAACAAAGGGTAAGAAGATCATTGCAAAAGGTCCATCTTGGTTGCATACTTAGGTTATAACTCTACCACTGTTTTCAGTATTTGGTGTCACATAATTTGGCAATATATACCTGTTTGCACTATTTACTGTTTTTTTAAAAAGACTCTTGAAAGATTTTTGTGACTAGCCTGTCCTTTTTCCTATTACAGTTTCAATTGAATGGCACCTTTGAAGTAGCTTTTCTATGTGGATTTTAATCAAATCAAAGCAACAGGAGAAATAAAGTGTTTTTTAGGGTTTGCTGATATATGAAAAGAACTGGTGGTTTTGCTTTTATATAGAAACTAAAATAAAAATTTAACCCTTTGAACCTTTCACAGGCTAACTAAATCATGCCCTATTAAAGTAAACATGCAGTAAAGCTAAAGCCCAGAGTGTAAGATTACCCCAGAGACTGGGGTGATTACACTCTGGGCTTGACTATTTCTAATTTAAGAGATGATTAAACACAATTCAGTCTACACCCTTTGCCATTCTCCTCCTTTTCTGCAGATATACAATAATTTTTACAGAAAATAAAATGTTATGAAGTAATATTTTGCTTCAAAAAATGGCTGAAAGTAAATAAGACAATATTAGTTGTTATTTATTCTAGTTAAAGGAAATACAGGCATTGTGCTATTCTTATGCTTTTCTAAGAGTTTTAAATATTTCAAAAGAATTTTCGCTGATTTCAGTGTTTTATTTTAACATTATTTCATAATAATGAGTAATTACAAGAATAGTACAAAAGTTTCTATATACCCTTTGCTCATGTTCTCAAAAATTAGCATTTTATTACATTACCTTTATCATTCAGTCTTTATACATATACAGGTTTATTTTTCCTGAACCATTTGAGAGTAAGTTGTACATATGCCACCCTTTTTCCCATAAATATGTCAGTGTATGTTTCCTGAAGGGCATTCTCTTACATAACAGCAGTACATTTAACAAAATCAGAAAATAAATACAATATTAGTATTGTGTTGAAAAAAATACTAGTTGCTAACTACAGATTGTATTCAATTTTTCCAACTGTCCCAATTATGTTCTTTGTAAAGAAAGGAAATTCTGGATCGTAAGTGTATTTGACTTTTAAATCTACGCAGTCTTCTTTAATCTGGAAGAATTCTCCTGTCTTCCCGTGTCTGTTATGACTCTGGCATTTTTAAGGAGCATGGGCCAGCTATTTTTTGTACAATGCCCTTAAACTTGGGTTCTCAAAAAAGTTTTATTTTAAGGTTTTAGTGACAATATTTTCCTGTTTCTCAAGCTATTAAAACTGCGTTTAAAATTGCATGTACTTACCCTCCACCAGAACTAATTCTCTTCTTTTTTTTAATTATACTTTTAAGTTCTGGGGTACATGTGCACGTTTGTTACATAAGTATACATGTGCCGTGGTGCTTTGCTGCATCCATCACTCCGTCGTCTACATAAGGTATTTCTCCTAATGCTATCCCTCCTCTAGCCCCCCAATTCTCTTCTATATCTTATTTCCATAAAAGGTTTTATCAGTTACCAGTTGTTCAATCCAAAAACCTAGGAATTACCCTTCTCCTTCTCATTCAGCCCTCGTAGCAGAGATTATATCTTATAAACACGGTTTTGTCATCCTCTCCTCTTCTCCCTCCCCATCACTATTCTTGAGTTCGGGTCTGCCTCCCTTCCAGTAGCCTCTAGGTCATCTCCAGTCTGCACCAATTCACTCTGTGTCAGTTCTTCATTTCTAGAGCTTTCAAAACAAGTCTTTAAATCTAAAATAGAAGTCTTTTAGTGTTTTCTTACTATTTAAGATACTTCAAAGATTATACAGAGTTCGTGGAATAAATTAAAAATGTCTTTCTAGTGCATCACAAGCCTACCTTGTTAGCTTTAACTTCCAGCCCTCCCTTCATACCTCCAATGCTCCAGTCATACGGAACTTCTTGGAAATTCCCAAACAACTCCATTGGTTTATGCCTCATAGTCTTTGCATATGCTGTTCCTTTGGCCTGAAACATAATCATTCCTCCCTACCCACACATTCTGTTTTATTCAGCTGTTTTTTCTATTAAAACTCAACTCAAGTAGCACTTTCTTAGCCAGGATTTCCCTATCTTCATCCTCTACCTTTAATCCATCCAATGCAACAGAATCTTGTCCTTTTTTCTCTGACATCTGGCGGGGGAGAGGGAGCAAGTTTATGACAAGTACAACCATCAAAAAATGCTTCCTAGCAGATGAAACCATTCCTGAACCAAACTAACAATCCACAAGCCAGAACTAACTGTGTCACCCTAACAAGCATAAAGGGTTTACTGATTTTATTCTCCCTATTTTGCCCCGCAGAAGTTTGCTTCATTTATGACTACTATAAGATATTTACCTGTATGTGTGGTTATGTGAAGTGTCTTATGATTTTGCTGTTATATTTTAAGCTCTCAAACTGACGGTTTTCCTCCTGTAAGTGGACTCCTGTTTGTCTTTTTAAAATCACACCACTTCTAGTTGTCATAGACACTGGAATTGTAAGAATAGTGAATGGTAGCAATGTTACCATTGTAAAAATTAATTACCTAGGAAAAAAATTCCATGTGATTATTATTGTCAATGTGTTTTGGAAAGTACAGTTGTTTGGTATAAATGGTTTATGGGTACCTGGATAGGCTTTCTCTACTCTAGGTCATTTTGTGCCTAGCAGACTGCCTAGAACACAATAAATGTTTGTGAACTAAATAATGCCTATGTCAAGCCTAAGATACAATTAAGCCTATAAAGAAATGGAGAAACTATTATTAAAGTTTTCTGCGTCAAAGAAAAGACTCAGTGCTGTAGGCATTAAAACCAATTTTGACATACTTTCACCCAGACTCCTGAAACTGTGGTCAGAGTCTTGCATTGAGCTTGTGTTAGCTGTAAACTTACCCCAGCTTGTGTTTCATTTCAAATTGTCTTTCCTGTAAGCTCCTGATAGTTTGCTTTCACATGAAAATCATCTAGGATGCTTTGAAAAAATATACTGATGTCCGGGACACCCCCCTCCCCCCTGCCCTGCAAAGGTTCTGATTAACTATCTCTAGCACTTGCATTTTTGGAAATTAAGCATTTTAATATAAAGTTCCAGTTGAAAAACGACAACTGGAAAAGAATCTATATTCTTTCTGTGTGATGTCAGAAGAAATAATCTTTTATAATTTCACTTTTATGTAAGTTGGGTTTATTTTTTAGAGTTTTCATGGGGCTACCATGCTAGTTATACCTTGCATAATCATCTTTTATGTAGATATAGACATCACTATGTTCAGCATATGATGTTTTAGAGAATAGCAACATGGAAATCCTAGAGAGATTTGACATTTAATCATTTGAAACTCCACATAAGAGTTCTGGAAAAACATCAGTATAATTATTACACTGAAGTTATCAATGCTTAAATAAAGACATATCCTAAACTACTATGGTTTTTTTGAGTTGTGCTATGAAAAACACCAATGGGCTTTTCTGAGTTGCAGGAAAAATAAAATAGCTAGGAACTCTTAGTAGCTAAGAATCTCAACACAGTTTAAAGCAGATGGAAGGCCTTTAACTGATGAATGATTGTGGAGTCATTTAGTTCTTTTTCGAGTGGTCACATGTCTAATCTTTCATGAAATAAAGAGTTTTCACTGATAGAACAATAAATTAAACAGTAAACTTTTAGTTTAAACTATCAAATTGCATAGCAATTGCAAACAAAACTTGTTAAATAACACTGGTTATTTCTCTGATGTAAAGTTTAGATGTCAATCCAAAGCTTGAAGTTGGAAAACATTCTTTTTATTAAATGTCATTGTTTTTCCATAGTGCAGTTGCTTTTTTTGTTTCTAAAATTCATAGTCTATTTCAGTTGGGCACATGAAAAGATCAATGAAAATCTGAATAAATTATAGTTAAATTTGGCAAGCTCTGACACCAGATTAATGTATTAACAAGTAAAATTAGGGTTATGAAAATGTTTTTACTATGTTTGAAGTAACTGAAACTTTGTACATAGGGAGAAGTGAGTGCTTAAAATTATTTATAATGATCCAAATTCAAATCCCTGGTTCTAAGACACTAATGGGAAAACCATCTTAAATAATATTATTATCATTTAGGTTTAAATGAGTTGGAAATGTGTATTCTGTTTTTAAAAAAATACAATTACTAAAAGACTAGCAAAAGTGTAGAAGAGAACAAAGGAGTGACCAGTCTTTAATTGCCACTTGTACACAGACAGATGCTGCTCTTGATTTGACCTTTTCAAGGGCTCAAACTTCTCAGCATAATGTTTCAGTGGAAGGACTGTTTCTAAGTATTCTCTGCCAGCAAAAAAAGGAAAGCGCTGGTTGTAATATATATACTATTTACAAAAATAATGGGAAAGTCTTCAATGCATCCTATATCACCAAATTGGAATGTAATGATTGTAAACACACAATGAAAGTGGTGCTTCGTTGGTTGTGTTACTTATTTGACAATATCCAACCTGTGGGAACACTTTTGCTTGACACCCAGTTATCTTCACCCTTTGGCTCTGACTTTGTGGTTGGGAGGTATAAGAGACAATTCACTACTAGGATTTCAATTTTTAAATCACAGCTCATTTACAAGGGGAATTGCTGTTTCTGTGGCTATTTCTGTGGCTCTGCCTGCAGAGTATTCAAATATCCCCTTTTATTTGAGTATCCAAATAGCCCCTTTACAATTATTTGTACAACAGTGATGATTATAATACAGGGAGTATGAGAATTGGATTTTACTTACCAATGGCTCTAAGAACCTTATTTTATATCGTGTAAATAAATATAACTAGCCAAATTGAAAACTTCATAAGCTATGGAGCAAGTGTCAATTGACATTCATTATGTACAAAATTACAATGCCTTCTAGGCATATGTGACTTTTAAACAACAGTGAGGTCATGCTTACATTTTTCTGCAGTATTACTGCTGCCTGGCCATGTGAATAATTGTCACGACTCCTACTTGCTGAGAGCTTCTGCTGGAGAGTACCACAGTTTCCCTTCATCCATAATCAGAAAGAATCTGATTGTCTAAGACCAGAAGCAGTATAAGTTGGTGGGTTTTGAGGGCACTCTCAGTGATGTCTTGGAGGGCTCCTCTAAAGTGTTCTGTGTTCATAGGGATTGCATGTTCAGACATGGCTTGATATACTGTTGTAGGAGATTTGAAATGAAAATTGGATTTTTTTTTTTTAAATGAGGCAGTTTTTACCAGCCAGTCTGTTTGTTCATTCCCTACCATTTATAATACAGAGGTGAAGGGTGTTACCAGCAATACATGGGCTCATTTGCTTGAGAGAAGTAGGTACAGTTTTGGTAATTCAAATGGAAATGATTGTGTTGACGTTTTTGCATAGTTGAAGGCAAAGCAGACTTGCTACCACTCAAAGAGAAAGAGGCTTAGGAGAACATTGCAGTGGGGGTGGGTTCAAATGCTAGAAGAGAAAGAAACTCCATTTTCTATCCTTCAAATCTGTAAAATGGGACAGGTTGTGTTTTTGTCAATATTTTTAAAAATAAAATAATTTCAAAATAAAGTATTATTTTGAGGAGTCTGAGGAGAAATGTTTTAAGATTTTGTAGAAGAGTTTACATACATTGGCCAAAGTAAGGAATTACTCTTTTCAGTGAGTCACCTGAGCTACCTTACATTCATCACCATAAAGCAGCTTCTCCAGCACACGGAGAAAGAATGACTGAGCTTTCCACAAAACTCCTAGGAGTTGCTATCTGTTTTTTATCGGGTATCATAGAATTTTATTCTATTCAGCAAGGAGCTATACTAACAATGGGTACTACTATATTATAAAAAAGATTTTTTAAAATTTATTTATTGCATTTTAGGTTTTGGGGTACATGTGAAGAACATGCAAGATTGTTGCATAGGTGCACACATGGCAGCTGATTTGCTGCCTTCCTCCCCATCACCTATATCTGGCATTTCTCCCCATGCTATCTCTCCCCAACTCCCCACCCGCCGCTGTCCTTTCCCTATATCCCCCCAACAGACCCCAGTGTGTGATGCTCCCCTCCCTGCGTTTTTAATAGACAAAAGACCATCACCTAAGGACTTCCATATCTATTGGTTGTCTCCTCACCACTCTGATTTTTAAAAGAAATAAATAAAACTGCTTAACAAAAAAAAAGTGCATCTTCATCTGGGGTATTTTAAAACAAGCATTTATTACAGTGTGTTTTAAGTGCCCTGACTCCTCCCCACATGAAGCATCCAGCAGTATTATGAATTTGGATATGATATAAATTTGGAAATAATGTGATCAGTGGTTGGCCAACTTTCACCAAGCCCCTCTTTTCATTAACCTAGAAAATCATTACCCCTATGTTTGGCTCAACTGAAGTTTTTGGACTCCTCAAAATATATGATGAGTCTTACTATATCACTAAACTATGTTTCGGAACGAAGCATGAAAACTTAGGATGTTATATGTTGCTCATTTTCCTCAAAAACATTTGGAAAGGAAGACCTAGACATAAGGAGTGTCAGATAAAGTCATCATGACTTATAGTCATTATGATTCAGATGTAGTGCTAGTGTTGTATAACTGAACCGAACTCTCTCTGAAGACCTTGTTTCCATAGATAAGTAAAGACTGGAGGGATTGAGGATGGACATGAGAGTCCTTAATTTTAATTTTTTCTTTTTTGAGACTGAGTCTCGCTCTGTTGGCCACACTGGAGTGCAGTGGCAGGATCTCAGCTCACTGCAACCTCCCGGGTTCAAGCAATTCTCCTGCCTCAGCCTCCCAAGCAGCTGGGATTACAGGCATGCACTACCGTGCCTGGCTAATTTTTGTATTTTTAGTAGAGACAGGGTTTTACCATGTTGGCCAGGTTGGTCTTGAACTCCTGACTTCAAGTGATCCAGCCCACCTCAGCCTCCCAGAGTGCTAGGATTATAGGCCTGAGCCACTGCGCTAGGCCAATTTTTCTAATTAAAGGGAATTTTCTTTTTGAAAATGTGTCTCTCCCAGATTAGATCATCGTATTGGGAAAAACACTCAGTTTTTCATAGTTCTTTCCTCCCATTTTCCTCCTTGTCTTCCAGCCAGAGACATGTGAACATCAAGAAATTTTGAAACCTCATGGCCTCAGAGGGTTAACTGACACATGCCATCCTGGGGTGTTCTCTGGCCTCCCTGGGGTATTTTATCCCCAAAGGTCTTTACAATACTTTGTAGTAGTGGATGCTACATGTATTTTGGGCAAGTCATCCAAATATATCCAGCAGTTGTTGCCTCTGATGTCTGTGGTCCTTGCTGTGGCCTCTGGTAGTAACATCTACACTCTTCATCTTCATCTCAAGAATCTTCCAATATGCATGCCTTCTTGGCATTTTAAAAAATCCTCCCTGGGGTGAAATTCTGGACCTTTCTCTGACTTGGGGAACCCAGAGCAGATACTCATGAGACCTCTCTGCTGTTTCTACTCAGTAACAGCTATCCCATGTCGTCATTGGTTGCCAGTTGGGAGGTGAGGCATAAATCTTATCTCCCCTTAGATTCCACTGCCCCTAGTTCCCTCCCTATTCCCAATCAAGATTTCCATTCTAGAAGAGGGGCAAAACTAAGCCCTTCTCAGAAGCACCACGTTCACCTCACAGACTCTTCTCTGATCACTCTCCAGGCTGTCATCCCCTGTGTGACAAAACACTGTCTTCAGGAAAATCATAATGATTGTCCTTTCTCTTCCGCAGCTTGCAGCAAATTTCTATGCTCTATGATTTTTTTGTATTTAAAAGGGAGCTTTAGGGAACACTTTCCCGTCCCAGGTGCAAGGCTGTTACAGGAAGCCTTTGTTTTCCTGACCATCTCTAGTTAACTTGTTAGCTTATTTTAAAACATAAAGGTGAACACTATCTTCTTTGTTCTTGGTTGGTTCTGCTCATGCTCTCAAGTAATGGACACTTGATCTTTGATGAGTAAATAGCTGAGGACAGTAAACATTACTAGAATGAACAATTGTATCAGTGATGTTTTAAAATATTATTTAGAATACAATGATTAACAACCTGTAATTATTCCCCAACAAAATTATATTCTTTTCCAGAGATAAGCATGATAGGCAAGTTATAAGCAATGAAAGAACTATTTGGTGATAGATTGAAACCATCATGTGAAATAAGTTTAAGGAATGCAGGGTTTCTGCTTCTTAAACCATATGGGACCTGTTGAAGAGGGGAGCTTAGGAAACAGAGTGTATTAATGTGTTAGCAGGTATCACATAATTAGTTACAACAGGAACTTTATATGTCGGTCTAGTTAGTTTATTGACATTATTCTTATTCCCTCAAGATATCTTTCTGGGATCCAAATGTCTGGATTTAGTGACAGATAGCTGAGAGCAGTAAAATGAATGTCTCACCAGGAATAACTTCATTAATCAGCTTCAAGCAGAGACCAACTTCCAGGCAACCATCTTTGCCACTACAACCCAGAAGTTCCCTTTTATAATCAATATCAAGGTGAGGGTGGAAATAGCAAAAAACGTTTTAATATCTTATTTCTTAACCTCATTTTCTTTTAAAAGGCAAGCAACTCTGAATAGCAATTTGACTTGTTCTAAAAGAACCACTGATAGGCTGATATCTATGTTCTCTGATTGCTTCACAGGAGAAAGTTTTCTTTTTATAATAAAATTGAAAGACTTTAAGAGCAGTGACCATGTTATAGATATATTATGCATCTTTGGGAATGTCCAACCAATACTAGGTATGCTCTAAATAAATTGTTACATTACACTCAATCGATAGATTGATTTTTTTTTCATAATTTCATGATGGATACTCATAGAGAAATCATGGAAATAGTTTTGCATAATATATGGAAAGTAAGATAAGACTTCCCTTGTACTTTGAACATTGATAGGCATTAAGGAGGGAGAGGACAATTATATTCAGTGAGAAGGCTGAGTAAATGCAGTGCATTATGAGAAAGTGAGCAAATCCATTTGAATATAGATGGGACAAAACAGAAGTAGAAGCCGAATGTTGGAATGTTCAAATGTAGACACAAAGAATAGCGAGGTGACATGATGGAAACAGGTAAGATTCATATTTCCCACACCTCCACCTACATGGAAGATTAATGAGGCCTCAGTAGTACAAAAGAAACAAAGAAGATGCATTCTGGCTTTGGTATCAGCTTTCCTCTCATTTAGAAAGACTCTGGGGTGTTCCCTCCAACTCCCTGTGATAGACCTTACCAGTGGCTATGAGTGTCCTGCACCATTGCTAAGACATCTCCTGTCATCTCTGGTGTAGACATTGTGGCACCCAGATCATGGTCATCTTTCATGCTTTAAATGTACTTCTGGTGGCCATAACACTCAGCTCCTCCTACTCCCTTTGCTGAAGTTGGATAACTCCCACTCTGTTACTTGGTCCATGAAATAACAGGTTCTCTCTCCTCAGAGTCTTGTTGAAAATTATTATCACAGCCCGTTGCTCCCTGGGCTCTGACCACAAGTTGTAGGGGATAAGTAGAAGGCCAGAAAGCAAGATACATTTATATATACTAAACTGTTGTATTAGTTATCTATTGCTGCATAGCAGATTATCCTGAAACTTAGCAGCTTGAAACAATAAGCATTTATTATCTCATGGTTTCTGTCAGTGAGGAATCTAGGCATAGCATACCTGGGTCATCTGGCTTGGGGCTCCTTCTAAGGCTGCAGTTAAGGTATTAGCAAGGACTGTAGTCATCTCGAGGCTCAACAGGGGGAGGATCTACTTCCAAGCTTACTCACATGGCTGTTGGCAGGGCTCAGGTCTCCTATTGACCAGAGACACCAGCTCCTTGCTACATTGGCCTATCATACAATAGATCTGAACATGACAGCTGGCTTTTGTCAGAGTAAGTGAGGAAAAGAGTGAGTGAGTGAGAGCAAGCAAGAGGAAAATCATAGTTTATTTTTTGTAAATTGATCTTTGAAATGACATCTCATTTTGCCATATGCTGTTTGTTACATGCAAATCAGTAGGTCCAGCCTGCATTCAAGGGGAGGGAATTACATAAGGGCATGAATACTAGAAAGGAGAGATCACAGGGGCCAATTTAGAGGCTGCCTATCACAACTATTGAGAATTTCCCTTCTTTTCAGGTGACGGACCCTTTGAAGATCTGAATTTCCTTATGTAACCACCAGACAAACTCAGACAAGTCTGAATTTGTCTAGGTGTTCACTCTCAGACCCTGGTTTTACAGTTTTTTTTCCAGAAAAAAATCTGGCAACAAGGTACTAGATGGATTACAGAGGACTTGCGGTTGGGGAAGTAAACCAAGGGACTATTATAATAGTCTTGACAGGAAGTAATAAAAATCTAAACCAGGATGCTGGTAGGAAACTTGAATGAAAGAGAGGGACACGAAAGAAACAAAAGCAAGAATCAAAAATACTCGTGCCAGACTGAATACTGAGAGTGGTAACAAAGGAACAACAATAACTTGGATTCCCAGGTAGCTTCAGAGTATTGGTGACATTTTGAAAAATGGGAAAGTTTAGGGAAAGAAAATCCAGGTTTGGGGAAAAATGGCTAGATGTGATGCATTAAATTGAGGTTTTATTTAAATTATGAGTGAGCAAATACAACCTCCCTAGTTTTATACTGATTGGTTGGTCTGAGACATGTGAAGACATAGAAAACATTTCCAGGACGTTGAGGATTTTATAACGTCTAGACAGCTGAGTTGGTGCCTGAAACTATTAACAGAAGTCACAATAGGATTTTAGAGTAATTTGTCATCAATACAGAGACTTTGAGAGAAGATAAGGTAAAGGGGAATGCTCAAAGTTGCGAGACAGGAGAAAGAAGAGCCCTCACATACTACCTTAGATTCAAAATCACTTTGTGATTTACAACATACTCTAACTTACATTATTTTTTTCTTTGATAAAGCAGTTATAGTTATCTCCATGTTATGCATGAGTAGAGGAAGGATGGATCAAAGGTGAAGGAGTGACCTCCCTAAGGTCACACAATTTGTAAATAATAAGACTGGGATTTGACTGCAGATCTTTTAATGTCCTGCCCAATGTTTTTTCCACTCTCCTGGAACAACAGTTTTAAAATATGTAAAAAAAACAAAAAAGAGAAAAGAATTTTAGCATAATATGGTGTTACGAAAAAAAAACAGAAAACAGAGAGGTCCTCTTGTAAAGGAGGTTATTATTAGTCACAAACATTGCAGAAAATTTGCAGATAATTATTATGAAAAAAAGATCATTGATGAAAATAAAGATTTCATTACTTGAGGAGTGAGGAGAACCTAATCTTTTACACATTCAAAAAGCAGCAGATTGGGAGTACATGGTGCAAGCTGTTAGGTCACTCTGATTCTTAGGAAAAGCAATTATTACAAAAATGTTTTCAAAGCTTTGAGTGATGAAGCCAGAATTGTGAACAGCATATTCAAGGAGTGACTGTGGGTTTTGATGTTTTACATCATAATAGAAAAAAAAATCAGTTATAAGGCATATCAACCAATGGAAATTATATTTTGCCTATGTTATAAGTTCAGAGGTTGAAACATGTTCATATGAGCTAAATCCATGAATATTTCCCTTTTTTCATACTTTAAGAACTAGTGTTTCTTTTGAACATTTAATCTTCTCTGTGTCATAACTCTTATACAATTCAAGATTTTTAATATTTAATTCACAAAGAAGTCACTCATTTATTTCTTCATGGTATCAATGTTGTTTTCATATTAAGGCTCTATCAGACCATAAGAAAATAAAATAGAATTCCATGGCATTTCTAACAATGACATAATTAGAAATATCATATAAAAAATAAGCAGGAACATTTTCTCCTTCGGTACATAAAAAGTTGCATGTAGAATTGTGTCTATAGTATGAAGAATTAAATGCCCAAGAGTGCTGCATGAATCAGTTTCATTAAGTCAGCATGTCTTGATTTTGAAAGAATTGTCAAAATCTGGGATTCTTTTGTTAGCAAAGTAGAGTAGCAAAGCTCTTGACCCTTTCATCTTCTATTGGCCCCTCTCTCCTGCACAGACCCCCACTTCCAAATCCAGTGCAGCTCCAAGAATAAAAGGCCTCCATCTACTGATTCCTATATGATTTTTGGCATTTCATGCTACTGTAAATTAAAACATCAGTATTCTTATTTTAGAAGTGACAAAAAATATTTCATAATTTAAACGACCCAAAATCTGAACCATTTATAACTTGACTTCAAAGAACATTCACTTAATTATTCAATGCATGCAAAAAGAGAAAACAAAGCTCAGTGTGCAGCTCTAGACCACTGCTCTTCCCTATGAGCCAGTTAGCATCTGTGCAATGGCGTCGCGAAGCTGCTAGGTCAGGGTGTTACTATGCCTAGTCAGACACTCACCAAGCGAATGGATTATCAACATGACAGTGATGACATGAGCACAACCAGTGCTGCCTGGCCATTCCACCTGCCTGCAGGGAAACTAAAGAAGATGAAGAGGGGCAGAAATGCTTTATCTGAAAGAAAATCTCCAGTTTGCCATTGATAGAAAGATTGCAGTCCTTGCAACAAAAGGGAAATAAAACAGCCCTTAGAATTTAAAAAAGGATTAAAACAACAAGCAAAAATGAAACTAACCAACCAATCAAACAAAAAGACCTAAATGTTTTTTTTTTTTTAATACCTCCTTAAAAGTATTAAATAATAGATAGGATTAATTTAAAAATCTGAGAACAATATTTGGATGCAGCTTGTTTTGAACTCCTCCCTACTTCTCCCCTCTCCTACCTCTTTACCTTTTTCACTGTTTTCTCTCCTGCCCCCTCATCTTCTTTCTCCTTAACTCTCCTCTACTTCCTTCCCTTCCTCCCCTGCAGACCTTTCTATCCTTCAATGTCTAATTGCCACAACCAACTAATTTTGGGGTGGAGCCTCTCAGAAGGGTGGGTGGGTGGGAGGCAGACTCGGAAGTGAAACCTTAACCATGGGCCCTGGCCCATGAGGGTAAGAATCCTGAGCTGCTCCTGGCAGCTGGCAAGGAGAGAGTTTACAGATTTTTTGTTCTCTCTGAACTCATTTACAGCAGAGTTGAACAAATGGTAAATAAAAGGTTTTCTGGATAAATATAAACTATTATAAACTATAAATATAAAAATATAAAATATTAGAGAGTGCTATAAAAGTGGAACACTTCATTTCCAATTTCTCTTATAAATGGATTGTAAGTATAAGGAATATTCTTTAGAAAGCTTTTCTTAAAAAAATTGAAATCTTATAGAATATGGAAGTGAAATAAAATTTAATTATGAATATTTTGTAGGAAATAATTAAAAATGTCAAAAGTATTTTTAGTACAGCATTTTTAGTATAGCAAAAACTGTGTTACAGAAATGTGTAAAAATGGAGCTGTGGATCCATAAATCATGGTGTATACATACAATGAATCTTGTGCAGCTTCTAAAAATGATTCTTTCCAAGTTTTCAATGACAAATGGAGGTGCCTAAGTAGGAAGAAAAAAGTGTGTATACATTATATAGCCTGCTAAAAAATGTCATTGATCTACATGTATTGAACTAGAGCCATCTTCAAGACAGATAATGTAACAAGATTTTCATACTCACAAGCTTTGCTAAGCAAAAATATAATTTTACTTTTTTCATTTCTTGCTATAATGTCTGACTCTTATTTACCATTAGAGTTGAGGAAAATATAACCTAGTCATTTCTAGGTAGCCTCCATCAAAAACAGTGATTTCTTAGTCATTTTGAGATTCAGACTCAAGCAAGTCAAGTAACTGGAGGCTAAAACTCTGCCGTGGCTAACCCTGAAATACCCAGATGCTTTCACCACTGTACTTGCCACACGGCATGTGTCCATTTTCTCATGCACTCATGTCTATGTCCAAATCTAACTGCGGGTTCATCTGATTGTCACATTAAGCTACACACCTGCCCGGTTCCAAGGGAATCTCAGAATGTAATTTGTTGTTTCATTTTACTTTCCAGCATTTCTAGTAAGTAAGGAACCCATAAGAGGTTGGAACCATTTGGCAACAGAACCATAAGTGACTTCAGCATTGCTTCAATTAAAATGGCCAGATTGGTCTCCTGTTTATAGTTACCCAAAGTGTACCAACCCCTTGTTACTTAATAATTGATATTAATGATCAAATTTGGTTATTCAATTGACTGCAAAAAGAATGACTTTAGTATATTCCTTTCCAAATATGTCAGATTTACTCGTGAAATTATGAATCCTTCTTAGAATGATAGCATTTGTCAAGTGACAAGCTTTCATTTAGCAATCATCACTATCCATTAAACAGTATCCATGTGTAAGATAATAAAACAGAAATTAATCATGCCTTCTATTTGTACAATGTTTAGATTTCATAGAAAACACTTGTAGTTTTCTTACTTGACCCTAAAGATAAGTCTGTGAAGTGTATTGGGAAGAGATCCCCATTTTATAGATGAGGAAACTAAGAAGAGTCAGAGTTGAACCAGTTACCCTATGTCAAATTGCTAATAAATGGTGAAGTTGAGACCAGGAATCAGTTGTATGTACACTGAGTACTGTTTCCAATATAACACATTGCCACATTTTCTATTGACTCTGCAAAGAGGTTTGTTCAGGAAATGAGAAAGCTTGGGGAATGGGAAAAAAATTGTCTCTGGAATGAGGAAGGTGAAGGAAGGCACTTTTTAATAAGAGAAGCCAGTAGAGCTGAGGGCTACGCTTTCACCAATGTCCCAACATGCCCAAGACCAGCCCTGCTGGCTCTTGCTGTGAGTAGGTACATTTCCAGCTTAGGTGCTGTTCTTTCTTTTATTCTGTTCTTTTTTTTTTTTTTTTTTTTTTTTTATGTCTCATTGACCAAAAATAGCCTGATTGTTACAAAAAAAAAAAAAAAAATTACATGATGCAAATATGAGATGCCACAAGATCCCACTTTCAAAACCCAATGCTTATAAAAAGCTGTGGCACATTGGCCTTGGTGAGGGGGCTTTTCTTCATTTTCATAATAACCCAGTAACCTTCTACCTCTGGGATCTGCAAACACAGCATTCTCTTTAAAGCCAGTGATGACTTTGGAGTGTGCTGAAAGGATGATAAAGACTGTAAACATGAGCCCTCTAATTCTGAGGACCTAAAAATTACAGTTTCCCTGATATTATTTATATTTTAAAGTTTGCCACAGTGGTTGCGAATAATTCAAGAAGGCTTGATTAGATTCAAAGACAGCAGGCTTTCTGAAGTCACAAGTGAGGAGTGGGTGGGAAAAAGAGAGGTGAAAAGAATAAGACTGTCTTTGCAGCATAATGTAAGCCAAAAGAGAAATGCAATGCACCTCGTTTGCCCAGTTTTCTGTGGAAGCTCAACATCCAGTGTCAGCAAAGGAAAGGAACAAAGGGATGAAACAAGAAACATCCATCTTTTTCGTGATAGAAAGGAATGAAGGGAATCCTTATGCTAAATAATTTTAACTGTGTTCCATCAGTCTGAAGATAGAAAGGCGATCTGCCTGCTTAGAAAATCCTCCTGCTTCTCTTGATTGAGCCCAGGTATTAGTGGGGGTTCTTCCCATGCATTTTGTTTGGGAACGTGTTTTCACATTGGCGGTTATGAAGCTTAGTCAGCACATTGTGATAGTGAAGCCAAAGTCCTGGGTTTGGTTGGTTACTTGTTTATTCATTTACACCTTGTCTTGTCCCAAAAATGGTCTGAGGTGGCAGTATCCAATAATGGGTTGTGCCTTATGCCTTGTTCATATCTAGTGAGTTATTAAAAGCACAAGTGATCATTTCAAAGGACACTCGGGTGAATAGAAGAGTACAGATTTATCACTATGACTAGGAAAGTAAGCCAGACTAAAAAAAAAAAATTAAACCCATTATAGGTCTGTAGCACTTTCAGCAATAGATGAAGGACAGCAAATTTTAGTTAAAAATAATAAACAGTGTGCTGTACTCTGAGGCATCATGAAGGCCTGCTGAGACCAAACTACCCCAGAAATGTACTCTTTGAGCCTCAACCTCAGAGAATTTTAACCCAAACCAGTGCCTCTTATGCCAGAAAAACTATAGTGTAGAGACACTGGATGTATCACTAAGGCCTGAAGTAGATTTTTCTATAATTACTGATAATTCTGCCCAAGCTAATTTTAATTTCATACTAACTCAGGATCTCTCTCTCTCTCTGGTTCAAGAACAAAACATTTATTATGGCAGAATTGTAAAATGGTTAAAAGTGAAGTCTCTATCTTTAGAGAGATGAAATTGAGGACTGCTGCACCATTTTCTATTAGTTGTATGGACTTAGACAAGTCACTTAAATTCCCAGTGCTTCAGTTTCCCCATTTGAAAATGCAATAATAAGAATATCCACTTCATTGCCTTGTTGTATCAAATGAAACAGCCTTATAAAATGCTCAGAAAATTGTAAAATCTTGTTGATGTTGACTATTTTTACCATGTGCCTCATACTATCTTAGGCCTTATGGATGCTAAGATGACAAATACAAAATACTCAGTAAGCTGGTGGCATGGTATAGACAGATGTGGACATAAGTTATTATAATTGAATGAGCAAAGTGCAATAATGAAAGAATATACAAAGAGCTTTCACAGTCCTGAGAAAGAAAATGCTAATCAACCTAGGGTAGTTGGACAAGGTTTCTAGCAGTTTGTGTATTTGAACTTGCAATTTTGGGAGTTGATTTCTGTGTCCAGTGAATGGAGGGCACATAGAATTAATTCTAGGCCATTTCTTGCCTATTTGGTTGCTAGCATGCTAGTCCAAGTGACCATCATTTTCATTACACTCTTTAACTAACTTCTAACTGGCCTCCCTGCTTTGATTTTTGTGCCTGTACAATCAATCCTTCATACAGTAGCCAAAAGGAATCTTTAAATCCATAAATCAGCCCATGGTACAACCAGCTGTCAATACTCCAATAATTTTCCACAACACTGAGTAGAAAATTCCTAACACTACAATGCCCTGTATCATATGATGCTTCCTTACGTCTCCAACCTAATTTTCTGTATCTTTCCTTCTCTGTTGCTGGCTTCAGCTACACTGAGCTCCTTCGCAAGCCTGACAAACTTGCTTTGCTTTCAGGGCATTTGTTTCTCATGTGGAACATTTATCCTATAAATATTCATATGGCTGTCTTCCTCACTTCATTCAGGTCTCTGCTTAAAGTCAGCATCCTTAAATGACACAATATGCCTGTTATCAACTGATCCTTCTTCCTTTAGTTTTGCTTGTTTTTGTTATTATTGTTTTGCACACATCTAGAAAATTTCTAGTGTGAGATGATGCTTGAGTTGGATTTTTAAGAATGGGTTAGTAGGTGAGAAAGGGAGAGAAGAGAATCCTAGGTCAAAGGACTAGCATGTGAAAAGGCTCAGCAGCAAGAAACAGAATGCCACCTTGAGGAAATACAGGTGGTTCAGCTAGCAAAAAGGATGCCATGCAGGTTACTGAATGAAAGGAAGCTGGAGTGCAAGACAGGACCATTTGGTGAACACGCAAATATGGATGCCTACAGGTCCTGCTTCTCCTGCCCATGTCTGCCAGCACCACATCCTTCATTATGCTACTCTCATATTTCATGTCTCACAACAGTGTTTCTCAGCTTTTTCATATCACTCCCCACTGAGTTTATTTAAACATGTTTTTCTAATGACACCTTCTATGAAATTTTAATGCCACAAATATGCTATATATCTATTTATGTGCTATACATATATCTGTACTTTATACATTAAAATGATAAGATTTTTGACCTCCTCCAAAGAGCCAATTTGCACTCCTGTTGAGAATACATGTCTTGTATGTCTTACATATTTTACTGACAGCATTGTTTTGTTTCTTTCTTCCTTTCTCTCTCTGTCTCTCTCTGTCCCTTTCTCTCCCTTTCCTGGTCTCCCTTGGACATATAGTTTCTAAGGAGAAACTGAATATCACAGAAAATCATAATGTCACAAGAAGTGAGGCTTTTGCATTTAAATTCACATTTTATGGTGTGATTTTTCTTTGGCTACTATAAAAGGTTAATGGTACTTTACTAATTCTGCCCCATCTCCCATACATAGACCTGATTCTATATCAATGCTTCTTAAGTGGCATTTGAGACTCTGAAACATTCCAAAGGATATCAGATAGCAGACAATTAGAGTTCTACCTTCATCATAACCCATTTATTCAGAGATTATTCACTCTCAAAGTGACCCTCTGCTCCCACTCAGGAGAGAGCTGAAGATGCATGGCGCAGGAGGGAAGAAAAAAGGCCTGGGTGAAACCAGCCTCAATACCACACTGTCCATGCAGCAAAGTTTGTGTATTTCTTTTACGCCAATTGTTTACACAATATTTACTTACATTTACTGCACACACAACCCTATTAAGATTAGTAATCTAAACTCATGATTGAGTTGAGGTAGTAAAACAGAAAGGGCAATAAAGGGCTGATGATGCAGGCAAGCAGAAGACAATGAAAAGCGGGGGCTGATGACAACCTGAACAATAAAATACAGAAACGCAGTGAAAAATCACATCTAATAATATAAAAACACACCAGTCTAAAGTCAGCTTGTATAGGGACAAATGTTCCCAAGGACGTTAATAAATAGAGCTTTACTTGTATGTATAATAGTATTCCTAAACGATTACCATATTACCTCTAATTTAGGAATATAAACAGTGTGAAACTTATTTTCTTAAATTTATAACTAAAATGGTTAGAATGAAGTACATTGCTTAAAAGAATAATGTGGTTGAAATGAAGGAGAAAATGCTAAGGGCAGCCAGAGAGAAAGGTTGCATTACACACAAAGGGAAGCCCATCAGACTCACAGCAGATCTCTCAGCCAGAAACCCTACAAGCCAGAAGAGACTGGGGGCCAACATTCAACATCCTTAAAGAAAAGAACTTTCAACCCAGAATTACATATCCAGCCAAACTAAGCTTCATAAGTGAAGGAAAAATAAAATCCTTTGCAAACAAGCAAGTATTCAGAGATTTCATCACCACCAGGCCTGCTTTACAGGAGCTCCTGAAAGAGGCTCTTCACATAGAAAGGAACGACCAGTACCAGCCACTCCAAAAATAAACCAAATGGTAAAGAGCATCAACACAATGAAGAATCTATATCAACTAATGGGCAAAACAGCGAGCTAGCATCAAAATGGCAGTATCAAATTCACACATAACAATATTAACCCTAAATGTAAATGGACTAAATGCCCCAATCAAAAGACACAGACTGGCAAATTGGATAAAAAGCCAAAACCCATCAGTGTGCTGTATCCAGGAAACCCATCTCACATGCAAGGATACACAAAGGCTCAAAGTAAAGGAATGGAGAAAGATTTGCCAAGCAAATGGAGAGCAAAAAAAAGCAGGAGTTGCAATTCTCATCTCTGATAAAATAGACTTTAAAGCAACAAAGATCAAAAGAGACAAAGAAGGACACTACATAATAGTAAAAGGATCAATGCAACAAGAAGAGCTAACGATCCTAAATATATACGCACCCAATACAGGAGCACCCAGATACATAAGGCAAGTTCTTAATGACTTACAAAGAGACTTAGATAATAGTGGGAGACTTTAACACCCCATTGTCAATATTAGACAGATCAACCAGACAGAAAATTAACAAGGATATCCGGGACTTGAACTCAGACCTGGACCAAGCAAACCTAATAGACATTTACAGAACTCTCCACCCCAAATCCACAGAATATACATTCTTCTTAGCACCACATCACACCTACTCTAAAATTGACCACATAATTGGAAGCAAATCACTCCTCAGCAAATGCAAAAGAACGGAAATCATAAGAAACAGTCTCTCAGACCACAGTGCAATCAAGTTAGAACTCAGAATTCAGAAACTAACTCAGAACCGCACAGCCTCATGGAAACTGAACAACTTACTCTTGAATGTTGACTGGATAAACAAAGAAATGAAGGCAGAAATAAAGACATTCTTCGAAACCAACGAGAATGAACACAACATACCAGAATCTCTGTGACACATTTAAAGCAGTCTCTAGAGGAAAATATATAGCAATAAGTGCCCACATGAGAAGAAAGGAGAGATCTAAAATTGACACCCTATCATCAAAATTGAAAGAGCTAGAAGAGCAAGATCAAAAAAACTCAAAACCTAGCAGAAGACAGGAAATAACTAAGATCAGAGAGGAACTGAAGGAGATAGAGACACAAAAAACTCTTCAAAAAATCAATAAATCCAGGATCTGGTTTTTTGAAAAGATCAACAAAATAGACAGACTGCTAGCCACATTAATAAAAAAGAAAAGAGAGGATAACCAAATTGATGCAATAAAAAATGATAAAGGGGATATCACCACAGATTCCACAGAAATTCAAACCATCATCAGAGATTATTACAAATAACTCTATGCACATTAACTAGTAAACCTGCAAGAAATGGATAAATTCCTGGACACTTGCCTCCTCACAAGCCGAAACCAGGAAGAAGTTGAAACCATGAACAGACCAATAACAAGGTCTGAAGTTGAGGCAGCAATTAAGAGCCTACCACCCCAAAAAAGCCCAGGTCCAGACGGGTTCACAGCCGAATTCTACCAGACATACAAAGAGGAGCTGGTACCATTCCTTCTGAAACTATTCCAAATAATCCAAAAAGAGGGAATTCTTCCCAAATCATTTTATGAGACCAACATCATCCTGATACCAAAACCCAGCAGAGACTCAACAAGAAAAGAAAACTTCAGGCCAATATCCATGATGAACATAGACGCAAAAATCTTCAATAAAATACTGGCAAGCTGAATGCAACAGCACATCAAAAAGCTTATCCACCATGATCAAGTAGGATTCATCCCAGGGATGCAAGGCTGGTTCAACATACGCAAGTCCATAAACATAATTCACCACATAAACAGAACCAAAGACAAAAACCACATGATTATCGCAAGTGATGCAGAGAAGTGATACAAAATTCAACAGCCCTTTATGCTAAAAACCCTCAGTAAACTAGGTATTGACGGAACGTATCTCAAAATAATAAAAGCTATTTATGACAAACCAACAGCCAATATCATACTGAATGGGAAAAAACTGGAAGCATTCCCTTTGAAATCTGGCACTAGACAAGGATGCCCTCTCTTACCCCTCCTATTCAATATAGTACTACAAGTTCTAGCCAGAGCAATCAGGCAAGAAAAAGAAATAAAGGGGATTCAAATAGGAAAGGAGGAAGTCAAATTGTCTCTATTTGCAGATGACATGATTGTATATCTAGAAGACCCCATCGTCTCAGCCCAAAGTCTCCTGAAACTGATAAACAACTTCAGCAAAGTCTCAGGATACAAAATCAATGTGCACAAGCATTCCTATACACCAATAACAGACTTAAAGAGAGCCAAATCAAGAATGAACTGCCATTCACAATTGCTACAAAGAGAATAAAATATCTAGGAATACAGCTAACAAGGAATGTAAAGGACCTCTTCAAGGAGAACTACAAACCACTGCTCAACGAAATAAGAGAGGACACAAACAGATGAAGAAAGATTCCATGTTCATGGTTAGGAAGAATCAATATCGTGAAAATGGCCATACTGCCCAAAGTAATTTACAGATTCAATGCTATCCCCATCAAGCTACCAATGACCTTCTTCACAAAACTGGAAAAAAACACCTTAAACTTCATATGGAACCAAAAGAGAGCCCACATAGCCAAGTCAATTCTAAGCAAAAAGAACAAAGCAGGAGTCATCACAGTACCGGACTTCAAAGTATACTACAAGGCTGCAGTAATCAAAACAGCATGGTACTGGTACCAAAATAGAGATATAGATCAATGGAACAGAACAGAGGCCTTGGAGGCAATACAACATATCTACAACCATCCGATCTTTGACAAGCCTGAGAAAAACAAGCAATGGGGAAAGGATTCCCTGTTTAATAAATGGTGTTGGGAAAACTGGATAGTCATGTGCAGAAAGCAGAAACTGGACACCTTCCTGACACCTTACACTAAAATTAACTCCAGAAGGATTAAAGACTTAAACATAATACCTAACACCATAAAAATCCTAGAAGAAAATCTAGGCAAAACCATTCAGGACATAGGTGTAGGCAAGGACTTCATGACCAAAACACGAAAAGCATTGGCAACAAAAGCCAAAATAGACAAATGGGACCTAATCAAATTTCACAGCTTCTGCACAGCAAAAGAAACAATCATTAGAGTGAATCGGCCACCAACAGAATGGGAAAAAAGTTTTGCAGTTTACCCATCTGACAAAGGGCTGATATGCAGCATTTTCAAAGAACTAAAACAGATTTACAAGAAAAAAACAAGCCCCTTCAAAAGTGGGCAAAGGATATGAACAGACACTTTACAAAAGAAGACATACATGAGGCCAACAAACATATGAAAAAATGCTCATCATCACTGGTCATCAGAGAAATGCAAATCAAAACTACATTGAGATACCATCTCACACCAGTTAGAATGGCGATCATTAAAAAATCTGAAGACAACAGATGCTGGAGAGGATGTGGAGAAATAGGAACATTTTTATACTGTTGGTGGGAGTGTAAATTAGTTCAACCATTGTGGAAGACAGTGTGGCAGTTCCTCAAGGACCTAGAAATAGGAATTCCATTGACCCAACAATCCCATTGCTGGGTATATATCCAAAGGATTATAAATCGTTCTGCTATAAGGACACATGCACACGAATGTTCATAGCAGCACTGTTTACAATAGCAAAGACCTGGAACCAACCCAAATGCTCATCGATGATAGACTGGACAGGGAAAATGTGGCACATATACACCATGGAATATTATGCAGCCATCAAAAATGATGAGTTTGTGTCCTTTGTAGGGACATGGATGAACCTGGAAGCCATCATTCTCAGCAAACTGACACAGGAGCAGAAAATCAAACACTGCATGTTCTCACTCATAGGCAGGTGTTGAACAATGAGAACACATGGACACAGGGAGGGGAGCACTACACACTGGGGTCTGTTGGAGGGAAATAGGGGAGGGGCAGCAGGGGGTGGGGAGTTGGGGGGGATGGCATAGGGAGAAATGCCAGCTATAGGTGAGGGGGAGGAAGGCAGCAAATCACACTACCACGTGTGTACCTATGCAACAGTCTTGCATGTTCTTCACATGTACCCCAAAACCTAAAATGCAATTAAAAAAGAAAGAAAAAAATAATAATGCTGCATCGAACTGGAAGATTTTGTTCTCTGTAAAGACATATAAATGGTTGGTAATCAAAGCTCCCATGAGACAAAATATAGACCTTGCTCATTTTGAATAATGATTATAGTATATGTGAGTCTAAAATGAAAAGTTTAAAAGTTATTATTATATTATTAGCTGTCACTAATTCTCTTAATAGTGATAATGAAAACTAAATGTGTCAGAGATTTACTTATATCGATATATGTAGATGAGTTGACTCGATGATTGAGTTATGTGGCTAGCAGAATTGTGTTCAGGTTAAGCACTTTGTTGAAAGGAGTGTTGGCTATAGAGATAATGAGCCATTAGAATAAATTCATATCCAAATAATCTGGTTTCTGAACTTCACTGAGAAAAAAATTAACCAATGGCTTAGTAGCAGGAGGATTGATGGTCACCATAAAGGGCATCAGAAGCAAGAATCAAAGAAAATTAATTTGTTGACGATGGTTGGATGATGGGAATGGTGTTAGGGATGCAGGCACATCCTGAGCCCCAGATTATGTTTTCTGTCATGCCTGTATTATTAGCAGAAAGAGGATAATCAGTTCAGTCACCAAGAATGGGCACTTTCTCTTCTCTTCTCTTTTTTCCTTCCCTTCCTTCCTCTTCCCTTTCCCCTTCCCATTCCCTTCTCCTTTTTCTTTCCTTTCTAGGCAACCAGTTTATTTGAACTGAATTTTCTTCAGATTGATTGAGTCGGGCAAAATAATTAAATAATTTTCTCAGAAAATAAAAAATTACCTAAGATATTTAAAAAGAAAATTGACCAAAAGCGAGGCTTAAAAACCAGTCTTCAGAGGCCAGGCACGGTGGCTCAATATAATCCCAGCACTGTGGAAGACCAAGGCTCGTGGATCACCTGAGGTCAGGAGTTTGAGACCAGCCTGGCCAACATGGTGAAACCCTGTCATTACTAAAAATACAAAAAATTAACCGTGTGGCAGCACAAGCCTGTAATCCCAGCTACTTGGGAGGCTGAGGCAGGAGAATCACTTGAACCTGGGAAGCAGAGGTTACAGTGAGCCTAGATTGTGTCACTGCACTCCAGCCTGGGTGACAGAGCAAGATTCCATCTCAAAAAACAAACAAACAAACAAAAAAAACAATCTTCCTAACATAGAGCAACATGGTAAACACCCTCAGAGAGCCTCAGGGTCTCAAGGGAGAGTGATTGTAGGTGGAAAAAAGGGAACAGACCTGAAGGGAAAAATGAAGTGCTATTGGTTCTTTTTGTCCACTCTTCGAAAGTTGCTGCTTTCCTCTCCAGCCTGCTCTGCTTACCAGACATGAGATTCTGAGGTTCTAAAGAGCTTGTTTATTTGGAGGAGATTAAAAGGTAACTTTAGCCAGACATGATTGTGCATACCTATAGACCAGCTGCTTGATAGGCTGAGGCAGGACAATTCCTTGAGTTCAGGAGTTTAAGGCTATAGTGTGCTTTAATTGTGCCTGTGAATAGCCGCTGCATGCCAGCTTGGACACTATAGAAAGACCCTGCCAGAAAAAAAGAAAGAAAACGTTGAGAGAGAATGTTTGGCAATCTAACATAAAACCTTGGCAAGTATTGGCCTAAAAATTACAACCATGTTATATTAGCAAAAGGCAAATTCACACTTGTCAGGCTAATTGCCCTGATCATTTCCTTTATTTCTATTTTGCCATGATCTTTCTAAATCATAATTTTTGGAAGAAAATCCAAACTTCAAAATTTTTTAAACCCTGGAGAGTCATTCTTGTGTAGACAATCCTTAAATTCCAAGCAGTGAATTTTAAGAGGTGATTTCATGAGTTGATGTTTTGAAAATACAGAATTTCAGGCTCTGCTCATTTTTCTTAAAACTTTCTTCTCCCTGAATTACATGGCACCAATTTCTGGTTCTCTCCTCCCTCCCTGACTATTCCTACTGCTTACATTCACAAGTTCCTCATCAGAGCCCACCCATGTATTTCCCATGTTTCTATCCTTGGCAATTCCTATCTTCTTACTCTAAATACTCTGTCTTGGCAATTCAACTTTATGTTATTGATTGGACTCTTATCCATATTCTATAAGAATTCTTTACAAAAAGAAAAAAAAGCTTTCCAAAGAATATTCCTTATACTAAGTTATAACAGAAACTAGAAATGTTTTCTGTTATGACATTCTATAAGATAGAAACTCCACAGTAGTTTTTATTTATATTTATATATGTCCACAAAGCATTTAATTTACCCTGTGTTTGACTCTACTGTAAATGAGTTCAGAGAGAACAGAGAACCTATAAACTCTGTCATGATGGATGACCAGCCAATGCCCCATATACAAGTTACTCTCAGGGGGTATCCCATAGTATAACCACATGACAAAGGCATCTGGCCTTTATTTAGATAATACTTTATTATTTTTAAAACTCAGAATCTGTCTTATTTTTCTTGATCTCAGAAACTAAAGACTTTTTTTTTTTGAAAGAGAGAAAGGAAGAAAGAGAAAGAATAAAAAAAGAAAGAAAGAAAAAATGAAGGAGAGGAAGAATGAGGAAGAAGGAGAGGGAGAGAGAACTGGGGTGTTACTTTATTGCCTGGGCTAGAATGCAGTCTAACAATGGGTATGCCTGTAATTGTGTTTAGTAATAGAGACATGGAAAAAAAAATGAGGGAAGAAAATAACTAACAAGCAGCCAACCAATATTTCATTTAAACCTGTAAAAAGGTGTGATGTGGTACTAATAAGAGTGTATATTTTGTATATTTAAAGTGGAGAGTTCTATAAATGTTAATTAAGTCTACTTGTTCCCGATCTGAGTTCAAGTCCTGGATATCGATGTTAACTTTCTGTCTCATTGATCTGTCTGATATTGATGTTGAAGTCTCCTACTATTATTGTGTGGGAATCTAAGTCTCTTTATAAGTCTTATATATCTGGGTATTCCTGTATTGGGTGCATATATATTTAGGATCTTTAGCTCTTCTTGTTGCATTGATCCTTTTATCATTATGTAATATCCTTCTTTGCTTCTTTTGATCTTTGTTGCTTTAAAGTCTATTTTATCAGGAAAAATTGCAACTCCTGCTTTCTATTTATTTATTATTTTCGCCCTCCATTTGGTTGGTAAATTTTTCTCCGTCCCTTTGTTTTGAGTCATTCTGTATCCTTGCATGTGAGATGGGTCTGGATGTAGCATACCAATGGGTCTTGGCTTTTTTTGCCTGTCTGTAACTTTGGATTGGGGGATTTAGTTGAATTAATAATAATATATGTGAGTTTGATATTGCCATTTAATGTTAGCTGGCTGTTTTTCCCATTAGTTGATACAAGTTCTTAATTATGTTGATGTTCTTTATTTTTTGGTATTTTTTAGAAAGACTGATACTGGTTGTTCCTTTCTGTTTGTAGTGGTTTTTTCAGAAGCTCTTGTAAAGCAGGCCTGGTGGTGATGAAATCTCTGAGTGCTTGCTTATTCACAAAAGTTTTTATTTTTCCTTCGCTTATGAAACTTAGTTTGGCTGGATGTAAAATTCTGGGTTGAAAGTTCTTTTCTTTAAGAATGTTGAATATTGGCCCCCACTCTCTTCTGGCTTGCAGGGTTTCTGCTGAGAGATCTGCTGTGAGTCTGATAGGCTTCCCTTTATGGGTAACCTGACCTTTCTCTCTGGCTGCCCTCAGTATTTTCTCCTTCATTTCAACCCTGGTGAATCTGGCGATTATGTGCCTTGAGGTTGGTCTTCTTGAGGAATATCTTTGTGGTGTTCTCTGTATTACCTGGAGTTGAATGTTGTCCTGCTTTGCTAGGTTGGGAAAGTTTTCCTGAATAATATCCTGAAGCGAATTTTCCAGCTTGGATTGATTCTCTTCGTCACATTCAGGTACACCTATCAAACGTAGATTAGGTCTTTTCACATAGTCCCATATTTCTTGGAGACTTTGCTCGTTTCTTTTTATCCTTTTTTCTCTAATCTTCACATTTTATTTCATTAAGTTGGTCTTCGACCTCTGATATCCTTTCTTCTGCTTGATCAATTCGACTGTTAAAACTTGTGCATACTTCACGAAGTTCTTGTGTTGTGTTTTTCAGCTCCATTAATTCACTTATATTCCTCTCTAAATTGTGTATTGTTGTTAACATTTCGTCAATTCTTCCTTCGAAGTTCTTAGTTTCTTTGCATTGGGTTAGAACAAGTTCTTTTAATTCCCAGAAGTTTCTTATCATCCACTTTTTAAAGCCTGCTTCTGATAATGGAACACAGTCTTTCTCCATCAGACCTTGTTCTGTTGCTGATGAGGAACTGTGATCCCCTGTAGAGGGAGAGGCGTTCTGATTTTGGGTATTCTCAGCCTTTTTAGGCTGGTTTCTTCCCTTCGTTATAGATTTGTCCATCTGTGGTCTTTATAATTACCGTCTTTATAGTTGGGTTTCTGAATGGACGTCCAACTTGTTGATTCCCGGCGCTAAAATCTGAGCAACCCACTGTGCTGGCCAAAACAGCAGCTTTAAGATTGATGGTGCTTTTACTCTGCACCAAGAACCGCTGCACCAAGAACCGCTGCACCAAGGCAGCGGCAAAACCGCCTCGCCGGCCACAAGAGTCGCATTGGCAACCCGTGGGGCTCCTCCGCTGGGAATCACCTGGTGCGTGAGTAGCAAAAATTGATCTGAAAGTGTGGCGTCCTCTCGTTCTCTGCGCTTTCAGTGGGAGCTACAATCCCGAGCTGCTAGTGGTCAGCCATCTTGGATCTCTCTCTCCTTGGATCTCTCTTTAGTTTCTCCAGAAACTAAAGACTTAAAATACTAAAATTTATAACACTTTTACAAAATAAAAATATAAATGTTTAAAAATAGCTCAGTGGTTGAACTATAAAGGTGCAGACTTTTCTGATCTGCTTACAAAGACAGCCCAGATGGTGGCTCAGTGCCTGAGTCCTGGTGACTTACGGAGTGGGGTCCTCCTAGACCTGCCCACCTTTGCCTCCCTGGGTGATCCCTGTTAAACACTGGACCTGCTTATCTTTCAAGTACCAGGGCCCCAAATCCAAGCTGGGAAGGAAAAGGTTGGCACTTGATGGCTGCTGGGACCAGATCAGAATTTCTGTCCCCACCAGATTCCTGGGGATCAGAGCCCATGGTTCTCCCTCTCACACAATCTACCCCTGGAGGAGATTTAACCCAACTTCACCCACACCTACCATCTTACATTAGTTACTTGTAGAAAGTAGAGACTGAAGGTGGGGAGAGGAGGTGTGAGGAGGGAAGAGTGAAGATCAGGGAGAAGGAGAAAAAAATTCAAGAAGGATAAAAACATAAGAGAGAGGAAAAACAGGGAAGGACTATGAAGAAGAATCCCCTCTCTTGTTTAATAACTTTGAGGATTGCTTGAAAACAGTTTTTGGATTTCTTGTTTGGTTGGTTGTTGAGGTTGGATTTGTGTGTATTGGTTGGTTGATTTTATTTCATTGTAAATTTTAGGAGCTGTTTTATTTCATTTTGTGGCAAGGACTGCAGGAAGTGGTTCCTCAAGCCCCATCTAATCAGATGACCTTTTCTGTGCTCCACTGGAGCGTGCCCCTAATGCTACTGTGGCATTTACAGCTCTCTGTTTTGCCATGTCTCTTGTCAGTTTAAACCACCAGAAAAGCAGAGCCTGATCTGTCGCGCGCGTGTGTGTGTGTGTGTGTGTGTGTGTGTGTGTTTGCTTTTTGTTTTTTATGTCATGCATTCACCAGAAAATAATCTTTTCTGCAATGTAGAATCCTGCCCATAAAAATCCTCAATACATAATATGTGAAGAATGAAACTACAAATATCCGAGGGTGTGTTTATTATCTTATAATTCAATTCTACTTCATACGAACATGTGGATATTATTGTGGCTCAATGAAAGACATGCTCATATTATATCTCTTTGGTCTTCCCTTTGAAACACTCTCTAATCTTGATAACATATTTGGTTAGTCTCTTTACTAGGTTGTGAATACTTTAAAACCGGAGAATTTTTTAAACATTAGCAGAACGTCTGGGTAGTTGTGAAAATTGACTTGGGCTGAATTTGCAACTGTAGCGTCTCTTTGCTTTGTTCAAGAATGTTTGCTCCCATACGGCTGCACTTACATCTAACTCCTACCAAACCTAAATACCAAGGAATTTTACCCATAGCAGCCTTTCTTATTCCCCTTTAGAAACCCAAACACCAATCTTTCCTGCTTATTTTCTGCTTATTTCCAATCTTTTCTGCTTATTAAGCCCATTCCTGAGCCTTGACATTTATTAGTTTCTCAAGCTATAACATTCTAATCCATATATAACTTTGCTTATGTCTATAAGTTATGTCATTCTCTAATTCATTTATGCATAAACTCATTCATGTGTTCAATAAATATTAAGGAGTTGCCTTGGTACCACTAGAGAAAAAAGTAATGGCTCCTGCTTTCAAGAAATTTACTATAGGGAAATAGTCAGATACACAGTCCATTATAGTACAATACCCTAAGTGCTATTAATATTTATTCATCAAGTGGTTTCTGAGCTCCTACTCTTTGCAGACACTGTGCAAAGTAGAAGTTATGAATAGATTGCATACGGAATGGGCATTTAAATGGGGGCAGAGGGAGTCTTCAGAAGAGGTCATCCCCATGTTTGGTCCTAAATAATAAGAAGGCTTTAATCAGAAAAGTTGGGACAAGGGAGCAGCGGAGGGATGGTCATGTTCCAAACATAGAGAGCAGCACCTGAAACGTTTTAGAAACAGGAAAGATCTGCTGGGGGCATTGCAAGCTCTTGGCTGTGGCTGGCCCTTAGAGAAGTAGGAACTGAGTTCTGGGTCTTTCATAGCCACAGTGTTCAGATGTTAGTTGAATGAAGAAATAGGGCAAAATGAGGCTAGAGAGGCTAGCAAGAATGGAGTCTTACGAAGCCTCATAAGCAATGCTAAGGAGTTTGGACTTCATCTTGACAATTATAGAGATCCATTGGAAAGAATGGTAGCATGGGTGGAGCTGAGACTGTGGCTAAGAAAGAGGTGCAGTAAAATTTTGTTTTAAGTTTCTTACTTTGTTGTTACTGTCAATAATGACATAGGCAAGGGAGGAGTCGGGGAGCCCAGGAATGAGGTTATTGTTGTAATCTAGATTTTAGTAACCCAAAATGTGGCCCTAGACCAACAGCATCCTTTGAATCACCCAGGAACTTGTTAGAAATGTAGAATTTTGGGCCATAGCCAGACTCAGTGAGTCAGATTCTGCATTTTAATAAGTTCCTGTGGCGATTCAAATTCATATTAAAGCTTGAGATGCACAGGTCTAGACTTTATCATGTTAGTGGTAGGAGGGTAAGAAGAATGGAAAGAGTTGAGAGGTGTGTCACTGTAACACTTGACCAGATTTTGGGAATTATGAGGAGAGTAAGATGGGTGGGCCAATATGATGACTCTCAGTGAAGAAAAAGGGATAGGGAGAAAGCTGATACTAGTCCCTTGGGCCTCTACTTTTTTGAATTGATTTGCAGTCTATACATAGTAGTAGTAAAATTGTTAAACAGCTAGTCTCTACTCTAAAAACTACAGCCAGGGGAATGTTTAGAATTATAACTTACGCAGTATCATGGAACCAAAACATGTCGGCTCAGTAGGGTAGCATTTTTTACATTACACCTACCTCAAAACATCTCTCTTCATGGCAACACATCAGGGACTGAAATAATACTTTGTCTTGGCTCAGCTTAGCATGAGACAAGCAGATCAGAGAGGGTGAAAGAAATGAGAAAGAAATGGACCAATCAAAGTCCTTTCAAAGTCATAGCTACAGCCACTATTTTTTGGAGCATGTTGGAGAAAAGTGAACTTCCTCATACCTAAAGTTGACACAAATCCCAAATCTAAGGTAGTTTCTCCTTAAAAACTGAAGGGAATTGATAAGATACCCAATGCCTACTATATCGTCATCACTGTCAATTCACATTTAATCTCATTTATTTTTCTTAACAATTCTGTAAGATAGGAATTCCTCTCCTTCCTTACAGTTAAGGAGCTTGAATATCATAAATGTGCAGGTGTTTGCCCAAGGCAGATCAGCCAATGGAATTTCAACCTCAGATTTCAAACCAGGGAGTGCACCCTTTCCCTTCCATGTCACATTGCCTTTTAAAGCAACTCTTTGAATTTGACCCCCCCCCAAAAAAAAAACAAACCCTAAAACACTTACCAGAGCTAACATTCCAGCACAGTCAAAGCAGGACATGGATACTATGTGCAGAGGTACACATCCAGCCCAAGACAAGAAGAAGATGCAACCAGACACAGTCAAACATTCCCCTTAGCCACAGAACTGCAAATTTCATGAGTTCCTAAGAGAGCAAAGGTTAGAAAAGTTAATGCTAGATCCATAATGCATATTACTTGAACTTATATATATAATTGTACTTTGTTAATTATATGCCACTATCATTGCCTTGTACATTGTTAGTCTCAACATTTCCTTTTGTAGTCTTTATACTTTCTCGATGTAACACAATTCTTTTAATTTAATTAAAGCAGGTGAATTCAATTAACACTTATAGCCAGGAATTTGGAAACAGACAAAAGTAGAATGATGCCTTCACAGGGCTAATTCTTGTCTATGCTGGAAGTTACGAATTCACTCACATTTTGAGCACATTTTAGGACGAGGCATTGTAAAAGATACAAAAATCAATAAATTATAGGTTCTGCCGTCAAAGACCTAGTGATCTAGAATGGGAGATACAACATGTTTAGTAATAACAATAGCGAAAGAATAGGTTGAGTACCATATGCAAGACAGAGATAAAATAAGCTAGAAAAGTGAGTTTTCATTATTAAGACTGTATTATAAGCTATCCCAAGACTTAGTCGTGTGCAATACTCACTTACTATTCTGTGGCTCAGGAGTGAGACAGGGTAGAGCAGGGATAGTTTGTCTCTGCTTTGTGATGTCTGGGGCTTCAGGTGGATGACTCAAAGTCTGAGGCCTGGAGTCATCTGAAGGCTTGTTTGTTTGCATGTCTGGCAGTTGAGGGTGACTAGACTCAAAGAGCTGGTGGGCTGGAATTGCTGAGGCTCCTCAGGCATCTCACCCTGTCTTTTTGTGGACTCTTCACCTGTTTTCTCCAGCTTGGCATGTGTCTGGAGAGAGTGCCTGGCAAAAGCTGCATGACTTCATACAGCCTTACTTAATAGTCTGACTTTATGGGAACATCTACCACATTCTGTTCATTAGTGTCAATTCACTAAGGCTAGCCCATGTTTAAAGGGAAGGGAATTATGCTCCACTTTTTTGGGAGTAGTATCGAAGAATTTGCAGGCATGTTGAAAACCGCCACATTGGGGGATCAGAAAAGTTTCCTGAAAGTACTACCAGTGGATCTGGGTATTGAAAGATGAATGTAAGTTGAATAAGAAGAGGGGAGATAAGTGGAAGTAAACACGGGGATCTACGTCATCAGCAGGTAAGCAATGCATGAACCGAAAGACTAGGTAGGCCAGGGCACTGCGAGTGTAGGAAAAGAGGCTGAAAACATAGATAGGATCAAGCTGTGGGAAGGTGTTAATGCCAAGCTAAGGAGCATGGATTTGATTCACCTGGGAATAGAAAACCATTACAGTAGTGGTTTTCAACCTTGGCTACCACTGGAATCATCTGGGGAACTTTAAAAATAGGCCTGAATCCTACCCCCAGAGATTCTAAATTAGTTGTTCTGAAATACCGCCTAAGCATCAGGACTTTTTTTTTTTAGACGAGTCTCACTCTGTAAATTGGTTGGAGTGCAGTGGCGCCATCTCGGCTCACTGCAACCTCTGCCTCCTGGGTTCAAGTGATTCTCCTGCTTCAGCCTCCCGAGTAGTTGGGACTACAGGCACATGCCACCACACCCAGCTAATTTTTGTATTTTTGATAGAGACGAGGTTTTACGATGTTGGCCAGGATGGTCTTAATCTATTAACCTTGTGATTTGCCCACCTCAGTCACCCAAAGTGCTGAGATTACAGGTGTGAGCCCCCACGCCCGGCCTCATCAGGACTTCTGAGGGCTTCACAGGTGAATATAATCTTGGCCAAGGCTGAGAACTGCTGCGTCCAAGGATTTTGAGAAGAGTAGTGATACTATCAGAGATCATTTGGCACTTTCTCTGGAAAACCGGTAAGTAGTTTATCATGGAGGTTTTCTCATTTGTTTGTTTGTTTATAAAACCAGACTCCTGAAGGCTCTTATGGCTGTTTGAATGAGGTGCCCCACGGGTCAATAATTCTGAATTCATTAAAATGTAGGCTTCTCCTTTAAAACATTTGACGTTATAGTTTTAATGTAGTCTTGAAGAAAAAAACCTATTCGTGTGTTGCACTTCTCCAGAAGCCAGCACTTCTGAGCAGCTCACTCTATCACCAGGACCCTGGCATATTTCCTTAGCCCTGAAAACGAAGTGCTCATTCAGTAAACTTTATACCACCGCTTGTATCACTCATGTCAGGGTTTTTAGGAATTTTAATATACTCAGGCATTTTTTTAAAGCCATCAGAATCCTCACATTTCCCCCACTTATTAGGGTTCTTCAGAGAAACATGTATTATGAGAAATTGGCTCACGTAATTATGGAGGCCGAGAAGTTCCATGATCTGCAAGCTGGTGACTCAGGAAAGCCAGTGATGTCATTCGGTCCAAGTCCAAGGGCCTGATAACTAAGGGAGCTGATGACATATATCTCAGTTTGAGGTTCTATGAGAGGATGATGATGAGATGTCCCAGCTCAAGCAATGGGGTAGGAAGAAAAAGATATATATTCCCCCTTCCTCTGCCTTTTGTTCAATTCAGGCCCTCAATGGATTGATTGGATGATGCCCATCCACATTTGGGAGGGCAATCTACTGTACTGAGCCCAGTGAGTCCACTGCTAATCATGTCCAGAAACACACTCACAGACACATCCAGAAATAATGTTTAATCTGGACATCCAGTGATCAGTCATGTTGACGCATAAAATTAACCACCACACCCACCTACTTTCCAATCTAGCTCCACATTCTAAGAATAAAAGGTAACTGTACTAAAGTACACATGGAAGAGATGCCTAGTGGCATAAAATAAGTATATTCTTAAAAGACTACAAATTGGAAAGACAATCGATGGAAACTTCAGGCACTGAACTCAAGAACCATCAATGCAATATTGGATCATCCTCATATTCTACATGTCAATGGTATGAAGGATATTATTTCACACCTTACATATAAACATCAGTTTGTGGTTAATATACTTTCAAGTGTGTTATATTTATTATTCAACAATTCTCTAAGGAAAGTCTCAGTATCCTTATTTCAGAGATGAGGAAAATTTAGATTTATAAAGGTTATAACTTGGTCAACATCATAGAGGCAAGTGCCAGAATGAAATTTGAGTACAGCTCTTCTGACTTTGTGTTCTTTATAGCGTAGCATACTTTATGTTTTGAGAGAATTGGAACATATTTTTTTTACCATTATAGCAATCTCAGAAATGTAGGAACATGAACATTCTTGTTTTCTTTAATATGTTTTTAAATTATGTTGTCGTATTAAAATTTTATATATATTTTCAGTACATCTACTTTATAAAATGATGAGATATATAAATTTACTGTGTGATTTTGTAAGTTCTTTTTATTTGACCTGTATTTATGTCTTTTAAATTTCAAAAAATACCTTGTATTTATTACACACTGAATTTTGGGGGAGAGGAAATCCATTTGTGTTATGTGCCGATAAATATGGTATGTCTGTAAGGCTTTTCCAAAATGACTCTCTTTCTGGAGATAAAATGACAAGAAATTAATGAGGCAGGTCAGGTGAGGCTACAGCTGGTGTGACAAGGAGTTGATCAGGTTTTCTGTCTGATAGTCAACCTTACTATACTCATTTCTTAACCCCTTGATTGTCAAGTTAATGGCTTCAGTGAATGAGCTTCAATGCATTTTAGATGATTTTCCTATAAGAAATTAATAGGTCAAACATACCTTCCTGTAAATCATAATTTTAGTTTTACAAGTTTAATTTTTATTTGATCCTTAATAAGTCCCATATCAAAACTATTTTGTCACTTTGCCCACTGATGCCATCTTGTGCTGTCTAGCAGCCCAAACCCGAAATAATCTGTTGTTCCTTTGAATTGCTAGAGCATGATTATATGCTCTACTTATTGACTGATTGATTAAGATGGTTTTGCTCTTGTGGCCCAGCTGGAGTGCAGTGGCACAATCCTGGCTCAGTGCAATCTCCACCTCCTGGTTCAAGTGAATTCTCCTGCCTGAGCCTCCCGAGTAGCTCAGATTTCAGGCATGTGCCACCATGCCTGGCCTGCTCCACTTATTTATTTATTTATTTTTTTGAGATGGAGATTCACTCTTGTTACCCAGGCTGGAGTGCAATGGTGTGATCTTGGCTCACTGCAACCTCCGCCTCCTGGGTTCAGGCAATTCTCCTGCCTCAGCTCCCTGAGTAGCTGGGATTACAGGCACGTGCCACCATGCCCAGCTAATTTTTTGTATTTTTAGTAGAGACGGGGTTTCACCTTGTTGACCAGGATGGTCTCGATCTCTCGACCTCGTGATCCACCCGCCTCAGCCTCCCAAAGTCTGGGATTACAGGCGTGAGCCACCATGCCCAGCTCCACTTATTTTATACTGACCTTATGTTGCCATTTATTTTTACACAT
Organism: Sapajus apella; assembly: GCF_009761245.1. NCBI lineage: Eukaryota > Metazoa > Chordata > Mammalia > Primates > Cebidae > Sapajus > Sapajus apella. Next base: position 23,005,979 of record NW_022436947.1, read on the forward strand.
CTCTTGATGGAGGTACTCTGTCATTCCAGCTAGATCTCAAGCTTATTATAAAGAACCATGTCAGGCCAGGCACGGTGGCTCACGCCTATCATCCCAGCACTTTGGGAGGCTGAGGAGGAGGAATCATCAGGTCAGGAGTTTGAGACCAGCCTGGCCAACATGGTGAATCCCCCCTCTCTACTGAAAATACAAAAAAGAAAATTAGCTGGGCATGGTGGCGGGTGCCTGTAATCCCACCTACTTGGAAGGATGGGGCAGGAGAATTGCTTGAACCGGGAGGCAGAGGTTGCAGTGAGGTCAGATGCGCTGCTGCACTCCAGCCCAGGTGACAGTGTGAGACTCTGTCTCAAAAAATAAAGAATAAAAAAAATAAAGGATCATGTCTTGGGTTTCTCTCTGTCCTCAGCATCTGGCTCAGTTCCCAGCACACAGTCATCAACCAATAAAAACTTATTGGTGGTAATCTTACATAATACCATGAGACTCATTTAAATATTATTGATTGTATATTTGAGAGCTGCACTTTCTGAATGTGTTGACAAGAGCATCATTTCTTCATTCATAAGGAAACCAGCCTTGTGACTCTAAACACTAGCTAATGAATGGCCAGAAGTTGAGTCTATTGAATATTTTGCTCTGGACATGAAAAGGTTTTAGTAATTGTCAAAATGACCAGTACCAATTACCTAATAGATTTCTCAGAACTTACATGTTTTGTAATTCTGAAGGTATTAAATGCCACCAAGATCCCTAACTGTAGATCTTCCTTTATGTTACTAAAAGGAAATTTAAAACAAAAATACGTTATATTTACAGAATATTTTACATATGTTTATTTAATATTTACAACAACTCTTTGAGGTAGTAATAATATTATTGCCATTTTATAAATGAAGAAACAGAATACAGAATACAGAATGGTTAAGTAACTTGCTCAAGGTAACACAGCTGATAAAAAAAGAGAGCTGGGCTTTGACTAGGCAGCCTGACACCGGAGTCTGTGCTCCTAACTACAACATACTGCCTTTGAGAAATAAAATCAAGGATTTAATTCCCATCCTTGAGAGACTCATAATGTAATTAGGGTAAAATGAATATACCATGAAATATTTTAGTTTCTCATCTTCTAGAATGAATGGCCCAATATGAACCAGCAAAATTTATTAAATAAATTTGAGTATTAGGTAGGTGCCTTTTTCAGTTGGAAATGAAGATCACGTGAGTGGTAGGAAAAAACCAAAAGACCCTGAGAGGAAATGCATCACACCAGCTCAAGGTCATCCTGTGGTACTCAGTTACTTTCCCATCTTTAAGTTATTTTCCATCAGTGTGAAAGCAGAAACAGGAGCCCTGGCTGAGGTGAAGAGAGCCTTTCATCTTCCCAGGCAGGGGACCACTTGGGAAGGCAGGCTGATGAGAGCTGCGGGGGAGCTGAGCCATTTTAAAAACACATGAAAGTAAGAGCTTAAGAGTGAATTTTTATGAGGATGGCAAAGTCGAGGGTGTACGCTTGTGCACGCATGCAGGAAACGTGGGTTAACACTGATCAGTGATTAAAATTCCTTAGACCTTTAAAATGCAAATGATTTGAAAAATGTCATATATTTGAAAAGTAAGCATTCTCGTTTATGGGAGATACAACATGGCACTCTATTTTGGAGAAGATTTGAAGTTGCATGAAATTCACCATGGCTTGAGTACAAATTATCAGATAAAAATATTGCCTGCTGGGCTTGGGAAGTAATTCTATTAGTTTATCATCCTTACCCTTTTTATGCTTCAGAAAGTTGTGGGCAATTAAACTTTTCCTTTTTTAACCTTTATGCAGATAATGGCATGATTGCTTCAGTATAAATTGGGAAGACAATGTCACAGGCCCCTGCCTTTCAAAGCAAATTTCAACTTCCTGCTTTGGTTTCTTGAAGATACCAAGAAACACCTTGGTACACAACGTTTTCAATGCCACCCTTTTTTTATTTGTCCTTCTGTATTTGCTGCTGCAGTTTTCTCTAACTAATGCATGCTGCTAGCCAGGTTCTATGTGAATAGCAACTACTCTGTCTCTCTCACTGGGAACCTCTAATTACAAGGCTAAGTTTGAAGATTTCAACTTATTTTGTCACACAGGGTGGTGACTCAAGATTTAATTCTCTCCTCAGGCTATCTAATTAATAAAACTCTGTAATTTTTGTCAGGATACATTCAGCAGGGGTTTAAATAACTAGTTCTGAAAGAGCCATATTTTGCTATTGTCTAAAACTGTTCTTTAGATCTGCTAAAAATATCTCAGAATACAGTAAAAGGAATGCACAGCTTCTTCCCCTTATGAAAATATGGAGAGTTTCTTTGCATTTGGCTGTTTTAAATATATGTCAAGAGGAGAGGGAAGAGGAGGTAGGGAATTCTGGGCACCAAAAACTGTAGGGCTCAAGTGACTAAAGTTGTCCATCATCCAAAGGAGTTGGGAGAAGAGTTTTGAATTTCTAGGCGCGTCCTTTCTTCCTTTCTCTCCTCTATTTGAAATCTGCACATTCTACCTGAACAAATGATTTTCACCAAAAAAAAAAAAAAATTAAGTTGGAGTTGCATTCTTTCAAGAAATAAGGTAGGGAATTTTTCCTTTGGTTTTGCTTTAACTAGATTCTACTATAATTAGCAGTCAAGGATAGGAAATCAAATCAATCACTGACCAACAGAAATTACATGTGAGGGTCAAGAAATATACTATTATTTTGAAAATATCTACATTATGAAAAGATTACAAATCATTATGGTGCTTATGATTCTCCTGCAGAATGATATGCTCCGTGGAATTGCAGTGAAGCAAACAGCATTTTGTTTCTCTGGTTCACTGCAATGAAATTGGTCCATGTATATTTCTTAAAATTCATCTTAGGGAAAGAATTCATTAATATAATGCATATTTATTGAGAATTTTATATGTGCCAACAGTAAAATTTGGCTCTTATGCTATTTTATTTTAGAAAAGTTGTCCATTCAATGAATATCTATCGAACATCTATGTAACTGACACTATTCCCGGTGCTGAGAAACAACAGAGAATGAAACAGACAAAAATCCCTTCCTCTGGAAGAGGCAATTAACAAGCAAGCCAAATACAAATTAATATTAGATAGTAACAACTGCTAAGGAGAAAAAATAGGGAATGGGAAATACAAAGTGTCTTAGGGAAATGTAATTATAGATAGAGAGGGTTGCCAGAGAAGGTCTAGCTGAGAAGTTGACATTTAGATGAAAACTGGAAAGAAGTGAGGGGAAGAATGGTCCCTGCAAGGTAACCACTGTAAAGACCCTCTGAAGTAGGGGCAAGCCAGGCAGTCTCAGACACATCAAGGAAATTGTGATTGGTGCAAAGTGAGCAAGGAGAGGAGAGGGGATGAGTCAGAGAGGTGCTGGGGTCCCTGTCACGAGGGTTTTATACATAATTATGAGGACTTTGTCTTTTGCTCAGAGTAAGATAAGATTTTAGAGCAGATGGAGGTTTGATGCAGAACAATATGATCTGACAGTTTTTAATAGGATTGCTCTGGCAGCTGTTTTGAGAATAAGGTGAAGGTAGGGCGGGAGCAGAGGCAGAGAAAGCAGATTGGAGATTTGTGCAATAATTCAGGTGAGAGATGTTGATACATTGGACTAGTATGGATTAAGGGAGATGGTGAGATGTTATATATATAGGGAAGTTATAGATGACAGGCTCTACTGATGACCAGCAGTGATGAGGTAGAATGAGTTAAGAGTGGCCATGGTAAACTAGAAAGACAAGATTGCCTTATTGAAATGAACTGCAAGAAGAGCAAGTTTTGGGGAAAATGTCAGTAGCACAGTTTTGGAAATGTTAAATTTGAGAGATTCCCATCAGACATCTGAGTGAATGAGATGTTAAGACTGGAGTTCATGTCTTCAATATAAAGCCAAAAGGTTGAATCAGATCTCCAAGGGAATGAGTATGGATGGAAAAGAGAAGTCTAAATCCTGGGTCATGTCAGCACTTTGACTTCAGGAAGATAGAGTCACCAGTCAAAGAGACTGAAATGGGGTGATGAGAGAGGTAGGGGTATGTCAGGCAAGTGTGATGGGTTAACCCAAGTCCCCTGTGCAGAAGCCAAGACAGAACTAAACATGCAAGTATTTTATTAGGGAAGAGGCTGTGAGAGAAAGTGGAGGAGAGAACACATAAGACTGGATATCTGAGAGACTGTACTGCAGGTCTGACCATGAGTGATGAAGAGAAGAAAGAAAGTTGAGCAGATGCAGTTTAAAGAAGGTTTGGTGAGATCACTGGAAAGTCCTGAAGCCAAAGTCATCCATCTGAGGAGCGCTGTGCCTCCCAGGAATGGGTCTGCTGAATACCCTGCCATATGCGGCCATTTGGAAGCTTAGTCTTGATGCAAACATGATCGCGTATTTCAGAGGCAGCAGTTTGGGGCCCTTGGCCAATTAAGCTTCCTGTAGTTGGAGGCATGTCTTCAGGCCTGCCAAATGTGGTAACCTAATTATTTGTTGCTGTGTGATAAACCAACTCAAAATTTTGTGTCTTAAGCCAAAAATTTGTTATTGTATGTGAGGGTTCTATTAATCGACTGGGCTCAGTTAGGTGATTGTTGCTTTAGATGCCTGTCATCCCGTTGCAGTCAGATATTGGCTGGATCTGGAGTTATATGACCCAGCTGATCTGGGCTGAAAGGCTGAAATGGCTTCTCTATCCACATATCTAGCACCTCACGTGTGACTCTTCCATGTGATCTCTTAGCTTTTCTACATGGCAACTCAGGGATACAGAAGGCAGGAAACAGGATCTTTTAATCCTCTTAAAGGCTAGCTCTGAACTTAAAATGTTATTTCCACTGTATTCTATTGCTCAAAGCATAAACAACCCAACCCAGATTTAAGGGAGTGGAGGAAGGCACACCATTTCTCAATGAGGGTGTGGTGGGAAAGAATTGATCATAGCTATCTTTGGAGATAAGCAACCTCAGAAAGTAAAGAAAATGTTTGAAGGAAGAAGAAAGTAATTATGTCAAATGCTACTGAGAGTTGGTTAATAATGAGGCAAATATGTATCCTGCAATGTAACTTTGTTAAGAAAGTATTCCAAGTGATAATATAGGTTAAAGTTGACTAAAGTGGTTTGAAGAGAATATGGAAGGGGAAAAATTGGAGGTAGGTAGTATAGATGACTTTTTTTTAAGAATACTGTAATTTTCTTTATTATACTTTAAGTTCCGAGGTACATGTGCAGAACGTGCAGGGTTGTAGAAATTTTGTCTTAAAAGGAATGAGAAAAATAAGACAGTGCCAAAAACAGGAAGAGGGATCAAGAGAAAGTTATTTTAAACTTTGAGAAATAGCATCATGTTATGCCCATGGTAATGACCCAAGAGGGAAGGGGAAATTGACAATGAAGAAAAAGGAAAAATTGCTAACTAATTTTTTAAGCAGGCCAAGAGGGTAGAACTAAAGTGCAAGTGGAAGGTTTGGCCTTAGGCACAAGGACAGCTTATGAGCACAGATGTAGGTAGTTGGGTAGATGTAGCTGAGTTGCTGGGGGACTTCTTTTCTGATTACATCTATTTTCTCAGTACAATAGGAAGAAAGGTGATCCATTGTGAATAAGGGTGGAGAGGAGGTGTTGAAGTTTTGTGGAGAGAAGAGAGACATGAAAGTTATCCAAAAGAGTGAGATAAAAAATTGTTTAGGAAATAGAATGATTGCTGTGCAAACTTACAGACACTCTGAGGTTCATGAGATGAGGGGGTGACCAGTCAGCATAGGTTTGTATTTTACTCATGCAAATCAGAAGGACAGTGCGGGCATGGACTAGTAAAAAAAAAAAAGTAGACTTAACCATGGTTGTGGCTTAGCCAAGGGGGTAAGGAAAAGCTAGAGAGAAGCAAGAGAATTGTACATCCATGCAAAATGGTGATTATAATGATTGTGCAGTGTAAGATATTGACTTTTATCACCAAAGTTGTGTCCATCTGAAAATGCTGTACTTGTTTGCTTGTGACTTTTTACAGTTTGCCTGTGTTTTATTTCTTCCTTGAGTGAATTAAAACCTCCAAACAACTAAATGAATGTGCCCAGAAGGCAATGACTTACTTAGCTTTGGAAGTATCCATGCAGAAACTCAGCAGATGCCTTGTGTGAGATAGTTAAAAGAATTTGTATTTCAGAATAACATTCGATTGAAACATTTTTAGGAGTTTCCTGGGGTTCAACTCTGACAGTCTATGTTTCCCCTAAATATTGTGCATCTGTTATGTGTAGCTCTCTATGGCAGGGGAAGGGTGCTACCAGGACTTACAAAGATATATTGGATATACTGTTTGACTACAGAATGGTAATTATTTAGTATTTTTATAATATTATTATACTTAGGTATTGAGCAGCTGATGAATGTTGATTACTTATCTATTATTTCTGCTCATATGCAGCTCCCATGGTGGGTTAACCCCATGTTTGCCCTGGCCCTGCCACGTTATTAGTAAACTCTAGAGTTGAGTAATTTTGCCTACCAGAAACCTAGATCTTGGCAGGGGGGTTGGGGAAACTGGCTGGTTTTACTTCAAAAATGTGTCTAAAAAATCATAGATTCAAAGGATTTGTTCATGCTTTGGCAAATGTGAAGCACCCTGATGACCCTAAGAAGGAAAGAACATCCTCCTTTCACTGCCATGTAAACAGAATCATAGTCTTTGTATGGGAAAAAATCTTGGCAGTATCTAGGCCACTTCTATATTCAGCCCCTGCATTGAACTGGGGCACAGCTGATGCATTCATTTCAGACAGTACCAATTGCTGCAGATGGACTTTTCATTATCAGTTGGCATATTCATTAACTTGGCAGAAATGATTGGTTTAATTGTGCCACATTCTGGTTGCTTTATGTATAGAGTCCTGGTGTTACTTTAGATCCATTGGACCTTCAGGCAGAAAACATCATCAATGTAGAAGTTTATTACTCTTGACATTTGTATCATCCAGAAGACACCAATTTGGTACTAAATACAGTGTATGCTTGTAGAACTGAGGAACTGTCGAGAGGGCTTTCTCCACTATATAGAGGTTTTATAGTAACAAGTACTATAGCCCAGTTAGGTTGTAATTATTCTCTTTCTGTAGACAAGAAGGATTATCAATGACAGAAGTTATTCTCAGGTTACTGGCATCTTCTTCTTTAATAAAATCCACTCTAAATGTATGCAAAATATACATTAGGGGGAAATGATTCATAGTATAAAAGAATCATTTATAATGTATAAATATTTACCCTGGAAAGCCTATAAATATTCTATTAGAGGTATATTTTTAAGTTTCCCAATTTACCAAAAAATAGATTTTTATATTTATTGCATAACATGAATTGCAGGAGCATCGAATGTCATACTTATTACTTGTAATTGAAACTTTAAGAAAAATGAGATGCTGTGGGTTAAATTGCACACTGCAAAGTTCATTCTATTAAAAATCATAACGTGTCAGAAAATCAGATAAAGCCAGATCCATAGTTCAGGCAAGCAGGTGGGCAGGCAGGCAGGTGGGTAAGTGGGTGGGCCCAGTAGTGAAGAGGTAGATATGTAAGTTGGCAGACTGTTCCATCCATGTATGAGGAAGGTTTGGTAGGCAGGGTCCAGAGAGTGGCAAGACAGATTGGCACCCAGAGAAGCATCAGAAAATATGGTTGGTGGACATTAATATTAAGATAAAGGTTATTTGCTTTGTGCTTGCTCTGTGTGGGCAAATCACCTGCTGTGTGTAGGCAGTCCTGGCCCACAGGGTTACAAAGAGTCAGAAAATGTCAGGAGCTCAAGCGATTTCTACCCATGATAGAGATACTAAAATTATCCCTAAAATATCTTTGTGATTGTGAAGGAGTGGATCACTAACATAACTCTCCCTGTGCCTCTGGGAGTTGATGATAGCAGAAATAACTCTGCATTGTCTACCAGGGACTTCAGTCATGCAACAGGTGTGAGGAATTTCAGTCACACAGCAGGTGTCACCGGACACTATGAAGGGAGCATGGCTCAAGTGGCCAGATGGGCTTCCTTGATGTTACAGAAGACCCTTATGGAATTGGAAGTCAACTTCACTTGAGTTTCCTGCGTGAATATGCCTCAATTAATTTACTAATGAATATATAAACTCCATGGCTAACATTTTTGATTTTATGAGAAAAAGATTGATTTAACTAGAAACAATTTTAAAAAAGTGTCAAGTGTCAGGTTGATTGAACTAGAAACTGCAAACAAACAAACAAAAAGTATCAGGTGTCAGGGAAAGTATTGGTTCCTCAGTAAGGAGGCAGGGAGGATGTACGGGGTAGTTGCTTTTCCTTTTGGGACCAAACATCATCTTTAACATCCTGAGGATGCAGAGGGAGCTCACCACTAAATACAGACATAATAGAAACAAAATCCAATGGGCCAGATAAGATTAAGTGATGCCTATATCAAAGATTGTCTATATGTTGACAGTCCTCAGTGGTTTTGCTGGATGCTCTACTCCCAGAAGTGGTGTATTCCCAGAGTACATTTATTCATTGTTTTAATGAGTTTTCTTAGAACTAGCTATGGAAATTCTGTGGGGCTACAAAGACTTATAAGAGGTTAAGTGAACTAACACCTCTCGCCTAACTTTCTTCATACCTCTTAGTCTTCTCACTTTCTTCTGGGAACTCTAAATCCTCCACTGGTAATTTAAATTTTGAAGTTCATCAAAGCTTCATATTTTGGCCTACCTTTTCTCTCCTTCCTGAATAATCTCATGTACTCCTATGGGTTCCCATACAATCTTGTGCATTAAAGAGTCCCAAATATAAAGCTCTACCTCAGTGGTTCTCAAAATACAGTCCCTGAACCAGCAGCAAGAACACCACCTGGGTACTTAGAAATTCAAATTCTCACCTCTCTATTCCACATGCTCCTAGTTATAAAGGAAGAAACTCTAGGAGTGAGGTCCAATGATCTATATTTTAACAGTCTCCACAGGTAATTCTGATGCTAACTGAAGTTGGATATCCATCGCTTTGGTTTGCACTATTTTTCTGAGCTCCATGCTGGTTAGACATCTCAGGATGTCTAACAGGCATATCCAAAGTGGAAACCATGGTCTTCCTCTATCCATTGCCCAACTTGCTTTACTTTCGGTAATCCATATGTCAGTAAATGGTATCATCACTCAGTTTCTTAAGCCAAAAACCTGTCATCTTTGACACTCACTTCTACCTGACTTCCCACATTCAATTAATCATCATATCGTGTTTAATTTTATCTCCATGATGTACCTAGCACCTGTTTCTCTTCATCACCAATACCAGCACCATCCTCTCCTACCGGGACTACTAAAATTATCTAACTGGTATCATTATTGCCTTTTTTGGCCCACAACAATCCACTCTTCATTTGTTCTTTCTGCAGTTTCTGATCACATCAGTCCTTAATTTAGCAACTTTCAAAGGTTCTTCTTTGCACTTAGAATTAGCACCCAAATATTTAATAGATTCTAAAAGCCAGTGTTGCTCAAAGTATAGGCAGCAAACTACTAAATTAGAATCGCTTGCAATAGGACCTAGAAACTTGTATATATAATATTATATAAAGTACTCCAATTATAGTCAATCTTCATAAAATTTCATTTATACAATGTTTAATGTTATAATGTGTAATTACTTTTTAGCAGTAAATATTATTCTCCTTCACCAGAAGCCTAAGGAGGGTTTATTATTCATCTCAAGAAGTTTTTTTAATAAAAACTTATTTTTATGTTTAATTTAAAAAGTTTTAATATTTTTGTTACTTTGAACAGGAGTATATTATTAAAAATTATAATGGTAATAACCCAGAAAAACATCATAACATTTAAAGTGTTATGGTTAGAGATAATTAAAAAGGAAAATTTAAAACTATGTGCAATTTGTTACAGATAAGCATGGCATGATGATCAACAAATAGTTTTTAAGCAAAAAATATATTACATAAGGATAAATATCTGGGGAGTATAGTAAAATAGTAATATGAGTTCACAAAAAAAAGGAAAGAAGGAAAATTTCTAAATGTTAAGTAAGAATTTACAACTATATTTTAAATGGATTATGGTGGTTATCATATTGTGGCACTTGATTTCTCATTAAACACTTAGAAGAATGTTGTAATAGTTTTATTTGCTGAAGTCTAATTTTTACAATGTGCCAGAAGTTAAATGCCTTACAGCTACTTAATATGATGATTTTTTCCTGCAAACAAACTTTTGAGAAGATAAATGATTTCTCAAAATTTTGGAAAGGATATATGAGCAAAAATATAAAGACCACTATTCTAAGTCAGAGTGGTAGCGTTTGATGTGAATTTCTTCATCCCAGCTAGTTGAGTTCTCAACTGATGTATAAGTGTGTGACAAATTAATTTTGTCATTAAAATAAAATTTTTATTTATCTATCCCAGCTAGTTGAGTCCTCAAATGATGTAAAAGTGTTTGACAAATTAATTTTGTCATTAAAAGCAATAACAAAAACTACAATTACTTTTACACCAACTAATAGGCCCACAACATAGAAGACAGTATACTTCTATGAAGTATGTGCATTAGATACTCTTTAAGTTGTAAAAAGTCTAATAAGGGCCTCATTTATTTATTTATTTATTTACCCAGAATAAGCCTCAAAAAGAAAAGGCTGTGGCCCCAAAGTTGCAGGTTAAATGATGGTTATATAATTGGTCCAATAAAGTCTATTTAATCCCTAAGGGCCTGGAGATATAAGGAATAGAAATCCTTCCTATCTTGACTTAAAATGACTGTCACCCAGACGCATGTCTGAGTAGATAAGAATGTGGGAATCTCCAGAAAAGTAGACCTAGACAGGAAGTATCTGAAGACTGGGAAGTCTGAGATTTTCTAAGAGTTATGCCACTATTGAGAATTTAACCAGAATTGAAATTCCTTGTTTTCACGTCAGGGCTGTGGAGTTCATCTGCTGTGGTTAGACTTTTTCCCATCCATTTTCTGCATTAAATAACGTTTCTGCCTCCTTCTGCTATCCTGCATTTCTTTACCTGTTAAACAAAACCACTGTGTAAAAACTTATTATCCTTTTATCATAGAATATTTTCCTTCCCACTCTTTTAGTAATATACAGGATTGTGTGTGTGTGTGTGTGTGTGTGTGTGTGTGTGTGTGTCTGATATTTGTTTAGTCTACTGAAGATGGGCCTTGAATCAGGAGAGGGTTACAAGTGATAGCTTTTAGGCAAAAATATCAAGCTGACTGCTTCAAAGAATGCCAGATGCTAATAAGATGAAGAAAAAAAAAATCACCTGGAAAACATGGAAATTAGGGGGAATTAAGCTTGTGTTATAGTGGAAAAGACAATGAACAATATAAATAACTAAAGTATATAGTGATAAATACTAAGGAGAAGAAAGTGCAGAAGAAAGAATGCAAAGGAGGAAATAAGCCATGTGATGCTCAGGGAAATGCAGTTAAAACTAAAGAAACAGCCAGTTAAAGATCTGGGTGGTGACAGCATGCCTAGCAAACATCAGTAACATAGGAGAAAAATAAGGGTTGAGGCCAGAGTTGATGGTAGCCAGGTCATAAAAAATATAAATGACTCTAGGGACTTCAGCTTTTATTCTGAGTGTGCTGGGAAGCCATTGCTGCATTTTTAAGCAGAGATGTGATAGGTTATGACAGAATCACCCTGGATGCTGGGTTGAGATTAGACTGATGTGTACCAAGGTAGCCTCCATATAAAAGACATTAATACAGGCGAAATTTGATAGCAATTTAGACAATGAGAGTCACAAACAGAGATGGTGAGAAATTGTCAGAGTATGGATAAGATTTGAAGGTATAAAATATTTTACTAGGTAGAAAAAATCATAAATTGTTTATAGGTCTGCTGAAAATAGCATGACATTAATGATACCTAGACATTTTTCACCCTATGCCCACCTCTTATATTACCCCTGATACCTTAAAGGCAAAATATACTGAAAAGGGAGTTTATCCTAGTAGAAATCAAATGCCTAGAAACAGGTTGTTGGCTCTTGTTGTAGGGAATGCTGGACTCTTGCCATTGCCTAGGGCCAGAAGACAGTGCATGATCTACCTGAGCCTGGCATTGGTAACAGGAGATAGGATTATAGCATGACCACAGAAAAGGCCAGGTGGGAAGCCCCTGATGCTGCCTAATGCAATTAGCTCAATGATAAAGATGCACAGACATGTGGTAGGGGTGAAAATTTGAATTTGTAGCCATATGTGTCCCTTTTATAGTGATATTTTCTCAGCAGGCAGGAGGCATGGGGTTGGAGAGGTGAGTTGAGGGGACTGGTGCAGAAAGTCAGACCACATGGAGTTGAGCATTTGCTTCTGAGTCGAAACAGTCAGATTTCTTTCCAACTGACAACACACACAGAGCTCTCAACATTGTTCCAGAAGGTTCTTTGTTCTCCTAGTTGAACATACATCTGCTAGCTGACAGCTTGGGAATTTGAGCATTTAATTCTCTCTGCTGCCAGAAACCAACCCTTCCTGCTAGACTCAGGGCTAAGTGATTGCCAAAGTAGCCAATTAGTCTTATATCCTTTCCAAAGAGACACCAGCTACAGTTTCACATAAAAGGGAGCATTCCCAGTTACAAAATCCACAGGAATATAATGACAGTGGGGGTGGGGGTGGGAGAGAGGTGATTATTTAGGAGAGGGAAGGTGAATTACAGAAATCCAGTATAAAAAGTTAAATGGAATATGCCAAGAACCTAATCCGGTCCCTCTGCTCACATTTTATCTTAGATGATAATAGTTCATTAGAAAACCATAAATTATCTAATAAATACTGTTTAGGATTATTTTTACCTAGCAGTGAAATATTCATATGTCTAGTGACAGAGGGAAAATAACCTTCCTTTGAATATTACTGATCACATTTTTTTTCTTTCACTTGCTCTCATGACATTATAGAGCAAATTGACCACAAACTCTAACTACCTCTACAACATTGTTTGCACTTCTTTGTTTCACCTTTCCCACTTCCCCCTCTTTAGTTCTTTTATTGTACTCACATATAATTGCATATAATTATAACATTCTATTAAGTGAAAACTAAGCAACAAACTTTACAGTCACTAGGTCAAAGCTAAAGGGCATTAAACTCTCTCAGGATATTAGGCTTTTTGAAAAAGATACAAATACATAAGAAATCCTCAGACAAGGCTTCTCAGCCATGAGGCCTCTACAGTGGTAGTGAGCTTGGTCAATCTACTGTTAATAGACTTCTACTTTAGGTTCCTAGGTAAACTTTCTGAAAAAGTAGCTCAGGCTATAATCTCCTGAATAGTCCTCCTGAAAAGATAACTAGGACATTTAAAATGTTAAAGCACTAAGCAAGGCTATGTAACCAAGAACTTTTCTTTATATTTTTCATTTTATAATCCCAACTTTTGAGATCAGCGTATGAGTTGGGGTGGGCGGTGGGGGGAGGGGCGGGGAGTCAGTATACCTGTCCATGGTTCTGAAAGGGTGGTCATTTTGAAATAATTCATTTATTTAACAATGTCTACTAATGTCTAATAGATTTTCAATATCCCTTTGTGTAGCATGTATCAATGATTTCCCACAGCTCTCTGGTTTACCACTTTACTAAGTAATTGATATACAGATTAGTCTGAATTGATTTTTGATCATTAAGCTTGTTAGAAAAGATTCAGGGTTTGAAAACTTCCCGACCCTCAAGAGAAAGATGCTATACTAAGGCTCAATCCCCTGAACTACTGTGAAAATGAGGGTTAAACAATAAAGCATGATCAATAATGAAAGAATGTTGAAGAATGAAGGGTAAAATGATGTGGGGCAAAATTAGTCATACAAGGTATTAATATATTCAAGTTCAAACAGTTTTATGAAGAGGAAGACTAAAATCTGAACGTAAGAAAACTTAAGCTGAAAATGGAATCAAAAGTTCAAGGATGATGAAATATTGATATCAATTTGATACAAAGTGATTTATAAGATATAATAGAAAGTAGGGTCTATATCTTCGCATAACTTAGATTTAAAAAGCATAATACGGTTTGCACACATTTGGAATACAACCAGCTAGCAAGGGAATTACTTCAAAGAACTATGCTGAAGCCGAATGAGATTATCAAAAACAAGTGACTTCCTTTCTTGCAATGCCATATCCGCAGAAGGAAGTGGATGTAAAAACCTAAGTGCAACACTGAATTAGGAACTTTTTCACTGAAAACCTGGGTGGAGTCAAAAGAGAGAACAAAGATTAAAATGACCATGGGTTTTGCATAAATATGTAAATTTCTAGATGAAGAGAAGACTATCCTTGGAGGAAAGCTGATTCAATTTAGTGACATAGAAACTTCTGAACGATTTTATTCATCAGTAAGTATTGCCTGTTTTCATTGCCAGGGAGAGAGGGACCTATCTAGATCCTATGGTATAAAATAAATCAGTAAATTATTTAATACATAATAATTATGCCACCATTAATGTCACTTCCAAGTGCAGGAGCAAGAAGGAGATGAAAGGGTGTGTTTAGGATACAACTGACTAAAACCTTGAACAACATTAATTGTTTTAATGATTTAAAACCTTACTTTTTTTCTTCATGAAAATAAGGATTACAACAAACCAGAGAACCAATGAAAAATCCTATTGGATATTTTTTAGGTTGGACCAGATCAGGTATTCTTGGCAATTCACACACCCTTCAGTGTTTCAGATGCAAAATTTAGACACACACCTTATGCAAGGTTGTTCCTGTACCAGCATATAACCCTTCAAGCCTTCAGGTGGACATAATAATCCCACTGCTAAGATATAGTGCACCAAGTGCCTCTACGCTTTATCTTTATTGGTTGAGTCTAAGCAAAGAAAATCAACTTGTCAGGACAAGGACTTCCTCTCTTTTTGGAAGCCAGGATTTGGAGATGTTCTGTGACCTATGAGATGCTAAAAGGGAATGCCGTCTTTTTAGATGAGCCTAACCATTTAGCCCTATGGGCTTGTTTGAAATTGAAGATCAGGAGAGAATGTATTCTTGAAGAACTGCACAGAGATGCAGCCCAAATAAATGCTGTACATGAAACAGACTAGGGGAAGGCCATGTGCATCTTGATACTAGAATTTGTAATGCATTGGTGGTACTTACCTATATTATCCTATGACTGTTTTCTAATATAAGGTCTTCCAAGATAAGGGGTTCCCAATCAAGAGGTGATGCCTCAACTGCAAAGATTCCTGATCCCCAAATGTAGCCATGGCCATGGTTACTGGTTGGTCTATACTGAGTTTTCTCAGAGGAAGTATTATTCCATATTTAGATTTTCAGAAGGGACTACTGCTTAATGTGTTATTCTGCATGCCCTCCCACTGGAAGCCTCCCTTCTGCTGCCCACTTGTGTGAGCTCCCTAAACCCTTCAAGGTGAGCTTTCAGGGAGACAAGCCACCAAGTTCAGGAGAAATCTTATTTTTAAATTTTAAAAAAACACTGTAAAATAATTCATTTAATCCAGTGTAACAATTGTCTCAATCAGAATAGACTCATGAATAGACATCTAAGACTAAATTAGAATCCTCCCAAAGTTATTTTGTTCTTTCTAATACTTCTTACCGTTCTTACTTATCAAGGAAGGATAGGAAAATAATATTTTTCCACCTCACTCAGACCAAAGCTGTCTTAGTAAAGTAATGCAGGTGCTAGATCTGTGTCCATGGCTCATTTCAAATTCATCAGGGTGTGCTTTTAACGTATATTCCAGCCAGAGGGTCCATCTGGAGCTAGGCTCATCTATCTTAACCAATAATATTGTTTGAGAATAAACAGGACTTTTCTAAGTAGTAGAGTAGGACCACCAACAGGTAGAAAGTTGGTCTTAGAGTTGAAGCTGTGTGATTCCCTCAGTGGCAGGTTTGCACAACTCTACTCTTAGTTGTTTTTCAGGTAACCAAAGCAGCTTGGGTACAGGGAAAAATGATTTGTCTAAATTCTATTCCTGCAAATTGGCTTGCGAAAATGAGGCTTGCTATTTATATGAAAACAGCATCCTCGATGCAGCTGTTATGCTACCACTAACTGTTCATAACAGTGAGATTCTGCAAGCAGAGACACACCCATCCAAAGTTTTGTCCTTTGTTTATCAGTATTCATGTCTGTTCTTTTATGCATGTCAAAAAGATTTTTCACGTTTGTATTGGAATAAATATATTCTGCAAGTGTGAACATCTCAGCTGAGGAGCTGGTAATGTAAGCACAATTACTAACACATGTCTGTAGAATAATTGCTGCTATGTATATGGAATAAAGGAGAAAAATTCAGAATTTTCTATTTGCCCTGTATTTTATACTACATATACTTACCAGCAGGAATGTAATATAACTACAGCCAAAATCTGGGGCAAATCTGGCTCAGAATCCTAGTCTCAGTCATTTGCTTGATTGTCTTCAGATCCATCCCCATCCTCCAGCTCTGCAATATATTGCAGGTTGCTAAACCCTGCAGATTATGCATCCCAGGATTCCATACCAACTGGCTTCCTGTTAGGTTCAGCCAAGGGAAGGCACAGGTAGGAGACTGAAGAGCAAATGAAGGGGAGAGAGGAAGGTTTTCTTCCCTCAGCTTTAGACGGCATCTCCAGCAGAGGCTGCAACTCTGTGATTCTAGCTCCTGTTGGGAAGCAGCTCCTTTGAAGACCCCAGCTCCCTAAGGCAGCCCAAGCTCTTACTTGCTAGTACAGTTGACAGTTGGAGTTCAACCTGGGTTTGAACTATGTGGGTCCACTTATACCTGAATTTTCAAAAATAAAGACAGCCAGCCCCCTCATATCTTTGGATTCTGCATGCATGGTTGATTCTGCAACCAAAAACATATCGAAAATACAGTGTTTTCAGGAGGCAAAACTTTCAGATATGGAGGGTCGACTTCTTAAGTCCATGGGTTCCACAGAACCATTGTGAGAATTGAGCATGTGCACATTTTGGTATCTGTGGGGGTCCTGGAACCAATCCCCTGTAGATACCGAGGGATGACTATAAATGTGTTTTCTCCTTTATCCCTCCAGCTCTGCAAGGTGGTATGAAGCTTCTTTTTGTACATCTCCACTTTGCCTGCCCAGACTGTTTTTCTTTTCACCACTTCCAACACTTCTAAACTAGTATCCACATTCAATTCCTTTTGTTGTCCTACTAGGCATAAGTCTATTTTCCCTAAGTAGACTCTGACTGTTATCAAGAAGTAGAATGCAGGCAGTTAATTCCTATCTGAAAAGTCAAAACTCATGCATTTCGCACTGGAAACTGGACGTTTATATATGAATTTTTGACCATTAAGAGTACATTACTTGCAAAAGTGTTCATGTGTACAGTAGTTTTTGCTAATCCTCTCATAAAAGAAAGGCATTTTCTGGCCATTCTGAATTATTCCATAACAACCGACTTGCTAACATGAATGCAGTGTCTTAAGAGGTACATAAAGGTACTAAAGCAATGGTTCAACCTGAGTTGCATATTAGCATAACCCAAGCATTAAGAAAATTCCATGCGTTTTAAAAAAACACAATGTCCAGTTTGTATCATAGACAAAATGAAACCTGGTAGTGAAACCTGGGCATCACTACTCTTTAAAGCTTTCTGGGTGATTTCAACATGCAACCGAGATGAGAGCCACTGTGTTAAAGGCTGTTGTTTCTCCTGCTGACCCAGTTGTTTGCAGATGTAAATAACTCAGTGTTAGCTGACTCAGGTAGTCACTCTGTCTTCATCTGTGGTCAGCATTGTCACAAGGACTGGTCCTTCGCATAGGACACAAGTGGTGCTCACTTCCTTAGTAGTGCTTTTGACTCAGTTGAAGTCGTTGGGGTTGCAGCAGTTGTGAGAGCCCACCACCATCATTGACCCACTCTCCTTGATCTTTATAGCTGCAGGAATGGTTGCCCAGAGATAAGGTAAATGAGGCTGTCCACACTAGAGAAAAGAGAGCACGGTAGAATTCTGTTTCGAACAATTTAAAAATTATATTTTCTCACTTTGATAAAAAAAAGTCTGGGTCTATTACAAATTATTTTAAAATTTGTTGTTATATATAACATATTTATTCTATTCTATAGTCTCTTACTTCCAGAGTTTATAAATCTTCGCTTACTCTGGTATTTTTTATCCTGGCTAATGGAGCCACTATTTTCCCAATCCTCGAAATCAAAAACCTAGGATTTATTTCAAAGCTTTCCTTACCCTAGTTTCACCCCCATCGCCACCTCCCACATATCCAGTCAACCACCAAGTCTTGTTGACCCTACGTCCTGTTAAGCCTAATTTCCAGACAATACTCGAGCTTATCTCTTCATTTCTGTCCCAGTTGACTTGGCCAAGGCCAGTGGTTCTCAACCCTAGCTGGATGATAGAATCACTCGGAGGAACTTTAAAAATCCTAATGGCTAAGTCATACCCCCGTCCAATTAAAAGAGAATCTCTGAATGTGGTACCCAGGCATTCTATTCACTTGGCCCTCTGTGTCTGCACTCAGGGTCCACATCCTGGGATTAATATCACATGGATACCTAAGGACCCACTTCAGTTTTAAATATTTCCTAGGTGATTCCAATGAACAGCTGACTGTGAGAACTACTGACATAGGTGTTTTTTTTTTCTCACCTGAACCATTGTAATTAAGTTTCTAATTGGCTTCCTAGTCCTTTATCACTCTCAGTTCATCCTCTACATTGCTGCCAAAGAAATCCTTCCAAAATGCAAATCTGATTATATTACATGGCAATGTGAAGTTCTCAAATGGCTTCTTATTGTTTATAGAGAAATAATCTCCAAACACTTATGTGTGATATAGAGAAGAGAAATGCGTGAGTGAAGACCAACCAGACCTGCATTCAAATTCGACCTATATCCAAGCTATGTAACCTAGGAAAAAATACTTCATCTCTCTGAGCTGCAATTTCAACTGTAAACTCCCGTAGAACAATGTATGTAAAGCACTTGACACAGTCCCAGTCACGTATTGTCAAGTAAATAAAAAATGGTGTTGCAACAGTAGTGTATAAACCTCTGGCTGCTTCTGACTTCTTCAATCTCACTTTTCTCTCTTCTTCTATTGCCCACTAAACTCCAATAGGATTTAGAATTTAGACAAAGGTGGGGATGAGGACTCCCAACATCAAGCCATTTGTGACTGCATTCCTGTATATAAGTGTGGTTCCTTCAGCTGAAAGTGCCATTCTCCCATCTTTCTGGCCAGTCTTACTCACTACTAGACCCAGTTCAAAGCATTGCTTCTGTGAAGACTTCTCTGTCCATCTTCACCTTTGCAGACTCCTGTTTCTACTGTGCAACTCCATTACTTTATACAGTATTGAGATTATCTACATACTTCTGTCTTTATCACTAGATTATGAGCTGTTTAAGTTCAAAGGCTGCATAATGCCTTTACATGTCCAGTAGCAAGTATAATGCCTGGCATTTGGTTGGTACACCAGTGTATATTGCATGCCTGTATACCTGAGAATAATCAATAAATTAAATTAAGAATAAGATAAAGAACTGACAAGATTGTATAGCACAGACCTTTGAGGGCAATGCAGTGCAATGCAGAGGGACAACTATCTTTTTCCACAAAGAGATTCCAATATCCTTTAAGAGAGAATACTGAGCTATAAAGACCACAGTTCATATATCTTGTGGCACAACCTATATGTTTTTCTTTTGGGAAATGAGATTCTTGAAAGAGTCAGTGTCAGAAAGATTTCCTCGGAGCTCCACTATTTGCTAGCTCTATGATGGTGGGTAAATTACCTAACCTCTCTAAAACAAAGCTTCATTTTCTATAAGATGAGACAATAATAATAATATCTACTTTGTGGCACTGTTATGAGAAATGAATGCCATAATATGCATAAAATATTAGGTATACTAAGTCCCCATTAAGTGGAAGTTGTCATTGTTATCATTATTATCATTATTAGAAAAAAGACTACTGCATCTGCTTTCTTTCCTGCTTTGTTTTACCTGACAAAACTGGTTTGATTTTCTTGATCAGGTGATTTAATAGAAATATTCAAATTAGTTAATGTGAATACACAAAACCCACACATAGATAGTTAATGTGGAGAGCTACTATGCCAAGTGTTTGAAATTATTTGATTTAGAAGCTTTAGCTAAAACAATCTGAGTTTACACAAATATAGCTAAGAGTATCATTTGTTGGTAGTTACAACTTTTTTCTTCAACTGATGCTTGGTTCTATTCTCTGCCTCTACGGAGACATCTTGTCCTATCTCAGTGGTTACCATGGTAATAGTGTATTTTTGTCAAGAGATAAGGTAGTAGGCCCCTTCCATTTCTACTGCTAATATTCCTGAATTATCTTAATGAGGAAAATATAGTAGTTACTCTCCCCACAGAGATAGACATATTTAACATTTCTTGTAACTTAATTTTTCTTTTCTTTTTATTCACATATTCCGAACTTCAGACACTAATAAACTTGTGGATGGTTTTAAGAGATTAGCAACTTCCGTTTACTCTCCTCTGAAAGGAAGTGGCTAAGGCCTTGAAATTTAGATCACATAACTCAGAATGCAGTGTGTAATTGGCAATTATATTCTTTACCTATGTATTACTTAAGCAGTATTTCCTAAACCTGAGTAATGGTCAGAATCAGTTGGGGAACTTAAAAACACATGTAGAGTTCCCAAGCCTAGGTATATAAGAATCTCTAGAGGTATGACTTCAGAATCTGTTTTTAAAACCACTTCAGATAATGCTAGTGATCAGTCAGGTTTAGGAAATTTTGCCCCATAGAATTTAATATGTACTTTGCATATAGTAGATGCATAGTGAAGATTTACTGAGCTGAACTGCTATGCAGCAAAATGGGACACATTACTCAAGACAAAACTATGTTTTTAATTCTCAAGCCCATGATAATATCACATTATTAATTATTCAGACCAAATCAATATGTCCTCATCATTGATCAGTCTGGAAGTTCTCTTCAGATTTAGTAAATATTTACTGAATACCTGGTTTGTACAAAGCTAAAAATCGAGTCTGAGGATGGGAAATAAAAAGAAGGGTATTAGCTGGGCACGGTGGCGTGTGCCTGTAGTCCCAATTATCCGGAAGGCTGAGGCGGGAGGATCACCTGAGCTTGGGATGTCAAGGCTGCAATGAGCTTGATTTTACCACTGCATTCCAGCCTGAGTGAGACCTTGTCTAAAAAAAAAAAAAAAAAAAAAAAAAAGGAAAGAAACGAAAGAAAAAAAGAAGAAGGGTGATTCTTGCTCTTAAAAGTTTATTCACTTTGGGAGGCCAAGGCAGGTGAAGTGCTTCAGCCCAAGAATTTCAGACTAGCATTGGCAACATGGCAAAATTCCATTCTCTACAAAAAATGGAAAAATTAGCTAGAGGTGGTGTTACATGCCTATAGTCTCAGCTACTCGGGAGGCTGAGGTGTGAGGATCATCTGAGCCAGGAGTTTGAAGCTGCAGTGAGTCGTGATCATGCCACTGCTCTCCAACCTGGGCGACAGAGTAAGAGTTTATATCATTAAACATTTGTTTTTACTATGTGCTAGAAAAGGAAGCTACATACCTAAGTAATATAAGGCTTATTACAATAAAAGTTTGGGAAATATGAAATAAGGTTCCAGACTGGATAATTGGGTCAATGGTCTGGGTAAGGTCATTTTAAAATCTTATCCCAGCCATGTTGCTCACGAAATGCTCTCCTATGGATAAAACAGCAGGTTGGAGAAAATGATACTTTTGATAAAGAATGTCTGCTCCCTTCTCTGTTTTAACATAGCTTTTTGAACATACTTCCTGCTTGCATTTAACATATTTTTGTTATTTATTTGCATGATCTCTTCAGTTTTTGTCTGTCTATAAAATGAGAAGCTAGACTCCAATTTTGTTTTCAGTTTAATTCCATGATATAATTAATAGTAAAGCCAATCAAACTGAATCACTAAAATACCAAAATAAGTTTTTCTCTTGCTAATGCAAAAACACTAGATTGGGAAGCTAGGAAGCTATCTAAGCTCATTCAGCATTTTACAGATGAGTTTCTTAGATGTGGAAAGAGCACAGAAAATTTTCCAAAACATGCAACTGGCTTACTTGCAGAGCCATGACCGAAAGAATAATCTTTTAGTTCTCATTTTCATACTCGCAATCATACTTGCACTTTTAACTATATTATGTGTTTTGTGTTTATGTATATGGCTGTTAAGCCAGGCTAAGAAATGCAGAAAATAATTCACACTATCTATAAAATAAGAACTTTATCTAGAAATTCATTTTTCATCTATTTATGGGGCATTTGCATCAGAGGTCCTGAAGATAACAAAAATGAGTGCCTTGGGCTAGATGTAATAGCATAGGAAGTTATGGGGGCTGTGGCATACCAAAAGAGAATATCATTGAGTTTTTTTACAGATTTTTCCATGTGAACTACAGCCCCAGGAATGGCAGTCACTCAGCTTCTTAGAAGAAGTCAGAAATACTGATTTTGTATGAAATCCCTCACTTTTTAAATATATCAAAAACATGATTAATAGTGTACAGGTTGAACAAAACACATTAATAGGTTGAAGCCAGCCTCTTGGCTGTAAGATTTAAGGCTTGTCCATACACTAATAAAATTGACATACCTCACCAACTGCGCAGGACTCTGACCACAAAAGTGACCCCTGTATTTTGACACCATATATTTTGACAACTTAGTAGGAATTTTGCAAACCAAACTGGCTGAAATGCATGGAACTATTCTAGGAATAACCTTCCCTGTCTTTGGCTGCAATTATTTAATTCTGAGATTAGTCAAAGTATATAGTGTTTAGATACATTAAATTATTAAAGTTTACCTACAAATCTCCTGAGGAACTGCATTTTCATGTAAATGATATGGCAACGATAAATAATACAGTATGTGTGACATGAGGTAAGCCAAAAGACTCAAAGATTCATCCTTAGGGCCTTAATTCTGGTCTTCTCCCCACCCCATGCTCACATATTCTATCTTTAAACTACCCATATAGAGTTTGTTTTTTCTGGCCCTGAAATAATCCAGGCAAAAATTATGTCCCGCAAGGGAGAACTATATTTTGAAGAAGAAAAGGAAGGGGATAAAAAGCCAGATAATGCTCCTTTACATCTAATATCTAAGATCAAGGAGTTTAAAATTATATTCGAGCACTAGTTATATGGCTGACTAATCCCTGATATCTTTTCTGTGTCTATTTCATCTACCTCCTCCTTTATCCTGTTTCAAATTTGTCCTCTAGTTCAAAGAAACTGTCTAAGGGATAAAAGGTCCCTATGTTTTGAAAGAACCTTTGTAATCCTCAACTTTACTTTGGAAAGCCTTGAACAAATATTTATGGCCGAAAAAGGGGACATATTTTCACATCGGGAGTAAAGAGATTTCCCAAATTGAGTACTATGACTGTTATGTCCCAAAGCCAGGGGAGCTGAGAAGTAATGACATTCCTACTCTTTGGCCTCTGACTCAGTGAGGAACCAGAGGGCACTTAGCACCATGGCCACGAACTGTGTAACCTTCATCCCTGCCTGTACAACTGGAATCCCTTGGTATGGGCCTGATTTCACTTTGTGTTACTACTCTCTTTGGAATATATGCAGCAGCAAAATGCAGGCACTAATTCAGAGCACTCACTCTGGGCAAGCAGGCTAATTAATATGCTTCACTGTGGCACTTTTCCATGATTCCTGAAGGGTTTGATGACATGGACAGAAGATAAAACGGAAGGCTAAGCCAGATCTGATTATCTTTTTCTGGCATGCGATACGACTAATCTGACACAAAGATGGGTGCCCATTTTCTTGTAATGGTGGATGTGGTGTTAGTTTGCTTTGTTGGCTCAACTGATATCCATGATCCTAAATATATCTGAAAATTATTTGCACAGATAGGATAGGACGGAGTTTGTCAAAATTACTTAATAAGGGTTTATGCCAACACTGCAGTCACTGACAATATTATTTAAGAGGTTTCTGAGGATCTGTGCCAAGCTTTTTGTGTAAAAAGGGTTTTTAAACTTCAGCTATACAAGATGACACATTTACAGGAAACTATCACTAAAATCTCTGAATTGGTAAAAAGGTACCCTAGACTGAAGTCCTAAAAAGGCAATTTTTTCTTTCTTAAACACAATAAAGTTAACCTGGCTGTTTTACTAAGTAGAAATTTTAGGCTACATTATCAAACAGATACAATTAGTATATAATGAGCATGTTCCATGGTGATAAATTCTTCTAATGTCCTTAAATACAGTATTTTTTTCCTCCTGCCTTAATCAGTCTCCCTATAGTCTTTTCCATAACATCATTTTGGGGATTTTTTTTTTTTTTTTAGCATTTGCTTCTTTTATAATTACAAAGAAACTTAGACCTGACATGCAATTTTCCCAAAATTTGAATTCATTTAAATTAATGAGTTTTTGTCCTTTCTTTGCATCAGCTGACAATTATGTCTGCATCCCTCCCTACATCCTCCATTTATCTCAGCCACACAACGGTCTTCCTTACCACCCAGTGACTATAATAATGGCTAATACTAAGGGACCAAAATCAACCATGCACAGAGCTAAATTATCTTTATGAATTATCTTGCTTAATGCTGACAACATCCCCCTGAAGTAAGTACTATTGTGATTCCATCTTTAGTGGATCACGAGCCTGAATTGCCCATAATCACAGAGCCAAAAAAAAATAGTGATCACTGCCCATGATCTTAGCCCGAGTCCTTGGCTATTCCCTACCCTTTTAACAGCACTACAAGAGGGGGAAAAGTTTAATTTTTCTCCCATGCTACTTCTCTGGGGACTACACACTCTCTATGATACGTCATGGAAAGTGCTGGTGAGGAACCAGAAAAAATGAGGAGAGATGGTGTCCTGAGCATAGGTCACATATTGATAAATAAATCGTATGACTTTTTAAGACTTAGACCTTCACATACACACACACACAAATTTGAAACTACGGAAACAATATAAACTCTTTGGTATATGAGTCACAAGTTATATTCTCTTTTAATTCAATTAAAATAAAGTACAGCTGGTCGCTCTTTCAAAACTTTTTAAAAACAGAAAACCAAACATTACATGTTCTCACTCATAAGTGGATGTTCAACAATGAGAACACATGGACACAGGGAGGGGAATGTCACACACCAGGGCCTGTTGGGGGGGTGGGGGTATAGGGAAGGGATAGCAGGGGTAGGGAGATTGGGGAAGGATAACATTAGGAAAAATACCTAATGTAGATGACAGGAGGATGGACACAGCAAACCACCATGGCATGTGTATACCTATGTAATAATCCTGCACAAGTGGTACACATACCCCAGAACTTAAAGTATAAATTAAAAAAATAAAATAGGGCATCTATTGTCTCTATCCGATGAAGAAAGCCCCTCAGTTTAAGAGTTAAAGGGGACTGATATAACAGTGCTAGGATTCTAATCCATGTCTATAGACTCCAAAATTTGAAGCAATAATCACAACATTCTTCTCAGCTGATTAATTAGTTCAGCATTCACCATCACTCAACTGACTGAAAGTATGGAAGAGGGTGGGTGCAGTGGCTGACTCCTGTAATCCCATCACTTTGGGAAGCTGAGGCAGGCAGATCACCTGTGGTCAGGAGTTTGGCCAACATGGTGAAACCCCATCTCTACTAAAAGTCCAAAACTTAGCCAGGCATGATGGTGGTCACCTGTAATCCCAGCTACTTGGGAGGCCAAGGCAGGAGAATTGCTTGAACCTGGGAGGCAAGGTTGCAGTGAGCTGAGATCGAACCATTGCACTCCAGTCTGGGCGACAGAGTGAGACTCTGTCTCAAACAAACAAACAAACAAAAAGTATGGAAGAGCTAGGAAGTTGAGGTATATGAGTCAGTTCTTGTTACAATAATAGTACAAAACAAACCAATAGCTTAAAACAATAATGGTTTATTCTTGCTCACACACATACAGATTAGCTGACATGTGGCTGATTGAAGCTTGGTTTGTCTGGGCTTTGTTCCATGCTGCAGACTGGACCTTTATCTGTTGCACAAGTCTTTCATCCTGTCCTCCTTGACCAATGAGATACCTGGGACATATTCTTCTCATGGCACTACCAGAGTAAAAAATTGGCAAGTAGAAACACATAATGTCTCCTAAGGTCTAGACTTAGAAATGGCACATTGCCATTTCCATCCATGTTCCAAGGGCAAACTAAAGCAACATGGCAAAGCCTAACATCAATGAGATGGCAAAGTAGACTCCATCTCTAGTTGAAGGAAATGCAATGCTATGTGGCAATAAGTGTGAATACAGGGAGAAATGAGAAATGGAAACAATTTATACAATAACATGAGGAGATAAACAGTTAAGAAAATGAGCTCTCCATGTTGTATGAATGTTTGCATGGAAGAAGAGAAAGGAGACTTTAACCCAACTGGACAGAGGACAAGATCTAATGTTCTATTCTTATTTCTTATATTTAGAGATGAAAAAGAATATCCAGAAGATCTCTGGGACTATTACCTGAAAATCTATCTGCTGAGCAGTGATTTTAAGACTAAGCAGATCAGCAGGGAAAATACTATGTTACAGCATATGTGCTTCTAAGAACTGGCTGACAAGTAGGATTATAATATATATGAGAATGGAAACAATTATAATTGGGAATATATGAAAAACTCAGGACTTACAGAACCCATAGTCTACAGAATACTTTTAAATGACGTTTAGCCCCTTCAATCGAAGCCTACAGTTCTAGCCTCTGAGTTGAAAAGGTTCTTAAAGGTCTTGTCAGTGCTTGAATTCTCTCTGTAGCTTGCAGCTTATATTTGAACATGTCCTGTAACATTACTTTCCAATTCCATTTTGAAACTTTCCATCTTCTTTTTCCTTATCATTGCCATTTAAATGCACCCCATGTCTCCACACTACTCATCAGTGAGTCAGTCCATGAGCAAGTAAGAACCACCCAAAAATGATAAACCCCAGAAAACTTCTCTCCTTCCTGGTGAATAACCATTCCTATGCCAGGCCAGTTCCAAAGGGCCCTCTGCATGACTTAATACTCTGCTGTTGCAGTCTTGAAATTCTTAAGTTTTAAGCAAGCAACTGCATTTTCATTTTGCACTGGGCTTCACAAATTAGGTAGCTGATCTTGTTCCTAAGTCATCATCAGCACTGTCTTTACCTGAATCAAGTCCCTACCTCCTGATACCTTCTTGTAGCCATTCCACTGGGGCAACTCCTCTTGCTATCTTACCAGATTTGGTTCCTGATTGATTCTCTGTTCTTCATGGTTTTTTGATTTCACTCTTACTCAGTTTTGGTGGAGGAATTTCCTCAATCTGTCCCAGCTACTGGACCAGACCTTCACTGACACCTTATTTCTTCCCCCAGCAGAAATAGATTTTGACCATAACTCTCAGATAATTCTTCTAAGCTAAATTTTGATTTGGGCCAATTGATCCTACCTCTCCTTCTTGGAGCTATGCAAAATAAATCTTTTTGATTCTTCATCTACTTTGAAGCTAGCCCTTCAAACCAGAATGGAGGAATCACTTGATAAGGAGATATAATTGAACTTTGGGGAAGGAGCTGGCGGCACCTGGTCATTGATGAGGCGTGAATAGGATGTGGTTACCTTGAGCTGGCGTTATCCTCATCTTTTTTACTTTTTACTTTTTTTTTATCATGCATCAGCTGGACTGCTTTGCTGACCTCTTGCTTAAGGTTGGATGTGGTGGACTCCATCCTTAAATGGCTGTGTCATACTACTGTTAACAATCTAAATTCAACAATCACAAAACCAGGTAATTTGTATTGAAGAACATAACTTCCCACGAGTACATTAATTATTCAAGCAGATCCTTTAAGCTTATGGCAGAAGGAAGTGTGTAAACATGGGAATTTAACAGACTTTTTGAACATATTTAATTTGGGCTTTTATATTTCATGCCAAAAATTTGAAATAATATTTAGTGCTTGGTTTTCTTTTTTTCTTGTTTGTGAAAGTGGCACTTGTTTTTGTAGGAAACTTAGAAAATAATTTAAAACCACAAAGGAAAATAAACATCTTTACAGTTCTACCTATTAAAAGTAACTACAGTTAACATACAGTTTAATATCTCTTTATTTTTTATTATGAACATATACACATATATATCTTAAAAGATCATATTCTGATAAGTGCAGTTAACATATAGTTTAGTATCTCTTCATCTTTTACTATGAACATATATACATATATATTAAAAGACACTATGAGCATATTATACATAGTGTTTCATAACTTACTGTTTTTTAAAATTTTTATCAAAATGATTTTTCCTTTTCATAGGATAATTAGACAGTAAACAAACTTAAAGTCATATAGCAATACAATAAGATACTTCTGTCAAAAACAGTCAATTCAGGAGGAGAGACATTAGAGTAATATTCTTGTAGTTATGTAGGCCAAATAACAGGCTGATTTTCTTACTATCTAGTAATACTATAATCCACAGCCGGTTGACACGCTGGTGATGTATGACCACAGCCACAGCTCAGGATTCAAGTTATATATTGTTTTAATAAATACTTAGCTGCTTTGGATCCTTTTTACACCTTTGAGTAAACTAATTTTTGTATATGGTGTAAGGAAGGGATCCAGATACATATACCCTCCCAATACTGAATCAGGAAGAAGTCGAATCCCTGATTAGACCAATAACAAGTTCTGAAATTGGGGCACAATTAATAGCCTACCAACCAAAAAAAAGTCCAGGACCAAATGGATTTACAGCCAAATTCTACCAGAGGTACAAAGAGGAGCTGGTACCATTCCTTCTGAAACTATTCCAAGCAATAGAAAAAGAGGGAATCCTCTCTGACTCATTTTATAAGGCCAGCATCATCCTGATACCAAAACCTGGCAGAGTCACCACTGGCAGAGATATTCAGGCCAATATCTCTGATGACCATTGATGCAAAAATCCTCAATAAAATACTGGCAAACAAAATCCAGAAGCACATCAAAAAGTTTATCCATCACGATCAAGTTGGCATCATCCCTGGGATGCAAGGCTGGTTCAACATACACAAACCAATAAATGTAATCCATCACATAAACAGAACCAATGACAAAAACCATATGATTATCTCAATAGATGCAGAAAAGACCTTCTACAAGATTCAACAGCGCTTCATGCTAAAAACTCTCAATAAACTAGATATTGATAGAGCATATCTCAAAATAATAAGAGCTACATATGAAAAACCCACAGCCAATATTACACTGAATGGATGAAAACTGGCACAAAACAAGGATGCTCTTTCTCATCACTCCTATTTAACATAGTATTGGAAGTTCTGGCCAGGGCAATTAGGCAAGAGAAAGAAATAAAGAGTATTCAGTTAGGAACAGAGGAAATAAAATTGTCTGTTTGCAGATGACATGATTGTATATTTAGAAAACCCCGTCATCTCTGCCCAACATCTCCTTAAGCTGATAAGCAACTTCATCGAAGTCTCAGGATACAAAATCAATGTGTAAAAATTACAACCATTCCTATACACCAATAACAGACAAACAGAGAGCCTAATCATGAGTGAACACCCATTCACAATATCTATAAAGAGAATAAAATGCCTAGGAATACAACTTACAAGGAATGTGAAGGACCTTTTCAAGGAAAACTGCAAACCACTGCTCAAGGAAATAAGAGAGGACACAAACAGATGGAAAAACATTCCATGCTCATGAATAGGAAGAATCAATGTTGTGAAAATGGCCATACTGCCCAATGTAATTTATAAATTCAATGCTATCCCCTTCAAGCTACCATTGACTTTCTCCACAGCATTGGAAAACACTACTCTAAATTTCATATGGAACCAAAAAAGAGCCCACATAACCAAGACAATCCTAAGCAAAAAGAAAAAAGCTGAAGACATCACACTACCTGACTTCAAACTATACTACAAGGCTACAGTAACCAAAGCAGCATGGTGTTGTTACCAAAACAGATATAGAGACCAATAGAACAGAACAGAGGGCTCAGTAATAACACCACACTTGTACAACCATCTGATCTTTGACAAACCTGACAAAAACAAGCAATGGGGAAAGGATTCCCTGTTCAATAAATGGTGTTGGGAAAACTGGCTATCCACATGCAGAAAGTTGAAACTGGATTGCTTCCTTATACATGATAAAAACAATAAGATGGATTCAAGACTTAAATGTAAGACCTAACACCATAAAAACCCTAGAAGAAAACCTAGGGAATACCATTCAGGACATAGACATGGGCAAGGACTTCATGACTAAAACACCAAAAGCAATGGCAACAAAAGCCAAAATAGACAAATGGGATCTAATTAAACTAAAGAGCCTTGGCACAGCAAAAGAAACTATCATCAGAGTGAACAGGCAACCTACAGAATGGGAGAAACTTTTTGCAATCTATCCATCTGACAAAGGGCTAATATCCAGAATCTACAAAGAACTTAAACAAATTTACAAGAAAAAAACAACCCCATCAAAAAGTGGGTGAAGGATATGAATAGACACTTCTCAAAAGAAGACATTTATGCAGCAAAAAAAAAAAAGAAGAAAAAAAGCTCATTGTCACTTGTGATTAGAGAAATACAAATAAAAACTACATTGAGATACCATCTCATGCCAGTTAGAATGGCAATCATTAAAAAGTCACGAGACAACAGATGCTGGAGAGGATGTGGAGAAATAGGAATGCTTTTACACTGTTGGTGGGAGTATAAATTAGTTCAATCATTGTGGAAGACAGTGTGGTGATTCCTCAAGGATCTAGAAATAGAAATACCATTTAACCCAGCAATCCCATTACTGGGTATATACTCAAAGGATTATAAATCATTCTATTGTAAAGATACATGCACCTGTATGTTTATTGCAGCAATATTCACAATAGCAAAGACTCAGAACCAACCCAAATGCCCATCAGTGACAGACTGGATAAAGAAAATGTGGCACACATACACCATGGAATACCATGCAGTGATAAAAAAGGATGAGTTCATGTCCTTTTCAGCACATGAATGAAGCTGGAAACCGTAATTCTCAGCAAACTAACACACAAACAGAAAAGCAAACACCACATGTTCTCATTCGTAAGGTGAGTTGAACAATGAGAAGACATGGATACAGGGAGGGGAACACCACACGCCAGGAAATACCTAATGTAGATGATAGGTTGATGGATGCAGCATATCACTATGGCATGTGTATACTTATGTAAAAAACCTGCACGTTCTGCACATGTACACCAGAACTTTAATAATAATAATAAAAGTGTGCTGGCAGTTTCATTTTAAAATAAAGGATTCCATTCAGAAGGAAAGATATTTTATCTTCTTTAATGAGTTGCAAAAAAAAGCAAAATAACAGCCTAAGCCTGTTAAAATTAGAATTTCTAAGCCTGAAGGGGTTAGAAAAGCCCAGGAGTATTTTGATGCCCTGAGTTTTTTGTTTGATTTGCCTGTAGGTACATGTTTAATAACTAAATGCCCTTTCTTCCCTTTTTAAGCTTCTCATCTTCAAAGATTGTGCAGTATAGGATTATTTGTTCCATTACTAATCTGTTCATTTAAAAATATTTTTAAAGGCACCTGAATCCATTTATTTAGTGAGTATCCTTAAATGTATAAACATAGATTTAAAAATTTATACTCAAAAATAATTTCTGTACACATGGATATTGAGTCTGTCTCTCTCTCCCTCTCATTCATGTGCTACATTTTAATCATCCCTGGAGTTTTTTCAAAACTTACACTAATAGGCATCTTACAAAGAGTTATATGTTGTGTTTATTTTATTTTTGAAAGTGTGAAGCAACCTAACATTTGCCTTGTCCCATCTATATTCCAAAATCTGTATAGCTTAGTTGATTTTTATGTTGTTTTTACTAACTTTACATTGGTCTTTGGATTTGATTCTTTCAAAAATAGGCAAGATATAAGTAGTCTACAACAGACTGTTGACAGCGAGTGAACTTAAAAGTTCCTGCAATCTTCAAGATAATCATAGAACAAATGCAAACAAGAACAAAACAAACTTCAACATTTCTCAACATTGACTTCTACATTTCTGCTTTACCCTATCAGGTTCTGTGAAAAACAGAAGAAAATTTAAAAATGTGATAGATTAATTCTGAAACCTTGATACTGAACATATTTCACTTGTAGAGCTCTGTTCTTTTCTCCCACCATTTATTGTATTCTTAATGTAAGTTTCTTTAATATAATGAGAAAATCTGCTTTCCTCAATATCTGGATACAATCCCAACTTAAAGTTACATATTATCACCTTGACCTCTGGCTGCCATGTATACACTGATTTATTACATTTTTTAGACTAAGTTTTACCCAAGATACCACATCCAATATATCCAGATTTGAAGAGCTTGAGGTATTCTTCAAAACGCTTTGAGATTATAGTCTACATACTCAAAAATCTCTAGACCTTATTTTGTGGAAGACAACTTGGTGGCTTAGAAAGAGCACAGGTGTGGTGGCAGTTATACCTGACTTCAAATCCCTGTCCTTCCTTTATGACACTTAGGCATCTTAGCTTCTCTATTCCTATTTGTAAAATGGAAACACAAATGTTACGTAAATAATTTGGTACAAATTAAATGATACATGAATTATGAAGATTAAGTGAAATAATGCACATAAAGCACTTGAACTGATCAAGTGTTCAAATTGCTAGTTCCTATTATTATATCATTCCAGATTAGTTCATGAGTAAGAGAGTGACCTCATTGCTTCATAGACATATTTTACCATAGTCTTGCAGTACTGTTCTTCAGACTTATCAGCTATTTTTATGAGTTTTTACTTTCAATGTCTTTTTACTGTGCTTGAGATGCAAATTTACCCTTGCATTTAAAAAATAGAAAACAAAATGTCACAACGTTTAATGAAAACCCAAGGCATTTGAGGCATGACTCAAACACACTCTTCAAGAACGAGCGTATCAATAAAGAAAGTTAGTTGTGATATCAGGAGGTAGAAACTGGGAGTCTCCTTTGGCCACTTCAATTCTGCAGGCATTCATTGGCTGCAGAGTACCCAAACTCCTCCAGCGGCATATAAAACTCATGAAGAGTAGAGTCCAAGTCTTTTTCAGCATTTTATCATCAGCATTTAGGGATTATGGAGACAAAAACTTAAGGACTTGATCTTGGTTCAAAGGCATTTACATGTATTTTTTTTTCATAGGTTTTTCAGGGAACAGGTGGTATTTTGTTATATAAGTAATTTCTGAAGTGGTGATTTGTAAGATTTTGGTGCACCTATCACCAGAGCAGTATACACTGAACTGAATTTATAGTCTTTTATTCCTCACTCCCTTTTCACCATTTCCCCCTGAGTCCCAAAAGTCCATTGTGTCATTCTTATGCCTTTACATCCTCATAGCTTAGTTCCTATGAATGAGAACATACAACGTTTGGTTTTCCATTCCTGAGTTACTTCACTTAGAATAGTAGTCTCCAATGTCATCCAGGTTGCTGTGAATGCCATTAATTTATTTCTTTTTATGGCTGAGTAGTATTCTGTTGTATATGTATACTACAGCCTCTTTATCCACTTGTTGATTGATGGGCATTTGGATTGGTTCCACATTTTTGCAACAGAGAATTGTGCTCCTATAAATATGCATGTCCAAGTATCTTTTTTGTATAATGACTTCTTTTTCCCTGGGTATTATCTATTCAGTAGTAGGATTGCTGGATCAAATGGTAGTTCTACTTTTAGCTTTTTCAGGAATCTCCACACTGTTTTCCATAATGGTTGTACTAGTTTACATTCCCACCAGCATAGTAGAAGTGTTCCCTTTCACTGCATCCACACCAGCATGTATTATTATTTTTTTTTATTATGGCAATTTCTGCAGGAGTAAGGTAGTATCACATTATTTTGATTTGCATTTCTATGATCATTAGTGATGTTGGCATTTTTTCGTGTTTTTTGGCCATTTGTATATCTTCTTTTGAGAATTGCCCTTAGCCCACTTTTTGATGGAATTGTTTTCTTGCTAATGTGTTTGAGCTCATTGTAGATTCTAGATATTAGTCCTTTGTCAGATGTATAGATTGTGAAGATTTTCTCAACTCTGTGGGTTGTCTGTTTACTTGGCTGACTGTATCTTTTGCTGTGCAAAGCTCTTTAGTTTAATTAAGTCTCATGTATTTATATTTGTTATCATTGCATTTGATTTGGGTTCTCATTCATGAAATCCTCGCCTAAGCCAATGTTTAGAAGGGTTTTTCCAATGTTGTCTTCTAGAATTTTTATAGTTTCAGGCCTTAGATTTAAGTCCTTGATCCATCTTTAGTTGATTTTTGTATAAGATGAGAGATGAGGTTCCAGTTTCATTCTCCTACATGTGGTTTGCCAGTTATCTCAGCACCATTTGTTGAATATGGTGTCTTTTTCCCACTTTATGTTTTTGTTTGTTTTGTCAAAGATCAGTTGGCTGTAAGTATTTGGGTTTATTTCTGAGTTCTCTATTCTGTTCTGTTGTTCTAAATGCCCATTTTTATAGCAGTACCATGCTGTTTTGGTGACTATGGCCTTAGAGTATACTTTGAAGTCAGATAATGTAATGCCTCCAGATTTGTTCTTTTTGTTCAATCTTGCTTTGGCTATGCAAGCTCCTTTTATGGTTTCATATAAATTTTAGGAATTTTTTTTCTAGTTCTGTGAAGAATGATGGTGGTAATTGCACTGAATTTGTAAATTGCTTTTAGCAGCATGGTTATTTTCACAATATTGCATGGGATGTGCTTCCATTTGTTTGTGTTGTCTATGATTTATTTCAGCAGTATTTTGTAGGATTCCTTGTAGAGATATTCTACTTCCTTGGCCAGGTATATTCCTAAGTATTTTACTTTATTTTTGTAGCTATTGTAAAGGGATTGAGTTCCTGGTTTGATTCTCAGCTTAGTCATTGTCAGTGTATAGCAAAACTACTGATTTGTGTGCATTAATTTTGTATACTGAAACTTTGCTGAATTCATTTATCCGGTCTAAAAGCTTTTTGGAGGAGTCTTTAGGGTTTTCTAGGTATACAATCATATAATCAGCAAAAACAGTTTGACTTTCTCTTTACTGATTTGGATGCCCTTTATTTTTCTCTTGTCTGATTGCTCCAGCTAGGACTTCCAGTACTATGTTGAATAGAAGTGGTGAGAGTGCACATCCTTGTCTTGTCTCAGAGGGAATGCTTTCAACTTTTCCCATTCAGTATTGTATTGGCTGTGGGTTTGTCACAGATGGCTTTTATTACATTGAGGTATGTCCCTTGTATGCCAATTTTACTGTTTTACTCATAAAGGAATGCTGGATTTTGACAAATGCTTTTTCTGTGTGTATTAATATGATCATATGATTTTTGTTTTTAATACTGTTTATGTGGTATATCACATTTATTGACTTGCATATCTTAAACCATCCCTGCATTCCTGGTATAAAACCCACTTGATCATAGTGGCTTATCTTTTTAATACATTGCTGGATTTGGTAATCTAATATTTTGTTAAGTATTTTTGCATCTGTGTTCATCAGGGATATTGGTTGGTAGTTTTCTTTTTTGGCTATGTCCTTTTCTGGTTTTGGGATTAGGATGATACTGGTTTCATAGAATTATTTAGAGAGAATTCTTCCCTTCTCTATCTTGTGGAATAGTGTTCATAGGATTGTTACCAATTCTTTTATGAATGTCTGGTAGAATTCAGCTGTGAATCTATCTGGTCGTGGACTTTTTTGTTGTTGTTGGCAGTTTTTAAATTACCATTTCAGACTTACTGCTTGTTACTGGTCTGTTCAGGGTATCTAATTCTTCCCGCATTAAAGTAGGAGGGTTGTATCTTTCCAGGAGCTTATTCATCTCCTACAGGTTTTCTAGTTTGTGTACATAAAACTGTTCATAGTAGCCTTGAATGATCTTTTGTATTTCTGTGGTGTCAGTTGTAGCATCTCCTATTTCATTTCTGATTGACCTTATTTGGATTTTCTCTCTTTTTTTCTTGGTTAATCTTGCTAATAATCTATGTTATTTATCTTTTCAAAGAACAAGCTTTTTGTTTCCTTTATCTTTTGTATTGTTTCATTTAAATTTCATGTACTTCTGCTCTGATCTTGGTTATTTCCTTTCTTCTGCTGTGTTTGGGTTTGGTATGTTTTTGCTTCTCTAGTTCCTTGAGGTGTGACCTTAGATTGTCTATTTGTGCTCTTTCAGATTTTTTGATGTAGGGATTTAGGGCTTTGAATTTCCTTTTTCCACCACCTTTGCTGTATCCCAGAGGTTTTGATAGGTTGTGTCACTGTTGTTTTTCAGTTCGAAGAATGTTTTAATTTCCATCTTGATTTCATTGTTGACCCAATGATCATTCAGGAACAGGTTATTGAATATCCACATATTTATATGGTTTTGAAGGTTCCTTTTGGAGTTAATTTCCAGTTTCATTCCATTGTGGTCTAAGAGAGTACTTGATATAACTTCAATTTTCTTAAATTTATTAAGACTTGTATTGTGACCTATCACATGGTCTATCTTAGAGAAAGTTCCATGAGCTGATGAATAGAAGGTATATTCTTCAGTGCAGTGGTTGGGTAGAATATTCTGTAAATATCTGTTAAGTCTGTTTGTTTTAGTGTATAGTTTAAATCCATTGTTTCTTTGTTGACTTTCTGCCTTGGTGACCTGTCGAGTGTTGTCATTGGAAAGTTTCCCATTATTATTGTGTTGCTGTCTTTCTCATTTCTTAGGTGTAGCAGTAATTGTTTTATAAACTTGGGAGCTCCAGTGTTAGGTGTGTATATAGTTAGGGTTGTGATAGTTTCCTGTTGATCAAGGCCTTTTATCATTATATAATGTATCTTTTTGTCTTTTTTAACTGCTGTTGCTTTAAAGTTTGTTTTGTCCGTTATAATAATAGCTACTCTTACTTGCTTTTTGTGTCCATTTGTATGGAATGTTTTTTTCCATCCCTTTAAGTTGAGTTCATGTCAGTCCTTATGTGTTAGATGAGTCTCTTGATGGCAGCAGCTAGTTGACTGGTGAATTCTTATCTATTCTGCAATTCTGTCTTTTAAGTGCAGCATTTATGACATTTTCATTTAATGTTAGTATTGAGATATGAGGTACTAGTCCATTCATTGTGCTATTTGTTACCTGTATATCTTGGGGTTTTTTAATTGTATTTTTGTTTTATAGGTCCTGTGATCTTTATGCTTTAAAGAGGTTCTGTTTGGATGTTTCCAGGATTGGTTCAAGATTTCGAGCTTCTTTTAGCTGTTCTTGTAGTACTGCTAAAAGAAGCTCTAAATCTTGTACTGTAGTTCTTATAGTACTAGCTTGGTACTGGTGACTTTTCTCAACATTTGTTTGACTGAAAAAGACTATATCTTTTCTTCATTTATGAAGGTTAGTTTTGCTGGATACAAAATTCTTGGCTACTAATTGTTTTTTTTTTTTTTGAGATGGAGTTTCGCTCTTGTTACCCAGGCTGGAGTGCAATGGCGCAATCTCGGCTCACCGCAACCTCCGCCTCCTGGGTTCAGGCAACTCTCCTGCCTCAGCCTCCTGAGTCGCTGGGATTACAGGCACTCGCCACCATGCCCAGCTTATGTTTTTTGTATTTTTAGTAGAGACGGGGTTTCACCATGTTGACCAGGATGGTCTCAATCTCTTGACCTCGTGATCCACCCACCTCGGCCTCCCAAAGTGCTGGGATTACAGGCTTGAGCCACCGTGCCCAGCCTAATTGTTTTGTTTAAGGAAGCTGAAGAGAGGGCCCACACCCTTCTAGCTTCTAGGGTTTCTGCTGAGAAATCTACTGTTAATCCGATAGCTGGGTTTTTTTTTTTTTTTTTCTCCTTATAGGTTACCTGGTACTTTTGCCTCACAGTTCTTAAGATTGTCTTAACTTTAGATAACTTGATGACAATGGGCCTACATGATGATCTTTTGAGATGAATTTCCCAGGTGTTCCTTGAGCTTCTTGTATTTGGATGTCTAGGTCTCTAGCAAGGCCAGGGAAGTTTAACTTGATTATTTCCCCAAATATGTTTTCCAAATTTTAGATTTCTCTTCTACCTCAGGAACACCAATTATTCTTAGGTTTGATCATTTAACATAATTCCAAACTTCTTGGAGGCTTTGTTCATTTTTTCTTATTTTTCTTTGTTGAATTGGGTAAATTTGAAAACTCGTCTTCAAGCTCTGAAGTTCTTTATTTCCCTTGTTTGATTCTATTACTGAGACTTTCCAGAGCATTTTGCATATCTCTGAGTGTACCCATATTTCCTAAAGTTTTGATTGTTTTTTTATTTATGCCATCTATTTCACTGAAGATTTCTCCCCTCATTTCTGGTATCATGTTTTTGATATCCTTAAATTGGGCTTCACCTTTCTCTGGCACCTCCTTGATTAGCTTAATAGCTGACCTTCTGAATTATTTTTTAGGTAAATCAGGAATTTTTTTTTGGTTTGGATTCATTGTTGATGAGCTAGTGTGATTTTCAGGGGTGTCAAAGAGCCTTGTTTTATCATATTACCAGAATTGTTTTTCTGATTTCTTCTCATTTGGATAGCCTATTTCAGAGTGAAAGTCTACAGCTCAAGGTTGCTGTTCAGATTCTTTTGTCCCACAGGGTTCTCTTGGTGTAGTACTCTCTCTTTTTCCTAGAGATGTGGTTTCCTGAGAGCTTCTATAGTGAATGTTATCTTTCTTCTGGATGTAGCCACCTAGCAGGTCTACCAGGCTCTGGAGTGGTACTGGGGGTTGTCTGCACAGAGTTCTATGATATGAACCATCTGCAGGTCTCTCACCCATGGATACCAGCACCTGCTCCAGTGGAGGTGGCAGTGGAGAGAAATGGACTCTGTGAGGGTTTTTTGTGCTGGTTGGCCTTCTGCCAGGAGGTGGCACTTTGAAGAGAACATCAGCTATGGTAGTACAGGGAGGATCAGGTGGAGGGCGGGGCCCCAGAGTTTCCAAGAATATACACCCTTTGTATTAAGCTACCATGGTGAGTAGGGAAGGACCATCAGGTGAGGCAGGGCTAAGTTTGTCTGAGCTCAGACTCTCCTTGGGTAGGCCTTGCTGCCACTGAGTATTTGTGGTTTTTCTGGGTCCTGCAGGAGCAATCCATTTCCTTCAGAGGGTCTGTGTATTCTCTCAGCTGTCCTGGTTTATTCCTGCAGTAATTCTGGATCAAAAGTTTGAGATGTGAGTCTCCACACATGGCTATGTTTGTTTGCGTGGGCCCTGCAATCTAGTCCTGCCTCTTGCCTGCCATGATCCTAGGGTTTTTATCTTAAAGGCATTTTTCTATTCAGATAAAAAGAGCACCTACAATTATTTTGAAATTTTGATGGGGTAATGAGTGAAAACTAGGAGAAAGGAGCAATATCTCTGACCTACTCTCAGCAGAGCCTACTTTCTAGGAACACATTCGGTAGTGTTGAGGAATTCAGAGTCTATTGTGACAATGCTGCAGATCTGGGTTGGGCTACCTATGTGAGAATTTTGGGATATATGTCACAGACCAACTTAAAAAAGGAATGAACCCACTGAGTTGGCATCTTGTGAACAATATATCAAGCTAACATCTGTCAGTCTTCAGCAATATACCAGTTTTTCACCTTTATTATCTTTTCTATTAGGTAGTCTCAACTAACAGGCTTTCTGTCTATGCAATGAGGATATTTCCAGCTCACTCATCTGCCATTTTAATGACTTTTCCCTGAATATTCTGATCCTCCCACTTAGCTTTCCCTAAATTCCCAGCTTCACACCTACAAAATTCCCCTGTGACTTCAGAGCAAATTTCAGTGACTTTCATCACTACCAACAGAGCTGGTTAATAGGGGAGATGGAAAGTGGGAAAAGGAAAAAACACACCCCACAGCATACATCTGTTTGCAAAAGTTGTCTATTTATCTCTCTTTTAGTGTTACATTTGTGCTTTGCAATGTCTTTTATATTTATTAACAATGTTTATAAACATTAAATTAATAACATAAAGTTAATGAACATTAACATCCAGGAGAATGCCAAGCAATTGGAGGAAGTTAGATGCCCCCATTACAGAACGTTAACAGCCCTTGGGTTGCTGTAGATGTGGCAGCTGCAAATGAACCGTGGCTTCCGATCTGCAGTGTTTTTCAGTCCCCAAGTGAAAATAAACATGCCATTTGAAAAAATAAGATCAGTATCATAGCAGGGTAAATTAGAGTGGTTATTAGTATATTAATTGAATACCAGATGGAAAAGCAAAACAAACAATAGCTTGCCAGTCTCTACAGGAAATGTCTTCTAAATATTTCAGAAGACATTCTAAAATAACATGTGGTAGTGAGGTATATGGGTATATATTTTCAGTTACCCTGAGCTTACTAGTGACCAAAATAGCCCATGTATTATTCCTCTAGGGGATGTGAAGTCGGAAATTATAGAAAACTCTGCCAGCAATTTAATTAGGAATGACCTTTTCAGATGACAAAATAGATACTAAGTTTTTGGTGTAATTGTTATTAGTTTGATTATCCTGGAAATGTGTTGTCTTTCTTGCCTTGTGCAAAACTATACAACACGGCCACATTGATCCTGGTGGAAGATAAGTGCAAGTCCAGGGGCCCAGAAGCCTGTGAGTGACTGCTCCACACTGGCTTGGTCAGGGCCTTTAAGGTCCTTCCTGTGAGCTGCCTGCACTGTCCCCACCCACAGATGAAGTCTGTGAGTGATAAAGTGTCTAACAGCCCACAATTTAGCCGTGATCATAAACATTGCTTAAATCAGCCATGTGCTATAAAATGTTTTCAAACATAAGAAAGCATTTCTGAGACCTTCCTTAGTTCTATAGGGAATCGCTTTTTGATTTTTTCAGTGTATGGTATTCTAAAGTATAAAAGACTTTTTGTACAATAAAAGATACTCCTGGAGGTGTTATGTCCCTTCAGATGTCTTACTTATTTTAAAGTAGACTTTCAAATGTTAAAGCTGACTTACAATTGTTCTTTGTTAAACTGAATTATTCATCAAACTTGATTGAACATATATTATGTGTCCAATAGGTTGGGCACAGAGATGGATAAGGACACCTTCTCTGCCTTGATGGAGTTCCCAGGTGAGGGCAAGGCTGGTTGTCTTTCCCAATCACTGTGATGCAATGGGATAAGAGCAGTAACATGGATATGGAAGATGTGCTTCAGGTGGGCTGCAAGTGAGAGAACATTTGACTCTGCCTGGGAAGGTTAGTGGGAAGCCTCAGAGAGTAGCCCTGAAGGCTGAATAAAAATTAGCTTGGAAAGGAGAAAAGATCTTTCAGAGAGAAACTAGTCTAACTTTTTGGCATCTTTCAGCTCTTGCCTTTCCCAAATGTCTTCGGAAAAATCTACTGCTCCTTGAGGCTTCCAAGCGGGATTAGGTACACTCCTAGGTTATCTCTTGACCATCACTCATAGCTATCATCATTCTGTGTTTTAATCATTTACTTCTCCATACCCCCTCTAGGTATTACTTTTCTAGGAGTATCAGAATTACTAATTGTGGAACCCCTATCCCAATGCCTGGCATGTAGTAGCAACTCATGGAATGTTAAATAAAATAATGTTTGAGATAATCTAACATGATATGAATGTAGGGGACATGGTGGTCTGAGTCAGATTGCAGTGGGATTTATGTGCATTGTTAATGATGTTACAGACCTTGTCATGTGTTGGGCAGCAGAGATTCAGAGACTGCTTTGAGTAGTAGACTGGTGCTTCTGGTGGCAGGGTAGGGTGTGAGTTGGAATGAGGCGTGACTGCCAGCTGGGAGATGTGTCCCTGATCTCCCTCTCTGAGTGGACAAACACAGTGGGCAGAGACTGGAGCACACCAACCTACAGCCTGGTTTTGGACTGGGGGTTGGGGGTGGTGCAGGGAGAGGATAGGTTTTGAATAGTAACATCCTGTGGGATTTCTAAGTTAGTCACCAAGCTGGCAACTGAATCTAGGTTACTGAGTTCCAGAACATAAAGTGGAGGCATGGGAAGGCCAAGAATAGGAGGTCAGGAAGTAAGGACTGACAGAATCCCCCACACTGAGCAGCACGTGGCCACCATTGTCATTTCTTGGATGTGTCTTGCAGTTAAGTGGTGGTGAAAGATAGGTGAGTAGAGAGGTAAGAAAATAGAAATCAAAAAACATCTTGGTTAGGGTAACTGGGTGAGTGCTGACGCATGAACAGGCTAGGGAAGGGAGGGGGAGGAACAGCAGCAGCTTGCCAGAGCCACAATAGGACCATGCAGCAGGGAGAGGGAGGGACAGGTGGCAGATAGCAAATGATTGTTGAGTTCCAGTTGGGGAACTTAGAAGAAAATCAAGATTTTGCATTGTGTTTGAAAGTTAATCTGTAAGAATCACTTTATTGTCTGCAAAAGTAGCTTTTTATGAACAGAAATGCCTTTAGATACATTTCTAATTCTAAGAGAGACTGTTCAGTTTTTCTTATGCTAATTTTGTTTATTAGAACCAGATAAGGGAGGTCTGGGTCAGTTTCCTATGATACACATGTATAGTCTCAAGATTATAAGTTAGCAGAACTTGGAACCACCTAGAAAAATCATTCAATATAAGAAGAAAGAAAATAGACTTAGATGAAAACCCAATTTTATAATGATAAGATCTAGAGTAAGTGTAAACTTAAGATATATTTTACGATAACTGATATGTAAATATTCTCAAATATTCTCTCTTATCTAAACAAAAGTTATTTGTTAAGCTAATGCTTTGCATTTTCAAAATTACTTTTAACAGCTTTATAAACTTTCTCTCAATTATTTTTGCCAAAATAATTTTGACCCACGAATCTTAATAGAATTTTACAGTTTTGTCAATTAGCTTAGCCAAGGATATTTGAGGCCTATCATACTTTTGTTACATTGAGTGAAATGTTCTGTTACTCTGCTTCCTCTTCTTTACAGTTGCTTTTTCCTCTCGGCTCAGAACACTCACTGCTGTGCCAGAGAGTATGAAAAGTCCCAGGAAGAACTTGTCATTTTTTTCCTAGAGTATACATTTTACTTGAGGAACTTGGGGGTTGCAAAATGGGTGGGGGGAAGCCGGCTGAGTAATTTAACACATTTTTATGTTAAAATAAATATGCTATATTATGCTGGAATGAAAATTCACGTGTATTTATACACATTAAAAAAGAACAGCAACACAAGGCTTCAAACAGCGATTATGCTGGCTGCCAGCATTTTCAGCTTCTCACTTGATCTCTTGGTGAGACTTCATGCTTTCTAAAGATGGTCTCGCACACGGGGCATTTATGCCCATCACTCTGGGTGCTGTTCTAAACAGGTCTCAAGAAGATATTAGGACAACCCAAAGTAGTGCTACATTCTACGTGCACTGCCTCACTCCTACCCGCTCCTCGTCATAGGGTCTGAGCACCTATAAAGATAAAGTGTTTACCTCACTGCATAAGAGTTAGAGCATGTCTCTCTGAAGCGGAAGAGCCTTGTGAACAGATATGTCCCAATCCCCAAATCATTTCTCCATCCCCAGTTGAGCTCCTGTCACACAGTATTCAATAAATGTGTGTCAAGGGAATGGGTGAATGAATGAATGCTTGAGTGAATCTTCAGAACTATCCAGGACAGACAATTCACAAACTCACACAGAGAAGACTCTGATAATGTGGGGTTGCCCTCATGTTTAGTCTGAGATGAGACTGATCACACTGTGAGGTGACACACTAGGCTGCAGAATTACCAGGGAACAAATCTCATCATCAGGGGCACAGACAAGGAGAGTCTCCTAGGAAATCAAATCTTGATCCAATAACCAAGGAAACTAGATTTGTTATATTAACGAAGTGTATAGACTGACTGCAAACTCACTTCAAGGAGAGACCCTGTCAGAAGATTTTCCACTCTTCAGGCAGCTAAGACAAAAGAGCAGGAAAAAAAAAATAACATAAAAATTATGTGCTTCGAAGGCTCTGTCTATTGACCACAATGGAATTGCTCTTTTGCAGCCAATGCATTTGTGATCATTCCAGCAATCTATTATGTCCAAATAGATTACATCATTAAAACCATAAAAATACCAACTCATCTTTGCCACATCCCATT
Source organism: Sapajus apella (assembly GCF_009761245.1). Classification (NCBI taxonomy): domain Eukaryota; kingdom Metazoa; phylum Chordata; class Mammalia; order Primates; family Cebidae; genus Sapajus; species Sapajus apella. The sequence goes on from NW_022436947.1 coordinate 23,050,206, forward strand.
TTATCAAGCATTCAGACATGGTCTGAGAATTAGTGGGTTGTGTAAATGGTAAAAAAAAAAAAAAAAAATGAACTGACAATGAAAATAAGGCGAGTTTTGCTCATGGACGATAAAGCTAAACTGTGGGGCAGTTGACTATTTCAAAGCTTGAAAGAGAAGGGGATTTCACTCATTCAACAAATATTGAAATGCTATATACATGTTAAGCACTATTTCAAGCAAAATAAAAGGCAAGATAAAAATATGAGTAAAAGGCCAAATACATATAAAAATATTTTCCTTTCAACAGTGTGTCAACTTAAGAAATCTGAAGTGTAAATAACATACTTTGTTGTTTGTACATTTACAATAGATATCATGGTAGGTGTTTAATAAATGATGTAGTAGCTACATACCTCCCTAAAGTGTGAATGTGGACATTGTCCCTATCCACACTGCAATCTTCTGACGAAGCCTCCAATAATAAGGAGGCATCAGCACAGTGGTAGAGCAGTGACTTTTACACACTCCTTTTGCAAATTAGAGTTGCAGGCAGTACAAGAATGGGCAATGAGCTTAGTATGCCTTGGTTGGAATCCTACTTTCACCAGTTACTAGCTGTATGATTTTTGGGCAAAGTACTTAAGCTCTCTATGGCTTAGTTTCTTCATTAATAAGTAGAAATAGTCTGTTTATCATCCCACTTATATGGTTTGGGTATTTGTCCCCCCCCAATCTCATGCTGAAATGTGGTCCCCAGTGTTGGGGGTGGGGCCTGGTGGGAGGTATTTGGGTAGTGGGAGTGGACACCTCATGGCTTGGTGCTATCCTCATGATATTTCTGGTTGTTTAAAAGCATATAGCACCTCCCTGCCCTCTCTCTTGCTCCCACTCTTGTCATGTGACATGTGTGCTCCTGTTTCACCTTCCATCATGAGTAAAATCTCCCTGCGACCTCTCAGGAAGCTAAGCTGATGCCAACACCATGCTTCCTGAACAGACTGGAGAAACATCTTTTCTTTATAAATTACCCAGTCTCAGGCATTTCTTTATAGCAATGCAAGAATGGCTTTATACACCCACCTACCTTCTTATGGTTGTCATGATGAACTGAAATGATCTATATAAAATGCTCAGAGCAGTTCTTGGCACCAGGGTATATGTAGTAAAGGCAAACTATAATTTACCTGGACCCTTGACAGACTGAAATATTTGACTGAATAGATTAAAAAAATACTTTACTTGAAAGTAGATTTTTTAAAAAATGAACAATTAGAAAATATTCTGGAATGGAAAGCTAAGTCCAGAATGGTTGATCAAAGAGCTCAAATCGACAAATATCATTGGGCATTCATTATGTCCACAACATTGCACAAAGTACTAAGAGGGTGCAAATGGCCCAAAGGCTCATTTCTGTCCTTCAGAAACATTTCATTTGGAGCAACAAGACAATAACAGATGCAAATAGTCAAACAGTAGAAGACTGAAACAACCATTTAAGGTCTACAGTCAAAGAAATGTCACAATATTTTTTTAAAATCTGTGGAATTCCAGTTAATTTAAATAACTTATATTGTAATTTAAACTGAAATATGTACAGCCATATACCAAGTATAATCCATATGCTTGTAGTTCTTAATAGCTATGAAGCTGAAAAAAATTTATAAATTAAATATAGCAAAATAACACCACATACTCCAGTCAACAATGATCAGTTTAATGTGGTTAGTAATACTGTTTTACCGAGACTAAATTGCCCCTTTCAGGACGAATGCAGTGTTGACTCCATGACACCAGTTCTTTTGAATTTGATGTACTTGTACAATTGTGTGCTGAGTAATGACATCAGATGATTGTAGATGTGTGGTATTATTTTGGAGGCCTCTGTTCTGTTCCGTTGGTCTCTATATTTGTTTTGGTACCAGTACCGTGTTGTTTTTGTTACTGTAGCCTTGTAGTGTAGTTTGAAGTCAGGTAGCATGACTCTAGCTTTGTTCTTTTTGCTTAGGATTGTCTTGGCTATGCGGGCTTTTTCTGCTTCCATATGATATTTAAAGTAGTTTGTCCAATTATGTGAAGAAAGTTAATGGTAGCTTGATGGGGATAGCATTGAATCTATAAATTACTTTGAACAGTATGGCCATTTTCATGATACTGATTCTTCCTATCCATGAGCTTGGAATGTTTTTCCATTTGTTTGTGTCCTTTCTTATTTCCTTGAGCATTGGTTTGTAGTTCTGCTTAAAGAGGTCCTTCACATCCCTTGTAAGTTGTGTTCCTAGATATTTTATTCTCTTTGTAGCAATTGTGAATGGGGGTTCACTCATGATTAGGCTCTCTGTTTGTCCGTTATTGATGTATAGGAATGCTTGTGATTTTTGCACATTGATTTTGTATCCTGAGACTTAGATGAAGTTGCTTAAGGAGATTTGGGGCTGAGATGACAGGGTTTTCTAAATATATAATTGTGTCATCTGCAAACAGAGACAATTTGACTTCCTCATTTCCTAACTAAATACTCGTTATTTCTTTCTCTTGCCTAATTTCCTGGGCCAGAACTTCCAATACTATGTTGAATAGGAGTGAGGAGAGAGGGCATTCTTGTCTTGTGCTTGTTTTCAAAGGGGATGCTTCCAGTTTTTGTCCATTCAGTATAATATTGGCTATGGGTTTTTCATAGATAGAGCATATCTAAAAATAATAAGAGCTGTCAATGCCTAGTTTATTGAGAGTTTTTAGCATGAAGTGCTGTTGAATCTTGTAGAAGGCCTTTTCTGCATCTATTGAGATAATCATGTGTTTTTTGTCATTGGTTTTTTTTATATGATGGATTATATTTATTGATTTGTGTATATTGAACCAGCCTTGCATCCCAGAGATGATGCCTACTTGATCATGGTGGATAAGCTTTTTGATGTGCTGCTGGATTTGGTTTGCCAGCATTTTATTGAGGATTTTCACATCAATGTTTATCTGAGATATTGGCCTGAAATTTTCATTTTTGTTGTGTCTCTGCCAGGTTTTGGTATCAGGATGATTCTGCCCTCATAAAATGAGTTAGGGAGGATTCCCTCTTTTTCTTTTGTTTGGAATAGTTTCAAAAGGAATGGTACCAGCTACTCTTTGTCCCTCTGGTAGAATCTGGCTGTGAATCCATCTGGTCCTGGACTTTTCTTTGGTTGGTAGGCTATTAATTACTGCCTCAATTTTAGAACTTCTTATTGGTCTGTTCAGGGATTCAACATCTTCCTGGTGTAGTCTTGGGAAGGTGTATGTGTGCAGGAATTTATCCATTTCTTCTATATTTTCTAGTTATTGGCATAGAGGTATTATAGTATTCTCTGATGGTAGTTTGTATTTCTCTGGAATTGGTTGTTTTTTATTGAGTTTATTTGATTCTTCTTTCTTTTCTTATTTGTTAGCCTGGCTAGTGATCTATTTTGTTGAGCCTTTCATAAAAACAGCTCCAGGATTCATTGATTTTTTGAAGGGTTTTCCATGTCTCTATCTGCTTCAGTTGTGCTCTGATCTCAGTTATTTCTGGTCTTCTACTAGCTGTTGAATTTGTTTGCTCTTGCTTCTCTAGTTCTTTTAATTGTGATGTTACAATGTCAATTTTGGATCTTTCCTGCTTTTTCTTGTGGGTATTTAGTGCTATAAATGTATCTCTATACACTGCTTTAAATGTGTCCCAGAGATTCTGATATGTTGTATCTTTGTTCTCATTGGTTTCAAAGAACATCTTTATTCCTGACTTAATTTTGTTATTTACCCATTAGTCATTCAGAAGCAGGTTGTTCAGTTTCCATGTTTTTGCAGTTTTGAGTGAGTTTCTTAATCTTGAATTCTAATTGGATTGCACTATGGTCTCAGTGAGTCTTTGTTATGATTTTGTTTCTTTTGCATGTTCCGAGTAGTGTTATACTTCCAATTATGTGATCAATTTTAAAATAAGTATGATGTGTTGCTGAGAAGAATGTATATTCTGTTGATTTGGAGTGGAGAGTTCCGTAGATGTCTATTAGGTCCATTTGGTCCAGAGCTGAGTTCAAGTCCTGACTATCCTTGTTAATTTTCTGTCTCATTGAACTGTCTAATATTGACAGTGGGGTGTTAAAGTCTCCTACTATTATTGTGTGAGAGTCTATTATTTATAGGTCTCTAAGAACTTGCTTTATGAATCTGGGTGCTCCTTTATGAATGTGTTTAGGATAGTTAGCTCTTGTTGCATTGATCCCTTTACCATTCCGTAATGCCCTTTTCTCTTTTGATCTTTGTTAGTTTAAATTCTGTTTTATCAGAGACTAGGATTGCAAACCCTGCTGTTTTTTGCTTTCCATTTTCTTGATAAATCCTCCATCCCTTTATTTTGAGCCTATGTGTGTCTTTGCACATGAGGTTGGTCTCCTGAATACAGCACACTGATGTATCTTGACTCTTTATCCAACTTGCCAGTCTGGGTCTTTTAATTGGAGCATTTACCTCGTTTACATTTAAGGTTAATATTGTTATGTGTGAATTTGACTCTATCATTATGATAATAGCTGCTTATTTTGCCCATTTGTTGATGCGGTTTCTTTATAACATCAATGATCTTTACAATTTGGTATGTTTTTGCAGTGGCTGGTACTGGTTGTTCCTTTCCATGTTTAGTGCTTCCTTCAGGAGGTCTTGTAAGGCAGGCCTGGTGGTGACAAAACCTCTCAGCATTTTTCTTGTCTGTAAAGGATTTTATTTCTCCTTAGCTTATGAAGCTTAGTTTGGCTAGATATGAAATTCTGACTTGAAAGTTCTTTTCTTTAAGAATTGAATATTGGCCCCTACTCTCTTCTGGCTTGTAGGGTTTCTATAGAGAGATCTGCTGTGAGTCTGATGGGCTTCCCTTTGTGGGTAACCCGACCTTTCTCTCTGGCTGCCCTTAACATTTTTTCCTTCATTTTAATCTTGGTGAATCTGATAATTATGTGTCTTGGTATTGCTCTTCTCAAGGAATATCTTTGTGATGTTCTCTGTGTTTCCTGAATTTGAATATTGGCCTGCCTTGCTAGGTTGACCTATAGAATGTTATTTGCAGTACAGTTTTCTAGGCTGCAAAAACCTGTATTCACTGGTGAAGCCTGGTTCTTGTTTCTGGCACAGTTTGCAAAATTGCTTCAGGTGCCATGTGAGTTCTTTCACTCTGGGGGAAAAATAAATTTCACAGGTTTTATTTTGCAGGTAAAATCTAATTCATCCCTAAAAAACTATAAGATATGGAGCATAAATATAGTCCATCAAGGGTATGAGATGTGAATGAACATCAATGGAAGCCAAATTTGTAAAAGAAAATGGGCTGAAACAGAAGCTTTCAGCTGATTTAAATTCTTCTTATTACATTCCCAGGCATCTGTCTGAACAGCAGAATGAAATTCATGACTATGGTAATTGGAAGAACACAAGCATAGGGTATGCTCTTCTGTGTGCTTTCACGGAGAGGTTGTCACAGGTTTAATTGACCTTTTATCCTGCTGTGGGCCATCACGGGGCTATCAGAGGAGGAGTCTTCTGAGCACAAACCACAGGAACTTTGTGGAGGAGGAGGGCCAGCACACTCTTGGAAGGCAAACAGCCCTGGACTTCTGGATGCTTTGCCCAGTCTCACCTTTAACACATTTCAGTGACCTTGCAAGCTTAGGTTCAGATTGTTTTGGAAATTTAAAGCAGGTCAATAGTGTGCAATTTCCATCCTCTTAAAGAAAGAGGCCTCTGGCCCCCAGCGTTGGAGGGCATTCCTGATGATATGCTTTACATTAGGGTCAATGATGATGTGGCAAAAGGTGTTTTTGTGGGAATGAAAGTTAGTTCATATGCTAAGTTTTTATTGCACTGCAAGGTTTAAACAATTTTCTTGGCTGAGGTTGTGTCTAATTCTGGGGCCATCTTTAGTGCTGAGGCAGGAGTTGAGGGGTTGGTAGCTGGTACAGGTTGTCCTTTCTCTATGCTGGTGTTCAGGTTGATCTTTCTCAGCTAAATTACAGCAGTGTCCACTCAGGAACCTATTCCAGGGCTGCTTGGGTCTGGCTTTCTCTGAGCTCATCGTGGTGATACTCTCAGAGGCACAGCTCATGCTGCTGTGCCTGTGAAACACAGGGCTGTGCACAGGTTGGTGACCCTTCACAGTCCTCATCACCTTTGTGCTATGCCTAAGCACACAGGAATTATTCCCCTGCTCCTGGCTTTGGAAGGCAGTTCTAGAAGGCTGCTCAGGCACATCACCAGGGTATTTCTATTCTCAGGTCTTCCTGCTTCTCTGATTCTATATTAGAAGATGGGTGTGCTTCCCCTCTGAATTCAGACCCAGAAACTAATCTGTGTCTTCTCTCTCTGCCCCAACTCTGGACTTGCAGTTCACAACCCCGGCCAAACTTCAGTGCTTACTAACGCATGATATCCACTTATTATTCACCTCATCTCTGTTTCTCCTCACCCTCAGCCCTAGAAAACCACCTATCTTGCTGCACATAGGTTCTCCATTACTATTTGGAGTCTAGTTTGTTGTTAGTCAAAGCCTTTTCCTGTATATTTTGTAAAAGTACCCTTCCCTGATACAGATGCCTCACGATTTATCTGATGAATTTTTCTCTCGTTTTATTATCCTGCCTATGTTCAAAATTTCAAATGGATGAAGTTGTTACCACCTTTCAAAGTAACTCAGATGAATCTCCCAAGTCTCCTTTAAAAGGCCACTTCATTTTCTGGGAAAAGAGAAGAGGAGCTGGCCGTCAGTACAATTATGGCATTGATCATACTCATCCTCGGTTTTCGTTGCCTCCTGTACCTCACTTCTCTTTCTCCTTGTAGAATTCCCAGGCTCCCATTAAGACCTAGCTCCCTCTCCTCTTCTCATCCATGGGTTGCTGTACTACAGAGCAATGCCTACTTTATCCAGAACCCTCAGGTAATGATATACTCCATACTGACACTAATTTTCCAGGAGATAAAAGCTTACCTGTTTAAGGGAAAACTTTTTATGGTTGTAATGGCTTTGAATATAAACTTTCTCAAACGCCTTTGCATTATTTCCTATCTGTGAAAACATGAGTTTAAATTCCTGTCTCTTTTACTTGTAATGTATTAAATTAATGTATTAAATCAATAAACATACACAGAGCATCTCTTATGTGAGAGACTCAGATATATACAAAGATGAAGAGAATAAATGCCCTTCCCTTTAGGGAGCCTACAGTCCAATCAGGATGAGGATGCCAAAGACAAATTCCTACAGTCCAGGGCAAGAGAGATTAGACTTGAACTATGAACAGGGCAGGGATGGGACATCTGTGAGACACAGAGGAAGAGTATTTACTGCCACAATGGGTGAAGAGGTGCCCAGAGAGGCTTGTCAGAGAACTGATAATCTTCATTAGGGATTCTCTTCTTCGTGGGGAGTCCAGTCATTGTGCAGCTTGAGTTCTTCTGTCTGGTTGTTATGGTGCTTGCATTTTCCCCTACGACAGCCAGACCATCAGCTGTCAGGACTTGGTACTGACAGTGTGCTTGCTTCCTACCAGCCTCTTCTTCTAATTTGCATTTTTAATCATCTTATAACCAAGCCTTAGAGCCAAGCTCCTTAGAACCAGGGCTGCCTTCGTGTAAATAAGCTGTCAGCAAGGCTCCCACAGGCTCTGCTAGGATAATGGGCAAGAGGGTTGTTTGATTGCTTATTTCCATTGGATTATTTTGATTGCTTTGTGCTTCTGTCCTGCTTCTTAGATATTCTTAGATGGCTTGTGCATTTGGTGGATAAGCAACCTCTAAGAAAAATGAGGAGTCATTATGGGTTCATAATAGGAGGGGTTAGGAGAAGGGGATTTGTTTCTTCTTCTTCTTTTTTTTTTTTTTTTTTTCTAGACAGGGTCTCCTGCTGTTACCCAGGCTGATTGCGGTGGCTCAACTATAGCTCACTGCAACTTCAACCTCCTAGGCTCAAGAAATCCTCCCACTTCCGCCTCCCAAGTAGCTGGGGGAGTACAGGCATGTGCTATCACCCCTGGCTTCACCCTTTTTTGTGGTAGAGATGGGGTTTCACTGTGTTGCTCAAGCTGGTCTCAAGCTAGGGGAAGGATTTTTAATCTAAAGGAATTATAAATAATATATCTATTTAATGAGCATCTATTATGTTCCAGATTTTTTACCTTTATTACTTCCTTAATTCTCATTCTGGCCCTGAAATGTAAACAAAATGATCCCCATTTTATTGAAAAAGACACTAATACTCAGACTATATGACTTACTTCCTTTGTGATGTTAGACATATTTCCTGACCTGTTTGTCCTTCATATCCTTCCCCTGTAACTTGGATACAATACTGCTATGTACCTCACGAGCTGTGAGAACTAAATAGGTTAATAAATGTAAAGTGCACATGAGAGGTGCCCAGTGCACAGTAAGATTCAGTGGCAGCTGCTGTTGTTGACATCCTCCATTGTTGTTACCAAAACCATGTAGTTACTAAGATGCCAAACCAAAATCTAAAATCTGCCCCACTGCAGGTACTCTGACACCAGAAAGTAGAATTACTTTGTAGCGGGTGACTTTTCTCAGCATGGCTCATATTACACATGGAGGCAGCAATCTGTCCTGCCTGAGTCATATGAGGACAGGGTTATATCCTTACCTCTGTTGTCCTTATCTTGGGCACCTTTCTCTGCCCTGCCCCCAAGACTCACTGCAAGGGCACTGGATTATGACAGCTTAAGAGAAGGCTGTAAGCAACTGCTTACTACTGTTTTAGAAGTTTGTCTCAAGGTCAAAGTGTTGTTTGAAGAAGCACAAGATCCACTAACATCTCCATAGCCACAGGCTTTCCTCTCTTAGGGAGACACTGTCCAACACCTTTCTTAGACTTTTTGGAACCTGAAAATGCATAATCCCAAGCAGTCTGTTGTTCATGTTGGTCCAGTGTATTAGGAAATAAATCTTCACCATCATGTGTGAAATTATCAGTCATAACCCAGACTGACAGATTAAGAGCAAACAGAATATATTTCCAATTATCCCAAGTTTCTGTTCTTAGGACTGTTTACATTATGGATAGGACTTGGAATAATCATTTGCATGGATTTTAGTTGGTTATTCTCCTTAATTTATCGAAACTTTAAGAATGAATATTTTAGCATGAAGTATGTGTTCCACAAGTAATGCTTTCTTCCACCATTTTTTGTTCCAATTAAAAATAAAACCAAGCACTTTACTTGAAGGGTGTCAAGAAGTTCTCTGAAATATATTAGTTTGAAATTTCAATGAAATCATGATTTGTGGTTGAAGAATAGTGATTATATTCTCTTTTTTCAAAACATCCTATAACAAAAATTAAAGGCCATCCAGCATCATACAAAAGAGGGTTCTCATCAAAAAGCATTTATTAGATATTATTTTTGCATGATTCTATGCAAAGATGTTACTATGCATATAGCTTTCACAAAATATTTATTAAAGTGAATTAAATTAAATCTTCTTACCTTCCAGAGATCTAGTATAAATGAATACAGCTAACATGGCATGAATTACATCAACATTTACATTATGAATTTAACATGGAGTGTTTTCACAGCCCTGAGTTGCAGACATGCATGGAATTTGTCATACTTAAGTGTTCAAGAATATTACTTTTTTACTAGCCTGTGAAGAATTCTAAGGTGAAATTAGACTTGACGCCATATCTGAATGAGGCAGGGTGCACTCCTTGGTGAAGAGGATGAAAGGAATGTGTTGGGGAAGGGTGGCACTTGAGGGAGGCAGGGAGGCTGAGTGCTCTGGAGAAGGCCTAGAGGCTCCTGCAGGAAGGACAGACTGACCAGTCCTCAATTTTGTGACGTGTAGCACATTTTCAACTTAAAAAAAACCTGGGCTGCCAATACGAATCGAAACAGTCATTTCTTGTTTTGTACCTTCCAGCTACAGATACCAACATTCTCAGGGCAGAGTGGGAGTCTATATGTTATTTTCAGAAGAATTCAGACACCTGTAGAAAACAATTGACTATTCCTAAAGTTCTTGGGAATTGGAACCTGACCTTTCTGAAGGTCAGTTTGATGTGTGGCATTTCTCTGAGTTATGGGGCTGCTTGATGTTAGACGCTGATAGAGTAGGGAGATAAGAGAATGCACAGTGGAGGAAGCAAAGAGGCTCTTCATGTCTGGAAATGCCTCATGTCAAACTTTAGAAGAGCATTTCCCTGGAGCATCTGCCACGGAAGGAAGGGTGCCTCTCCATGGAGGTAGGCTGCAGAGAGAGGGGTGCTTCAGACAGAGCCTCTGCTAGTCACTTCCTCAGCAGCTTGAGCCGTGATAGGAAACTGTGTGGGGGTGAGAAACAGACCCCGCAAGCTCAAAGCCAGCCAAGAGGAAGCTAAGTCAAAGCAGAGGGTGTTTTCTGTTTCCTTGTAATCACTTGCTTTGTTGAAAGCAAGCCAGGCTGAGGACCCATTTAGGATTTGTGGTTTAGTTGGTTGGGAAACATCATTCGCATTTCTAAGGAATGATGCCTCTTTGCAACCACCTGAAACATGAGCCAGCACCGAGACATGAAATGAAATCAAGACACCTTTTCACCTTAAAAGGCACCTGGGTTGAGCAGGCAGAAACATGGTACATCTCTGGATGGAAAGAATTGTTGGAGACAGCCGAGTGTAGCAGGGAAAGAAGAGCCAGGTAATAAACAGTCAGTGTGTGTCCACTCAGGAGCCTCCCTGTGTTAATCCCTGATCTTCTTACTTCCCCAGGCAGAGGGGCCTGAGAACACAGCACTACTCCCTAATCTGCCTCACAACCATATCTTTGTAATGATTAATCAGGAACATCACACTCAGCCAAATGATTTATAGAGTGTAAGAAACTACTTTGGTACAGGTGAGAAATCCCAGAGTAGCAGACTGCAAACAGGTCAGCATATGACAGGTTCTTGCTTGGCATCATTAGACGTGTAATTTACTTTTACCCGATTGTACTTCTCTGTCCTTGAGCAATCATCTCTACTTTGATGGTATAAGGAAAGCAGACTTTCTGCCTAAGACATTCTCCCCCAGAGTCGGGCTGAAACTGCTTTCCTGGTCCTTTTCCAGCATCCCAAGCTGTATGCTCTAGTTCATCTGGTCCTCATGCCCTCAAGTCTCTTGGATGTTTTGTTTCTAGGCACTGAATCTAATTCAGCTTTTTAATCTACTCGCTTACAACCTTTATTTTAATGAACCCAACTCCTTTCCTTCTGTATGCACTGGTCTTTTTTCCTCATTCACTCTTTTCTAGTCTGCTTCATCTTTGGCTTCCCACTTTCATTTCCTCCCCAGAGCCTTTCCTTGTACCCTGTAAATTTAAAACAAGAGCACACCTGTCACACACAAGACATTGGAGAGGTGGATGTGCATCACAAAGATAGGGGGGAAGTCCATGAATAAACCAATTCTTGGTAGTCAACGGCAAGACATTTGTGAATGAGGTGCTGACATAGAACCCAAGAACTGTAGAACTGGAAGACAGTTAAATTATCTTTGTAACCATGGTCTAATATTTGATCCCTCTCTTTGAATGTCCCCTCCCAAAAGTCATTTAGCCTATGCTTGAATACCTTAAATGATTGGGAACTCATTACCTTCAACTATGCTTATTTGGTGTTTGGGGAGCTCTGGAAGAATAGTCTTTTATAGAGAGCTGAAATCTGTCTCTCTGTGGCTTCTGTATTTTGGTCTTTGAGAGTTGAGTGTGAAATCCTGGAGAAGGGGCGAGATCCTTTTCTCCAGTTTACTAGATGTAGGAGATGGGACCTTCTTTAGGAAATTGGTGAATGAATCAATGAATGCCAACAAGTGGGGAAAGGAACTGAGAGGCTCTTTGGGAATCTAGCCCAGGCTCCTATTATAAGACAGGGGCAGACTACCTGTTACCAAAGGTATACCTTATTAAAATTTCTGCTGCATGGCCTGTTTGTGTCCCCTAAAAATTCATATGTGGAAACAGGGCCTTTAGGAGATAATTAGGTCATGAGGATGGAGCCCTCGTGATGAGATTAGTGCCCTTATAGGAACAGACACAGGAAAACTTGCTTCCTATCTCTCTCTATTCCCCATCATATGAGAAGCAAGAAGTCAGCCATCTGTCTAAAAATCAGGAAGAGAGCCCTGAGAACCTGACAATGCCAGTGCCTTGGTCTTAAACTTCCAGCTTCCAGAACTGTGAAAAAGAAATATTTGTTTTTCAAGCCACCCAGTCTGTGGTATTTTTGTTATAGAAACCTAAGACTGTTAAGACTAAAATAGCTGCTTTGTTAGAACACTTGCTTTTTCTTTTCTTTTTATTTAATGAAATACTAATTTATTACTTTATTACTGTTGGTTGGGATGAATAATAGTTCACATTCATTAACCAAAGACAATGGGTCTTGCCAAGGTTCCATTTTAAGAATTCTATTGAACACTGATGATCATAAAGGATCCAGTGTGCTCTCCCCTGCTGTCTGAAGTATCTAAAGGTGAAACCATCCTTGGATTACACTCATCGGGAAGCCTCAAGAGATGCTCCCAACACTTTGGTAACTATGTTTTTTTCCTTCTTTTTTCTTTTCTAACTTGTATTATGTTTGCTTTTAGTTCAATTAGAAATGAGTTACATTAGGGGCCTAATTTCAATGTTAAGCAACTGACTATGGTGCCTAAAGCACCCAAGTGTCTATTTTTGTTCTCATGCAACAAGAAGTCCAGAGGTAATGCAGGTGTTTGTTACTGGCGCGGGCACTGAGGCACATTGATGTCAGGACATGGTCTCTGCCAGTCTCTGGGCCTTTCCATGGTGATCCCAGGATGAACACTGAAGCTCCAGCTGCTTTATCTACATTTCAGGCAGAAAAGAGGCATAAAGAAGATGGTGCTTATATCAGGGAAGCAAAGTTTACTCAGATATCCTCAGCTGACATCCTTTTGGCTAGAATTATGTCTGTAGTGATGCTTAATTGCAAGAGCAGCTGGGAAATGTCATTTTTTTAACTGGAGACATTGCTTATCCCCTACAAAATGGCGTTCTGTTAACGATAAGAAAGGTAAAAAGGCCAGGTGGATAGGCAACTAGTAGTGTTTGTCTAAGTGTATCTGTAGATGTAAGTCGTCACTATTAAAACTCTATGTAGCATTAATTATAAATCCCTGGACTCTTACCAGAAACAGAATCAGCTCTGGCTAGTTTAAGCAGAATAGAGTTAATTAAAGAATGTTAGGGAGTTCACAAACTTCTCTGGGAGGGCCAGAAAAACAAGCTTGCATGCAGTCAACCACAGAAACAACAAGTATAAAAAATGCTCAGTTGTCTCACAGGATTTTTATTGCTAAAGGGCTGCTGCCACCCCTACTTCTCTCTACTTGCAACCTAACACTCTAGAACCGGACACCGGAAACTCCACCATGGCCACCACAAAGGAAGCAAATACCCCTGTACCTGCCAGCTTGAAGACCCTCTCTCTCCTCACATCGCTCACTTCCACATCACTGTCTCTCCCAGGTGGATTTCACAGAGGACTGAAATGTAGTCCTAAGCTTCCCAGCCTCTCAAGTACACAGAGCCAAACTAATCAGGGGTTGGGATTGGTGCTGAATGAGCCAACCTGGTGTATCTATCACTAAGCCTTTAAAGCAGGAGGAACAAAAAGACCTACTTAGTTATGCTTTATCAAGGACTGATCAATAGTTTCCCATGGCTCTGAGATTTGGTGGCCAAAATAAAAGGCATTGTCTGGAAAATAATGGTTTACTGTGAAAGAAAGAGAATGACACAGTTTTTCCAATTCTATTTTTTCTTTTGCATTACATGCAGCATTTTTGTAAAGATAACAGATGGGAACCCTATATCATTAAAAAGAAAAAAGAACTCTTCATCAGCTAGTGTTTTAAATAAGGGAAATATGTAGTATTTACTGCTACCCTTTGAACACCCTTTAAAGGTTTAATTAGCACCAAATGTGTTACTCCATCTGCTTAAATGAGTAGGCTACATGGTCACAAGGCCTCTTACTGCAGGCTAGTAAACCAATCCATGGGATTATCTTGGTTGGAATTTATAGAAAAACCTCAATTAAAAAGACCCTATAAATTACCCAAAAGTTGTCTTCATTTTAAAAAGAGTTATTTTAAAATAGCATATATATGTGTGTGTGTGTGTGTGTGTGTGCGCACACACACACACACACACACACAGAGGACAAAAATTCAAAATGGCCAGTCATATACATGCATGTTTGAATTCCACAGTGCAGTGATTCATGTTTTTGTGTTGACATGCCTTTTTTTAAAAAAAAAATACTTTTCTGGTACTTTAAATTTCATGGAACACTTTCACATATTGTATGATTCTCTCTATCCTGTAAGGTAAAGCAGGGTAGATAGTATTTTCTCTAATTAAAGATAAGAAAATAAAGGCTCAGAGAGATCCAGTGATTTATCCTGGCCCAGAAAGTTTAAAAGAGACTTGCCTGACCCTATAACAGAAATCTTTTGATTTATCTCCTGGCACTCTATCCAGCAATGAAAGCTTAATCATCAAAGGAAGAATCTTTCCATCTTTAGAATGATTGTTTTATGCCAACTAGACTTGACTTAGGTGAGATCTGAAATGTAATGCATGGTAGAAACGTGACTTTAATGACCTGATGGTATGACAAATTGGTTATGACTATTGAGAGGAGACAGACAAATGTTGGGCTGAACTCCCATTTCAGCCACTGAGTGACCTTGAGCAAGTAAGAACTTAATCTCTATGGACTCAATTTTCTCGTTCATTTATAGATGATATAAAGAAAACCTACTCATACAGAAATGCACACCCATTCTGTATTCCCTAGAAAATTAAATCACTCTTACTACATATTAATTACTGTGTATTAATATTGCTGCAATAATACATTGAGGTTTATTTATTCAAGAAAATCAAATACCTTTCCTGTGAGGCCTATTTGGTCTAGACACTGAAGATACAAAGGTTAATAAAATAAATTCCCACCCTTATGGCACCAAAGAGAGTGTGGCCAATTTTACTCTGGTTAAGTGCATGCTTGTGGTGTGTGTGTGTGTGTGTGTGTGTGTGTGTGTGTGTGTGTAGTGGGGGAGTACTAGAAAGTGTCTATAGGTGATTTATTCCTTGAGCTAAGTTTTAAAAGTTTGACTGTACACATCTCCCAAGAGTCCTCTCGTCATTATCTTATCAGTTTATAGGAAAAGGAAAAAACTGGCACATAAATCAAGCTACTGAAAATATTAAAAGCCTCTTATAAAAGAGGCTGAAGGGAGCACTCTAGTGCCTCTCTTGCCTGTCTGTGCCTTCTGCCATCTGAGGATGACATGTTCAAGCTGACAGAAGAAGGGGGGGGCCCTCACCAGATAGCAACCTTGCCAGAGCTTTGATCTTGGACTTTCCAGCATCCAGAGCTGTGAAAAATAATTGTCTATTATTTATAAATTACTCTATCTCACGTATTTTGTTGTAACAGCACAAACAGACCAAGTCTGTTATGCTGTTTATACAATATACTTAGGAAAGTCAGGTATTATTTCCATTTTATTGGTGAAAAAACTGAGGCCTGGAGAAGTTCAGCCTTCTTCAGATTAACTCAAGTACTTCAAACTAAGAGCCAGTTCAGGCACTGAGCTAGATGCTTGAGGCACAGACATAAACAAGAAAAAATTCCTACCCTGTGGAGCTGAGAATTTCACCATTGCTCTCATGGGTAGGCATGTTGGTTAACCATATATGAGGCTTGTTATAACTTAGGGATACAATTTAATACATATATCTGATTATGTATGTTAATGACCTTTTTATTTTTTTCCAATTTTGATGTCAAGTACATTGGGGAAAATAGGCATGCTTTATTTCTGATGCTGTTAGAGTATTTTCTTGACAACGAAAATTATTGGTTTGCACTCTGATGTTTTTGATTATTGAGTCATAATTTACCTAACTTAGATAATGCTTTCACAGATCTTAAGTGTTCCCTCAAGGGAACACTTTTTTTTATGAATGTATATACCCACATTGCAATCACCAAAATCAAGATATAGAACACTTCCTTAGCTTCAAAATGTTTCCTCATGGTCTTATCCAGTCAATTATTCATCATCCCCTCTCCAGAGACAACAATAAGCTGTTCTGATTTTTAGCTTAGAACTATAGATTCATTTTGCCTGTTCTTGAACTTCATTTAGATGAAACCATAGAGTATGATTTTTTTTTGCTCAACATATTTGTGAAATTCAACTATGCTGTTGCTTGTATCAGTAATTCCTTTTCATTGCTGAGTTATGTTCTAATATAAAATATTAGTTGTGTTCGACTATAAAATTTTCTGGTTCTTTATACCTATTCTCCTGTTGATGGACATTTGGGTTGTTTCCAGTTTGGGTCTGTTAGGAATAGGGTGAGTCTGAACATTCCCATAACAGGTCTTTTTGTAGAAATATGTATCTGTTTCTTATGGATATATACTCTAGGAATAGAATTGCTGGGTCTAATGTAGTTTAAATAAAAGGAATATTACTAATGATATCAACATGACTAGTTCTCAGTTAGTTGTACTAATGTGCTTACACAAACTGCAAGTAGAGAGTCAAAAGCAGCTAAAAATTCCGATGATTTTAGATTTGGATTTGGAACTTTCTCTAAGTGTTTGGGTTTGTTTTCTCTAACAAACAAAGTTGGAAGTCATCTTGTATTTTATTTAGCATTAAAAAAAACCCAAGATCAAAATTTGTCAAAGAAAATATATATGGATGCATGAGAATTAACCACCATTTCTTATCTCCAATAACTATTTGCTGCTTTAGCTAAATTCAATAAAGTTTGTGCATTAGAAGAAGTTATTAGGCCTGAATATAGCTAAAAAGAAAACATTTTATTCCATTCAGACCTTTAATGAGATGATCCTCACCTTTTTTTCCTTCCAAAGAGAGAATACATTTTTTTAGTTTGACATATTTATCTATTTTTTCCTATCCCTTTTCACATTTTGGTTGTAGACACCTTATGTTTTCCAACCAAAATGTTTTCTTACTCACTTCATTCAATAAATAACTTTTGAGCATCTACTATGAGCAAAGCTCTGTAGCACATTCTGAAACTCAAGCATCGATGAAAGATGGATAGAATCTCTTCTATCTCGTGAAGATTTCAATTAAATGGAAATAGACACTAAGCAACTAATTACATTATCAAAATAAAATTATAAAGCCCTATAAAGTATGGTATGTTAGAAGAGCATATAACAGGACTGCCAAATAAGAATGGAGAGGTGGGCAGGAGTCCATTTCAGAAGCTCTGCCTTCATCCTCAGAACAATCAGAAGCCACTGAAGTAAACAGAGGAAT
This sequence comes from Sapajus apella, assembly GCF_009761245.1. Lineage (NCBI taxonomy): Eukaryota > Metazoa > Chordata > Mammalia > Primates > Cebidae > Sapajus > Sapajus apella. Next base: position 23,067,562 of record NW_022436947.1, read on the forward strand.
GTCATGGTTGGAGCTGGACTTTCAAAGGTTTACCCTGGCTGCAGAGTGATAACATAAAAAACTTGGAAAATAAATGAAGGAGTGTTCTGATGACTTTCTGGGCATCACGTTTCATTGCCACGTTCCACCAGTGCTCAAAAACAGGAGCCCATTGTTTTCATGCTGCTCCAGCCCACCTAGTGGGGCTTGCCCTTCCAGAACTACCCTGATTCTTCTGCATCAGAGCCCATCCAGGTGAAGGGACCTAAAGTGACCTAACCAGCTTAAAGCTATGGCTTTAATGGCAGAGAGCAGACTAAGGTTTTACCCTATCCCCTAACCCCTTTATTTGCCCCAAATATAGTAGAAATCTTGCTTCAGTAAAAAGGAGAAAATGGGAAAATTTAGTCATCGAGGTCAGCCCAGCTGGAAAGATATTTTGAATATAGGATGTCAGGATGTTCATCATGCCATATATTCTCTCAAAATTAACAGATGAGGTATTTAATATACAACTTGTGGTCCTGAAACATGTTTCTTTGTTTCTAGGAGGGGTTTGAGTGGCAGGATCAGTTTTTATAGTGAATGTTCATCATACAACTGGCTGCCTAGTCTTCACACCATTTAGAAGACAAGTGGCACATTTCAGAGCATGCACAAATTCCATTTGTGATACTGCACAAGGGCACCTGCTTTGCTTGATTATTGGAAGTAAGGACAGCCTATGTATTAGTTCATTTTCACGATGCTGATGAAGACATTCCTGAAACTGGGAATGAAAAAGGTTCAATTGGACTTACAGTTCCACATGACTGAGGAGGTCTTAGAATCATGGCAGGAGGTGAAAGGCTCTTTTTTTTAAATTGCATTTTAGGTTTTGGGGTACATGTGAAGAACATGCAACAATGTTGTATAGGTACACACGTGGCAGTGATGGATTCAAGACTTAAACATAAGACCTAACACCATAAAAACCCTAGAAGAAAACCTAGGAAAGGCTCTTTTTACATGGCAGCTGCAAGAGAAAACAAGGAAGAAGCAAAAGGAGGAACCCCTGAAAAGCCCATCAGATCTCATGAGACTTATTCACTGTCATGAGAATAGCATGGAAAAGACTAGTCCCCATGATTCAATTACCTCCTCCTGGGTGCCTCCCACAACACATGGGAATTCTGGGAAATATAATTCAAGTTGAAATTTTGGAAGGGGCACAGCCAAATCATATCATTCTGCTCCTAGCCCCTCCAAATCTCATGTCCTCACATTTCAAAACCAATCATGCCTTCCCAACAGTCCCCCAAAGTCTTAACTCATTTCAACATTAACCCAAAAGTCCACAGTTCAAAGCCTCATCTGAAACAAGGCAAGTCCCTTCCACCTATGAGCCTGTAAAATCAAAAGCAAGCTAGTTACTTCCTAGATACAATGGAGGTACAGGTATTAGGTAAATACAGCCATTCCAAATGGGAGAAATTGACCAAACCAATGGGGTTACTGGGTCCATGCAAGTCTGAAATCTGGCAAGGCAGTCAAATCTTAAAGCTCCAAAATCATCTTCTTTAACCCCAGGTCTCACATCCAGGTCAGGCTAATGCAAAAGGGGTTTCCTATGGTCTTGAGCAGCTCCACCCCTGTGGCTTTACAGGGTACAAACTCCCTTTTGGCTGCTTTCATAGGCTGGCGTTGAGTGTCTGTGGCTTTTCCAGGTGCACAGTGCAAGCTGTTGGTGGATCTACCATTCTGGGATCTGGAGGGATGGTGCCTCTCTTCTCACAGCTCCATTAAGTGGCCCCAGTAGGGACTTTGTGTGGGGTTTCTGACCCCACATTTTCCTTCTGCACTGCCTTAGCAGAGGTTTTCCTAGGGCTCTGTCTCTGCAGCAAACTTGCCTGGGCATTCAGGCATTTCCATACATTTTCTGAAATCCAGGTGGATGTTCCCAAACCTCAATTCTTGACTTCTGTGCACCCGCATGCTCAACACCATGTGGAAGTTGCCAAGACTTGGGACTTCCACACTCTGAAGCCATAGCCTGAGCTGTACATTGGCTCCCTTCAGCCATGGCTGGAGCAGCTGGGACACAGGGCACCAAGTCCCTAGGCCGCACAAACATGGGGACCTTGGGCCCAGCCCACAAAACCACTTTTTCCTCCTGGGCCTCTGGACCTGTGATGGGAGGGGCTGCTGAGAATTTTCTGACATGGCCTGGAGACATTTTCCCCATGGTCTTGGGGATTAACATTAGGCTCCTTGCTATTTATGCAAATTTCTGCAGCTGGCTTGAATTTCTTCCCAGAAAATAGGTTCTTCTTTTCTATCACGTTGTCAGGCTACAAAATTTCCAAACATTTATGCCCTGATTCCCTTATAAAATTGAATGCCTTTAGCAGCACCCAAGTTACCTCTTGAATGCTTTGCTGCTTAGAAATTTCTTCCACCAGATACCCTAAATCATCTCTCTGAAGTTCAAAGTTCCACAAATATCTAGAGCAGGGGCAAAATGCTGCCAGTCTCTTTACTTAAACATAACAAGAGCCACCTTTTCTCCAGTTTCCAACAAGTTCCTCACCTCCATCTGAGACCACCTCAGCCTGAATTTTATTGTCCATATCACTATCAGCATTTTAGGCAAAGCCATTTGACAAATCTCAAGGAAGTTGCAAACTTTCCTACATTTTCCTGTCTTCTTCTGAGCCCTTCAAACTGTTCCAACCTCCACTTGTTACCAGTTCCAAAATCACTTCCACATTTTTGGGTATCTTTTCAGCAATGCCCCACTCTACCAGTAACAATTTACTGTATTAGTTCATTTTCACACTGCTGATGAAGACATATCCAAAACTGGTAATAAAAAAGGCTTAATTGGACTTACAGTTCCACATGGTTGGGGAGGCCCCAGAATCATGGCAGGAGGTGAAAAGCTCTTCTTACATGGTGATGGCAAGAGAAAATGAGAAAGAAGCAAAAGCAAAAACCCCTGATAAACCCATCTGATCTCATGGGTCTTATTCACTATCATAAGAAGAGCATGAGAAAGACCAGCCCCATGATTCAATGACTTTCCCCGGGTCCTTCCTACAACATGTGGGATTTCTGGGAGATACAATTCAAGTTGAGATTTTGGCAGGGACACAGCCAAACAATACCAGCCCATGATTGTATTTGTGATCTCATTTTCTCTTCCTGGATCTTTTCTCTTTTTTTCCCCCTAAGGTTTTGAAATGATTTATCTTTGTTAAACTAATACTCAGTAACATTCACAGATGGAAAATAAGAATCAGAGAAGGAGATAGCCAGGAAGAAATCTACCCAAACTGTAATTATTCTCCTGCCTTTTAAAGGAGTGACTACAGCTGAGAATTTCAACTACTAAGGACAAGGAGGGGAGAGAGAACCCAAGCACCCATAGAACCCAAGAACCCAAAGCACCAATAGATTTCTAAGCAAGCCAGTCTATAATAGGAAAGTATATAAACCCTCTCTTTACCTTCATCTCTCCTCCCCAATCCCACACCATCTTTGTTGGGCATCTTTGTTGAGCAAGTCCTTGCTGTGTCCTTCAATAGCTGCTGCTGCTGCTGCTGCTGCTGCCCCTGCAGGAAAGCCATTGAAGTGCACACCAGTTAGGCCCCTGTGATCTGGAAGGAAAGCTCTCCAGGGCACCTCGGGTAGGGGAGGAGATTGCAGGCACAGCCATTTCGGCCAATGTAAAGCTGTAGCATTATTTCTCTCTAGGGTCTGGGAGAGATATTCATTATAGAAAATAATGCCAGAAACAAGTCTGAGCTACAGAATTAGCATCCACCCCCGGTAGCAGCTTTTGGTTTATTTGTTAGAAACTCTATCCAAGGGAAGGCATAATTCACTTCTGAGCAGCTTGAACTAATATCATTGTTTCTGTCTAGCTTATATATCAACTTCACACTAGAATTAGAAGAGATAAGCTTTTCTTTTTTCTCTAGCAAGCCAATCATGACAGGTCTCCCAGTGCCTGAGCATTCTCAGCATGACAACATGTGTAAGAATGGAGAAGGATGCACCTTGTATTCTGAGAGTGGTAAGGTTTCCAGATGGTGCTGGGGAGGAGGTGCAGATAATAGCGACACTGGGCTTCCAGCAGAAGACTGTTCACATGCAATGCATGAAAGCTCATCCAAGAAAAGGCAGGCATCCCCTAATTTGATTGGTCAAGGCATTAGTGACCCACTCCCTGGTAAATTAAAGGCAGACAAATGTATGTGCTAATCTGTTACCAATAAAATCTAATAAATAGCCTCTCCACTTTGCCACCTTTGAATTAGAGGTACAAGTCATGGAAGTGAAAATAGCTCACTTGTCAAAACACTCAGTGCTATAGTGACAGGAGCAAAATAAATGAGGCTGAGAAAGAGAATTGCTGGGGCAGCAGTTCAGGAAATCACACTACTTTTTTGCTCTTCTATCTCTGCTATGACATACTTTCTCAATAAGGGCTAGTAGAACAAATTTATCCTAAGGCTTTAGTAGAAAGATGTGCATTGAAATCAAACCATGTGCAATTCAGTTCTGAAAGAAAAAGTCATTCCTTCATTGCATCACTTATGTAATTGGTTGTTTATGATTATTACTAATTATTTATTTGCTGATTCAAGCATCTATTACACCTTCTAGGTCAAAGATACTGCAGACTATCTGGATGCCAAAGAACAATCCTCAGGGACTTTATTCTAGAATAGCAGTTTTTAAACTTTATCATCCCTCAGAATCACATGGAGAGATTCTAATTCAAGGTGGCATGAGGTGGATCCAGGGATTATGCTGATACTATTTTGGAGGGACCACATTTTGAAAACCAATGGTCCACAGCAGTGGCTTTCAATCTTAGCTGCTCATTAAAGTCACCCAAGGAGCTATTAAAACTCTTGATGACCAGTCTGCAACTCCAGAACACACAAATCAAACTATCTTCAGTAAAACCTAGACACTCATATTTTAAAGGTTCTGAGAACCAGTGGCATTCTGGGAGAGACAGACAAACTAGAAAACTAGCTGGTAGTTATAACAGAGTCAAAAGACAATGGTGGAGACTGGAAATGAGAGCCTAGCATGATTAGGAAAGACCATTTTGTTGACCTGAAGCGAAAGACAACAAAAATGTCATGAACCGTGGAATGAATACTTCAGGTGGAAGAACCAGCAAGTGCAAAGGCCGTAAGACTGGAGAAATGTGCATACTTAAGAGATTGAGAAAGGGCTAGCATGGGGATGGATTGTCTTGAGTGAACTCCAGAGCTGCCAGGTTGTATCTGTAGAAGTAAGCAGTGGTATGGAGACTTGTAGGACATGACCAAAGTTTGAGGAAGAGTAGGAAGCCATTAGCTAATCAGATTTACATTCCAAGAGTGCCCAGGGATGAACATAAATTAAGAGGAAATTTGGACATCTCTAGGCCTAGAATTTGGTGTTTAAAACAATCTTTTCTAGATCTTCATCTCCTGATGCCTAGATAACATTTTCATCTCAAACAGAGGATGCAAGAAGGAAAGATAAGTGAAAGCCATACTTGGGAAGGAGGGAAGGGAGGTGAGTCTCCCGTGCCTGGTATTGGTAGTCCTTTAACTCTTTTCTCCTACACCTGAGCTCTGAACCTCACCCTGAAGTGCCTCTCTTCTCTCCACCTTCAATGCTAATAAAATTTCTACCAAGTTCTGAAGGGAGCATTATCTGCAGTCCTTAATTTTGTTTTGTGGCATTCTGAACATTTCAGGTTAAATTTCTTGGAGAAGCTTCAGAGAATAAAAATGATGAGTATTAGGATGAGAGGCTTACAAGGAGAAAGACAGGGTGCTTAAACTCTCAACTACCAAAAAGGCATACCCAAGTCAATGGTGTGAATGAGTTCCAACCCACATTGCCTCCTGGATATCTAAGCAAAACCAACGTACACATATACTAAGTGAAACAGGCACAATGAATCATTCAGTTTCTAAGCACTTGCCTATTCAGTGTCTTGAAGCCAATAGACAAATTCTGTGGAAAGAGAGTAGAAAAGTTCCCTTTAAAGTACAGGGGAACTTTTAATAATTGCTTGTCCTTTTCTGACAATGCAATATTCAACATTTTCAACTGCAGTGAACTCTCTAATTTGTTTTTCCACTGGAGCTTTGTACTACTCTACTGGTACGATCAATATTCTTTTCAGATTTGAAATCAAGACCTGAACTTGAGGCTAGTTGTTTGTTGTGGTCAGTTGTTTGACTCCAAGTCATAAAGCTCCACAAATAACTGTATGATTCATGTAGCTGAGATATTAGAAGCTTATCCACATCCTCACACAAACCCCATACTCCAGCAGCACTGAAACAAGGGCTATTTCCTAAACACTAAAGGGAGAGGGACAGAAAGGGGATTCTGCCCCATCTCCCTATTCTGCCCCACCCTCCAATATCACTATGATTTGTTCTTTAGACATGGTCCATGGCTTAGATTCCCCTAGAAACCTTCCCTTGTCCCTTTACACCCCTTCAAGTCAGATGGTTTCCTTCTCAGATTCTTCCTTATATTGCTGTAACATCCTGTGCCTGTGTCTATGACAGAATTTATTTCATGGTAAAGTAATTTCACTGTAATGATATTACCATCTGTCTATGCTACCAGACTATGTGCTTATGGAAGACAAGTATGTACTAGGTATTGTTCATTTTTTATATATCTACTGGCCAGTATATTCTATATATTAAAATATCACAATAAATAATTAAAAGCAGAATTGTGAATTAGCTAGGATATAAATAATGGATGTTAATTTATGTATTATTAGAAAATGCTAGATAAACTTTTACAATAGGTTAATCGTTGGTGACAAACATTTTTATTATATTCTTAGTCTAGAATTAAATGCTCAGATACCACAGTTGATGCTTGAATGTTGAGGGTTAGAAGTGCTGACCCTCACACAGTCAAAATTCCACACATAACTTTTGGCTCCCCCCAGATTTAACTACCAGTAATCTACTGTTGACTGGAAATTTTACTGATAACATAAAAAGTCAATTAACACATATTTTATGTGTTGTGTATATTATATAGTGTTCTTACAATAAAGTACGCTAGAGAAAAGTAAATGTTATTAAGAAAGTCATAAGAAAGAGAAAATACATTTATTATTCATTAAGTGGAAGTGAATCAATATAAAATTCTTTATCTTCACTGTCTTTATATTGAGTAGGCTGACAAAGAAGAGGAAGGGTTGGTCTTACTCTCTTAGGGGTAAGCAGAGGCTGAATTCCACATTTCTATGTATAAGTGGATTCACACAGTTCAAACCCATGTTGTTCAAGGGTCAACTGTATAAGTTTATTGTTTAAAGTTTAATTCAATACAAAAAATATGAATTAAGTCTTTATCTGTCAGATATTATGGTAGACCCTGGGGAAACAAAGACTAATGACACATACCCCTGCACTCGGAACAAGTAGGTGAATTTAAAGGTGCAAAGACGATGTCAGGAACATCGGGAAGAATATGGTATTCTGAAAGAATTGCTTGTCCTTTGCTGCCAGTGCAGTATCCAACATTTGCACAAAGATGGGAGGGGTCAGAAGAATCTGGGCTTGGAAAACTCCCCAGAGGAGGTGACACCTGAGCAGGTGATGGCAAGAGTGGGCAAAGGGCAGGATAACGCGGATCAGGGACCAACTTGCTGACAGAGGGCATTCTGTCTTGCATCTTGGATTTGCCATAGAAAATCCATCACTATCATTGTAATAATGCCCATTCAGACATTTTGGGAAATGTCTCATCTCTCCAATCTCTCCTTTTTATGATTACCTCTTTCCTCTCATGACCTAACCATGCTCAATTTTCTTTTGTCCTTAAAAATGAAATAAATACCAGGTGTAAATTGTTCCCTGGCTCTTAAAGTATAAGAAATGTCAGATTATTTTTCTAAATCAAATTAATTTCAACTGGAGGCCTTACTATCAAAGTTGGGGAGCAGTCCAATGCCAGTCATTAGCTGCAGCTCCCCCTTCCATCTCGGGTCTAGAGGACTGGGTGGTCCATTCACAGGCCAGTGCCTGTACTAATGGCAGAACTCTTTCCTTACTCAGCTTAGCCACTGAAAACTCAGCTTTTTAAGGCCTTAGTTCCTGGTGCTCATCCCTTATTTAGGCTGCACCATCTTAGGATGTTGCAACTCTCTTTCTGACTTTCAAGATCCAATATCTCCTTGAAGTTAGAGTCCCTTCCTTCACGTAACCCTCAAAGAATAAAACTTTCAAATATGCTTATTGACCACCTGAATCAGAATTACCAGGTATGGTTGTTGAGATGAAGATGCCAACATCACCTCAGGTCCATGCCTGCAGATTCTCCGTGTGAAATCTGAGCAAACCTGCCCTCAGTGATTTCTCTGGGTGATTCTTCAGGATCCACTAACCTATATTCTGACACCAAAGCCTGTCCTCCCTCCACCCTCTCCAACTGTTATTTTATTATCATATATTCACATACACATCTGGTTTTTTTTTCCATGGGCAAAAATCTTGAAACTGGGCCAGACTGACTGTCTTGAAATGTTTGGTATTAGCAAGGGAAAAGGAAAGATATGATATTTCTCCTATGATAAGCATGTGGTAGAAAACAAACAATAACTACAAAAACAAAACCAAGAACCCAAAGCACCAATAGATTTCTAAGCAAGTCAGTCTGTAATAGGAGAGTATATAAATCCTCTCTTCACCTTCATCTCTCCTCCCCAATCCCACACCATCTCCTTCTCTCCATATCCAAACTTTCAGAAAGAATAATTTACACTCACTCTCTTCACTTGAATTCACTCCTTAACTTATCTCAGTCTGTCTTCTGATCCATTACGACATGTTGGAGTAAAAGAAGAGGCTGTCCACCTTTGAAGGAGTCATATGGGCCTAAAAAATGACCACCTCCATGGAAATTATAATGAACTAAAGACTAAGGGCCCTTCCACCAATTTTTGGATGAGATATAAGCCTCCAAGAATTCACTGCGGGCTTTCCTAAATTGACTTTTTTAAACCACTCTGCCAATAAGAGATTCTGAAGAAAATGTAATCATTTAATTCAATGTAAAATAAAGCAATGTGATATTTTTATTTCCAAGCATTTATAAAGTAAGGTTCATATTCAAAACAGTGGTAAGTGCTATAATATGCATAATGCACATTTGGGAGTCAAAAGAAAGTTGTCACCACTAACTACTTAACAGAGAAAAAGAAAGCTTCAAAAGAAAAAGGGCACTTGGGGCAAACATTAAAATTTGATTACCTATTCACTGTTGAACTCCTGGTTGGAAAATTCATTGTTCTTTTTTCATCGTTTATCATTCCTGTCTTTACTACAGCATTTGTTATAGCCTATCCCACTTTTCATCTTTTCACGACTTGACATTCTTTCCTGCTCATTTTTATGGTGGCAGTATCTTTTATAAGCACTTTCCTCAATTCTATCCTTGATTCTCTTCTCTTCTAAACCTCTATTATTTCAAAATAATTTCATCTAAAATTGTAGACTTATTTAACCGCTGTACAATGATTCTCAAATCTATGTGTCTAGCTCAGGTGACTTTATTCATGACCCAAGTATTCACCCAGTCACCAAGCCAGAACTGGAAGTCAGCCAAGACTCATTCCTTCCATCCACTCAGTCATCAAATCCTGGCAATTTATCTTTGAATTATTGCTTGAATTTATTACTTCCTCTGTTGCCACTACAACTGACTTGCTTCATGGGATTTTGGGGGGTGGTTTTGTTTTGTTTTGTTTGGTTTGTTTGTTTGTTTGTTTGAGACAGAGTTTTGCTCTGTTGCCTAGGCTGGAGTGCAGTGGCACAATCTTGGCTCACTGCAACCTCCGCCTCCCAGGTTCAAGGGATTCTCCTGCCTCAGCCTCCTGAGTAAATGGGAGTACAGGCACCCACCACCACATCCAGATAATTTTTGTATTTTTAGTAGAGACGGGGTTTCACTATGTTGGCCAGGCTGGTCTCAAACTCCTGACCTCATGATCCACCTTCTTCGGCCTTCCAAAGTGCTGGGATTACACGTGTGACCCCCCACACCAAGCCTTGCTTCATGTATTCATCATTTCTCTCCTTATCTGCTGAAGTCCCTTTCTAATTCATCTTGCTAATTCTAGAGACTTGCTTTGTTTCCAACACATTTCCATGCCAGTACCAGTTATTCATTTATTAAGTAAAAATTAAATATTGTAAGTCCCTTTTTAAAAAGGCTTACTTGTTGCTTTATTTCTCAAGACTCTTACTTGTACCAAGAGAAATGCATTTCAAACTGGCTTCTACAGAAATGGGAATTTGCAGGCTCAGGTAACTAGAAAGTCCAGAGGTAGAAGCACAGTCATATCCAGTGGACAACAGGATTCCTTCCCTCTGCATCCTTTACTTTGTTGTCTTTCTGTTGACTTTATTCTTAGGTGGGCACTCCCAAGTGGTAGCAAAATGAGTATGAGCAGCTCTAAAGTTAACATTTCCACCATGTTAGTTCTCTAGCAAAAAGAGAGTACCTCCTTCCTAATATTTCCAGTTTAATGTAGCGGCTGTTTTAGTGGCCCATCTTGGGTCACATGAACATCCTTGTGGCGGATAGAATAATGGCCCCCAAAGAAATCAATATTTAAGTCCCCATAACCTGTGAATATGTTACCTTACATGGCAAAAGAAACATTGCATATGTCATTAAGTCAAGGACCCTGATATTTGAAGCTTTTCCTGGATAATTCAGATGGACCCAATGTAATCACACAATCCTTGTAAGAGAAAAACAGGGAGGCAATAGTCATAGTAGGAGATGTTATGACAGAAGCAGAAGTCAGGGAAAGATCTGAAAGATACACTGGAAGATACCCCAGAGCCAGAAGGAGTATGGCCCTGCTGACATCTTGATTTGGGGGCTTCTGATCTCCAGGACTACAAGATAATAAATTTATATTTAAGCTACTAATTTGTGTTAATTGGTTACAGTTAACAATAGGGAAATAATACAACCCCTGAACCAATTACTCTGGTTAGTGTAATGAAATTTGGCCAAGCCTAAGTCATATGTCCATGAAGGTAGAATTGTTTGATTTATTGAAACCTGATAGCCAATGTGGGAATGTATGGTTCTCTAGGGAAAGTCAGAGTGCAGTTACCATCAAAGAAAACAGATGCCTGATATGTAAAAATAACAAATGTCCTTTATAGACCCTCACTGTCTTCCAGGTAAAGATTCTCAGCTGGGCGTGGTGGCTCATACCTGTAATCCCAGCATTTTGAGAGGTTGAGGTGGGCAGATCACCTGAGGTCGGGAATTTGAGACCAGCCTGACCAACATGGAGAAAACCCCATCTCTACTAAAAACACAAAATTAGCCAGGCGTGGTGGCACATACCTGTAATCCCAGCTACTCAGGAAGCTGAGGCAGAAAAATGTCTTGAACCTGGGAGGCAGAGGTTGTGGTGAGCTGAGATCACACCATTGCACTCCACCCTGGGCAACAAGAGTAAATGGTGAAAAAAAAAAAAAAAGATTCTCAGTGCGACAGAGACAACAATGGCACCTAAAATCTGATTCTTCTTTCTCTACTATTTTCTTATTCCTCTTTTATTTCTTACAGGCATCCCTTTCTTCATTCTACACCTAAGTCTTTCTTGTCCTTGAAGGCAACTCAGTCATCACCTCTTCCAAGAAGCCTTCCTGGCTAGTCTTAGCTACATGATCCTCCTCTGTGATCTCAGCACACTTCTACCATAGCATTTACCTCACTTACTTAGAAGTGATATTAAGTCCAATGCTAATTCTCATAACTAATCAATCATAGTAATAGTGCTGGAGAAAATATGTAAACTTGATATCCTAAGCAAAACAAAATATTAATTATTTCTGTAAACAATGTTTCCATGGAAACAAACATCAATATGGCAGGAGGGATTCATTGTCATTGTTTTTGATATAGTTCAATATCCTGGTATTTCTGTCCCATTTATTTCTCTAAAAAGATTCCAGATTCACTTAGAAATCGACTCTTTATATGATGATTGATAGAATTATTACTTGAGCTTAATGGAACTGGAAACTTGCTTCCCATGGATAAAATATCTTTCATTTTCTGCTGTGATATCTAGATAAAATTGCTACTTGCTTTAGAATGAAATTTAAGAAAAAATAATTCTAATGCTAATATTAAGCGTTCTAATTAGATATTACTTCAGTCCTCTCTGCTTACAACAGAATATAGTAGGTCACAAAAAGGATGTTTTAGTTTTTGTTCCTATTTTCTAATACAAATTGATCTACTTCACGCCAATAAATCCTCCTGACATTTTATAGTCATGGCACTAAATCACTAAAGCAACATGTCAAATGAAAAAGCTGCTGAATGTAATGGTATTAAATGATGATTTTTAGGTCTTCCAACTTTAAAATGTATTATTGATAAGGCATTGGATTTATATGTTAATGGCTATATTTCACCAGTCCTGCCTAATATGTCTCTGCTACAGTCTATAGCAAAAAAGTTATTAAACCTCCAGGGACACTTTGATTGAGAGAAGTTTTGAAATCAATAAAAATGAGCACGGCCTATTTTTTTTAGCATGGCACATCACGCTCAGAACAGCATGGCTATTTGACAGAATGGGCACAGTGTTTGCTTGTTTTTAATCCAATAATATGCCTTAATTTTTGAAAGCTGTGGAAAGCAGTGTGACCGACCCTAGGAAATATATTCAGTTATTTCATGCACAGAATGAGGCATCAGGAAAGGCTAAAAGAAAGAAAAACGCATTTTGAAGAGTCAGGTGTCCCCCTTTTTGAAAAATGAGGCTTTCCTTTCTTTTTTTATTTTAACATCAAACCGAGAGTTCTCTAAGGAGTATTATATAACAGCAGTGCCAATCAATCAGTCAGATGTAGCTGTTACTGGACTTAATTGTTCTACATTATTATTATTTAATTTGTAAACCTTAAAAAGTTTAAGGAAGTGAATGAGTAAGCAGCGATATTGCATCATGTTAGCTCTGAAGGACTTCTAAAGAACATAAGGTAATTCTTTATAAAGTTACTCAGTGCTGGTACCTAACGATGGCATGAGAGAATTGACGTCCCATTACAGTGTCCTACCTTTTCTCCCATCCTTAAGCCTGGCCCACTTGCCCTAATCAGCCGCTGTACACACTCTGCTCTGTTCCTCTGCTTCGGGAGAGAACAGCTTGACCTGAGCTGTGACACAGCTTCCTCAGCCTCCTGGTTATTATTTTGATGTTTAAATGCTGTGTAAAGTCAAATAGGAAGGATTTTATGATGTTTTACTGGGAGGATTTAGTGCAACTGCAACATGCTTTCCAGATTAGCCTGGGACTGTCTGTGTGGTTCTTTGCCTAAGGAAGGAGGAATCTAAGTACACAGACAGATCTTTTAAATGCAATTTCCAGAAGCTTCTAGTGGTAAACTGGTAAACACTTTGTAACATTTGTTTATTCAGCCAGGGAAATACTGCTGGAAAACCACGCTCTGATTGTCATAGGAAGTTACATTTGATGTCAAGAATAAGCTCTTCCCAGAGGAGGGGAATTTCTTCAATTCAGGGTCAGCATATTCTTACAAACAGCAACTTGATCAAACCCATTATTCTTATTCCTCATAACATGAAATATGCTTAATTGTTGGTTGAAAGTTTAACTGATGTGCCCTAGTTCAAAGCATTTCAATTTCATACATAGAGAGAGAGATTTTTAGATCAAAAGTTGTTTATCCAAGCGTCACATTTCCCGATGTTACAAAACAGACATTATTTTAAAAGGAGGGAAACCAGTTTAACAAAAGAATCCACACCATTTCAGGCATAATTTGGGAGGCTGCCTTGCTGGAGAGCTCTCATGTGGGTAGAAACAGGGTCCCAGTCAACACAAAGCTGGAGCTTATCCGATGATCGGCATGAATCTGGCAGGGGCCACAGAGGGATGGCCAGTCTGGAAAGGGAGCTGCACAGCCTTAGGAAGGACACTGGGCCTTGATAGGGGGCCCTGAGTGAAGGCCACATTCATAAAGGTGTAAGGAAAGTTATTTCAGGAGCGAGCGAAACTCTGTTATTTCGAAACTGGCAGAGCCTCTTCAGACTGAAAAGACCAGGCCTGAAACATTGATTCCTACTCCCCAAACGCACAGCTGCAACCCCTTCACCCAGGACCCTCTGCCCCACTGGCAGGAGCAGGGCTTCCAGGAGAAATGGCAGAATACACCTTACTGGATATCCTCCATCTGGAGTTCCACAGCCCTGAAGGTCCAGATTTAAGGAAAAGAACTTTAGTTCAGGCAGAGAGCACAATGTGAGGAAAGTGCTGATGGCAGGTAACATATGAGGTGGGGGAGGATCCCTTGAACTGGGGCAGCTGGAGATGGCTGGAATGTTGGGCACCAGGGCAGATCGGGGCTGAGGAGATGGGGCAAGAAGAGCCTTGGGTGGAAAACAAGGCAAGAACTCTCTATCTAGTATTGCCAGATAGAATACAGCATGCCCTGTTAACTTTGAATTTCAGATAGACATTAATTTTTTAGTGTATGTCTTAAATATTTCACAGGACATATTTATAAGTTTAAAAATCCAATGTTTAAAATTGTAATTTAACTGGATATCCTGTATATTTTAGTTGCCAACCTGACAACCCTACATACATGCCACATGGAGAGTTTGGACCTCTCCTGCAGGGAGTGGAGAGGCATTGGTAGATTTTAAACAACGGGATCTCATGATCAAATCCGAGCTCTCTGTTAGCAGCGGGGATTGAAAGACTGAAGGTAAATCAGAGACTCTGAGACTAATGTTAGTGTGGATGATCTTGAGGAAATTTTTTTTTAAGTGAAAAACTTTATCAATAAGAAGTAAACCAAAAGATATGCTATTGTAGATCAGAGTAGTTACCTATTCAGTCCCATATTCTGTCTCCCAGCAGTGACAAGTAATGCTTTGTAGAAAAGAATGACATGGTGGGAAAAACATCAGTCTCAAGTCTGGAGACCTAGCCTTCAGCTCTTTTGGGCCATTTGAACCCATGCAAATTAAATATAAGTCATCCAAGGAGCTGAGCATCCTCGGTATACACAGGCTTCTATATACAAGTTTCTATTTTATTCTCACATATTAGGAACATTTTCCCAAAATCCCCTAACACATTAATAAGGTTTTCTAGTCTCAACGCACAAAAGAGATAAGGTTAAAAGAAAGCAACTTATTCTCCCCCTCAGAATCCTCTCTTCATCTTCCGCATCAAATCTCTTCCTAACTCATCCAGGACTCTGCATTAGGCTGCTGTTTCTACTCCTCTTCCCCCTCCACTTCACAATTGACCTGCTCTTGTGTGATCCTGCCTGGTAAATCCATTTACTCTTCAGTTCCTGGAGATTTAAGCCTTTGTGTGTGCTTTTCCCTACCTGGAAATGTCATTTTACCCCACCCTCCCCACTAAAGCTGCTTGGTTCCTTTCTTCTGCTTAACGCTCACTTTTTTCATGAAGTGTTTCTTAGCCAGTCTTACCTGGTTGTAGTATCGGTCCATTCACGTGATTCATCTCATGATATAATGTGCTTATACAAAATTTAAGCCTAAATTTCTCTATGTGACTGCCTTTTCTTCTATGGTAATTGGTCATATCTTTCTGTATCTTTATCCCATGAAAACCAAATGGTCCTCCCCTCCCTACCTACCAGGTAGGGCTGCATGAGCCCCTTCATGTTTCTGTTCCCGTAATATGTATTGCAAGCTATAGAGGGTAGGCATCAAACAGATTTTGTTCATTTCCCAATAGTAATGGTTCATTTTTTTTTTTTTTTTTTTTTTTTTGAGACGGAGTTTCACTCATGTTACCCAGGCTGGAGTGCAATGGCGCGATCTCGGCTCACCACAACCTCCGCCTCCTGGGTTCAGGCAATTCTCCTGCCTCAGCCTCCTGAGTAGCTGGGATTACAGGCATGCGCCACCATGCCCAGCTAATGTTTTGTATTTTTAGTAGAGACGGGGTTTCACCATGTTGACCAGGATGGTCTCGATCTCTTGACCTCGTGATCCACCCGCCTTGGCCTCCCAAAGTGCTGGGATTACAGGCTTGAGCCAAAGTGTGCCCTTGCTTGCATAAGTTAAATGAAGTCTAACATAGTCCAAAAAGCTATTTTTCTTTGAAATTGACTTACAAGATCACTCATTAATAAAATGAGCAAGAGAAGCTTGGGCCAAAGATGAAATGGCCATGACAATAGCTTAAAACATATGAAAAAGGCCAGACATGGTGGCTCACGCCTGTAATCCCAACACTTTGGGAGGCCAAGGTGGGTAGATCACGAGGTCAGGAGTTCAAGACCAGCCAGGCCAAGATGGTGAAACCCCGTCTCTACTAAAAATACAAAAATTAGCTGGGTGTGGTGGCAGGTGCCTATAATCCCAGCTACTCAGGAAGCTGAGACAGAGAATTGCTTGAACCCAGGAGGCAGAGGTTGCAGTGAGCTGAGTGTGCACCATTGCACTCCAGACTGGGTGACAGAGCAAGATTCCATCTCAAAAAAAAAAGAAGTATGAAAAATACAATGTCAATTTTTGTACTTCCTAGGGAGTAATAAAAAAGCTGGTGTAAATTTTTAATGTTGTGAACATACTGTTAAGAGAGAGCAATGTCAAAAACATTAAACAATAGATGACAAAAATAGAAAAGTTTTGAGATAATTTTATTTTCAAATTCAACAGATTAAACAAGCGAATGATGGCATTTTTAAAAAGTGGTGCATAGATTTTTTCCTTTATTCATAAAAACATACATATCTGGAAGAAATGGAATCATTCCATTATTTAGGTCTTTCTGAATAGGTAGGATGTATCTGTCATGATCCAGCCATGAAGCAGAAACCACTTTGAGTATCAAAAACAGATGGAATGAAATCTGGGGAACTTGTTCCACAGGAGGTAAGACCTAGAGGGACCAGCGAGGCAACCCAGAAGGCAACTTTCAGGAAGCCACTCTCTCCTCTAAAGGAACAGAGAGAAGCCACTGTGTTAGCAAAGCCCCATGGGAGAGGATGCCCAGAGAACCCTGGGACTATGGTGGCCTGTATGGTGGAAACTGGAGCCATGAAAGGAAAGTGCAATGGTAAGTATTGAGTGTCAACTTGATTGGATTGAAGGATGCAAAGTATTGATCCTGGGTGTGTCTGTGAGGATGTTGCCAAAGGAGATTAACATTTGAGTCAGTGGATTCAGAGAGGCAGACCCACCCTTAATCTGGGTGGGCACAATCTAGTCAGTTGCCGACATGGCTGGGATGAAGGTGGGCAGAGGAACATGGAAAGACTGGACTGGCTTAGTCTTCTGGCCTCCATCCTTTTCCAGTGCTGGATGCTTCCTTCTTGAACATCAGACTCCAAGTCCTTCAGCTTTGGGACTCTTGGACCTTCAACCACAGACCAAAGGTTGTACTGTTGGCTTACCTACTTTTGAGGTTTTGGGACTTGAACTTGCTTCCTTCCTCCTCAGCTTGCAGACAGCCTATTGTGGGACCTCACCTTGTGATTGTGTAAGTAAATACTCCTTAATGAACTCCCCTTTATATATGCATATATATCTATCCTATTAGTTCTGTCCCTTAGAGAACGCTGGCAAATACACAAAGAGATCTCTGTCCACCTGCATTCAAAGCAGAATGGGTAGAGAAGAGAAATACCCTGTCTTCTTCCTTCCTTCTGTCCTCTAGGCTCCTGCCAGTGCCTCCCGTTGCCCAGATCCATCCATAATCCAGTAAAGACAGGAACCTAGCAAATATTCCCATATGTGTGACAGAGGTGAGAAGAAAAGGCCTGGGGAATGAATCTGAACACGAACAGGCCTATGACTGACTCACAGTTTCTAGTGTAGATAATAATCTCTTAATTAATAACTACTTATTTGTTTACTTCATTTCTCATTTCTCTGAGGATTAGAGGTAGAATCAATACCTTTTTTTCTATTTTCACATGGACATTACAGAAACATAGCTTAAAATCGTAAGAGAAAAAAACAAATGCAGTTATGCATAGATAAAGCACAAATACTTTGAAAGAAATCCTTGCTTGCACAAAGAAAGTATCTGTATGTGTTAGGTTTAATTTGTACAGTTACTTAAATTTGAAAATATATCTTTAGTTCTTTAATCCTCTGGCCGCTTCTATACAGAGATTTTGTTTTGAATGTTTCCTTTCTCTAAGTTTGTGTGTGTGCATGTGTAACGGGGAGAGACGGGAGGATGATAGTAATACAACTGGCTTTCAAAAGCAAAGGAAATATAAAATTCCATGGCATATAAGCAGTTTGACATAAGTGTTTCTTTGTCAGTGGTAAGATTATTTTTTATTCTGTTTTCATGAAGCATCAATAATACATGAAATCCCGAAAAGAAAAACTTCTGGCTAAGTACATTTCCATTTGACATTGGACAGCAGAGAACCTATCAGATGTACAACTTGAGACACACATGATGGGGCCTGTATTATTAGGGCATACAAAGGTCTGCTCATATCATGTGTTGGTTTATAAGGGTGCCTTCAACTGTTAGGCAAAGATTATTAGAAAAAGTCACATTTCCAAGTGATGACCAGATGTTGAGCAGAAAAGTTTCCCCAAGTGCCACAGAAGTTGATTCTCAGTAGACAGAGCAACATAAGGTGGGGAGGAGAAAGAACAGGGTAGAAGCAAAGAGAATTCCCCATTTAAAAACTGTCACTTATTTCTAAGTTGGTTAAAATGAACACTATTGGAGAAAAATAGTCTGCAAATATTTATTAATCTTGATTACTCTTTTTGGCACACAGAAGCTACTTAATAAATGGTGGCTGTTGGTATTATTGCAGAGAGAAATTAGGAATAATGAGAACTGATAAAGAATTAACAAATTTATTGATTCAGATAACGAATACTTCAGCAGTTTGTGCAGGAAAGAGGAGCAGGCCACAATCTAAAATGTAAAGGGCAGAAAAGATGGTAAGAAGTGATAGGCAGCCCCTGTAGGTTATTTATTCTAAAAATGTATTACACTAAGGAGGAAGAAAACAGAATAATAGTCAAGCACTAGCAGCAAGATCAAGAGCTGTTGTTCTTTTTTCTCAAGGCTAGGAAAACAAGTGCATGTTTGAAGGCAGAGTTGAAAGGTCCCACAGAGAAAGTAGGAATGAGAGAGTGAATAACAGAGATCAAAACCCTAAATAAACTAAAAGAAGTAGGATGGAAGGGGATTAAGGACACTGGTCAAACATTTTAGGAGCTGGCCTTGGCATGATGTGAAATCACTTTCTCCTTTATACATAATGAAAAGTGGGGGTGGAGGGGGAATGGGCTTATAGCATCCAAGCTTTCAGAACAGAGCTTATCACCTTGATGAGATTTGGCCTATTGAAGAGACTGGAGATTGAATATGATGACCAGGGTGGGGCAGGACTATGCATCTGGGCCAGGTACAAATAGTGGAAGGAAGCCTAAACAGGACAGTAGAGCATGGTACCCAACTTACAATGACAAGATTGTCCACTACATGGCCACAATCAGGCAGCGTAGAGAAGGCCACTAGAGTTCAAGTATACAAAGAACTCATGGAAAGTCTGGGGGCAGGTGTTAACTGGTAAGATATTTTGTAGCATTAGGGCATCTAGAAGCAAATGACAAGTTTCTAGCAATAGGACAGTAATTCAGACACAACCTTAGTAATTGAGACTGGTAGAGAGAAGTAAATTGCTGAGTAAGACAATGTCTACTGTGAATCAGAATAACAGAGCAGAAGCTCAATTATTAAAAATAGCCATAATATCAGAGCAGGATAAACAGCACATTTATCCTAGTGAGCAGCTTACACTACTTCCTTTAACAGGGAGCAGGATCTAGCTCAGCGCCTCAGGTTGGGCTGAGCTGGGATCATGTGACTCTTCACGAGGTTAGAAGGGGTTGATAGGTGAAGTCAGATGATGCAGGAGTGAAAGAGTTCAGAACCTACAGCTTTCATGTGGTCAGAAAAGTAAGAGGAAATGCCAATTCTTAAAATCTGGGTAAGTAGGTGGGATTCAGCTTTGAGACCAGAGAAAATCTGGAATAGTGCTTATGGCTAGAGAGAACAAGCAGTCTACAAGAGAGGCCTGACAGGACTGCCAGACAGCAGAGACCATCCAGTTAGGATAAGCTGCATGAATTCCTAGTGGGCCAAATTCACCATTCTTTCACAACTTGAAAAAAGTCATTTTACTCTCAGACAGCCTCTACTCATGACCTCTTTGAGGAATCTTTTCAGCTTTAGTTTAAATCCTTTAGGTAGATTTACATGTACTTAATTCAAATTTTTAAATATTTAAAATCCTTAAATGGTTCTAATATTCTCAGTGCAAGGCTTCATATCACTGACAATAATACCAAAACCTTTCAGATTTTCAACTTGTTAATAAATGCAATATATTTTTATTTTATTTCCTAATTGGTATTCAACCTAAATTACATTTTTTTTCTTTCAAAAGCTAGATCCTGTTTGTGAGAGGGCAGAGAGCAAGGGCATGATACTTGTAAACAAAGGATAAAAAATAATGTGCCAACATGGGAATAGAGTGGAGAGAAATTAGTAAAAAAGAAATCAGATGTTAAATAAAAGAATGCCAAGAGCTCACAGCCTCACAGTTTAAGAAACACTTGGCTAGATCACATCTTCTAACTGATTGGTTTGAATACAATAGGAACTGGAATTGAATTACTTTCAGGCTCAATGGCTCATCACTCAGAAATAGCAATAAATAAATTTGGTTGGGTATGAATTCTTCTTTACAAAGTTGTGCCAATTATTACTATAGGACATGACCCAGTTATCATTTCCTTTCCAGCAAATGATGGAATTATGCCAGCCACTTTGGTTCTAATGGAAATTGAGCAATGTAATTTGATATTATTATTATTATTTAATTAAGCAATGACAAAAACTATCAGGGCTGTGGTGGCACCATGTCACTAATTGCCTATATTTATTAAACATTGAAAAAAAACAGAAAAATAGTTAACTCAGTCATGTTGAATGTTATACATACAACCTACATCTTGATCTTTTTATCATTAAATAAGCAAAGTGGCACTTTATCAAAACATCAGTCAAGTCATTTTAAATCATTTAACATAGTCTGTGTAAAAATGCCAAAAATTGTTTTTATGAGAAACTTACAAATTGGACTGTCCTTCAGAGTTTTCAATAACAACACTTTGTACTTAGGTCAAAATGTCCTTCTGGGGAAATGGGAAGCTAATGAATAAAAATTTGCCTATTTCACAAAGAGGGAAGTGCACATAAAATTACTCCTAATTGTGTCAACTCGGTTAACTAAATCTATCATTTGAGAAATGACCCAAGGGAATATTAAGAACAAAGATGAGTATTAAATTGAATTGAGGCTATCATTCTGTGTTAGATGCCAGGAAATTCCTTTTAAGGGACACCAACAGACAGAAAAGAGAGGGTAATATGTCACAAGGGCCTTTTGTCTCATGCACTAAATGCTCTAAAAATATACACATTTTCCAAAGTGAAAGTTTCAGTAGTTAATACAAATTTATATTAAAAGTGGGCTGATTTTGATGCAGAAATCATTTATTTTATATATCATATAAAGATGAGTATGTGATTGTGAAACACTTCGAACATAATTCTGAAAATTTCAAATTGTTCTTGGTATTGCTTCTATGCCTGGCTTTTCTGAAATGTGTTTGAACTTTATTTTCTTCACATGGTATGAACATTCTGTTCCATTGCTTAAATACCTGTGTGGTTTCCTCTTACCTATCAGACAAAGAGTAACATATTTAGCTTTGATTCTTCACGGTCGGTCCAGGACCTACATGTCTGGCGTGTCCTCACGCCGCTACTCTCCACATATACTGGGTTCTCCCAATCCCCTTCTCCCCTTCTCTGGTAGTAATAGAACCTGGATTTCTATCTGGCACACGGCCTCTCAGCAGTCTTCCAATCATAGCAACTAAACCTGTTGTGACATTTAACTGACTGTTTTTAAGATAGAAACAGAAGTGTACATGGAGAAAAAAGCTCTGGGATTTTAACCCAAAATTTACAACATTCTTCCTACATTGCCCCAGGATCAGATCATGGTCTTGTTTCTCCTCCAAACAAAACACAAAAAACTATCATAATTCTTTTCATTATAACAATACATGGAAAGCATTTTGAATAAATGTAATCACGAGGGTGAGGCAGCTGTGAGCTTATACTCTTTGAGCACATGCACAATATGTGAAGAAACAAGAGCAACAGAACAGCCAGAACTTTGGCCGAAAATCAATGGAGACCAAATCAGATCCTGTGCAGACATAAAGACTGCCAGTTCTCAGCAACTGAAATCTCTTTTAATAATCGAGTCCACTTGTATTGACCAGAATTATTAAAAGAGAAAGCTCAATGGGCACGATAGGATCAGGATGATGACTAAAGAATCTTTCAGCCACTCCTAGGTAAGAGTTCACTGTGGGATTGATTATTTTGTAGCTTTATCTGTACATTTTTAATTGTTTATATTTAAGCTAAACATTTAGAAAATACTTTATAGTTAATCAATCTTATATTTGTCAAGCCCAGAGTTGAAAACTTCCCCTTTAGGTATCATTAAGAAAAATGTACCTGACACATGGACATCAAGATAAGAATGATAGACACTGGCAACTACTAGAGTGAGGAGAGAGGGAGGGGCAAAGGTGGAAAGACGACATATTTGGTACCACTCCCAGTACCTGAGTGATGGGATCACTCATATGCCAAGCCTCAGCATCTTACAATATACTCTGGTAACAAACCTGCACATGTACCCTCTGAATTTAAAATGAAACCTGAAGTTTAAACATGTTAAAAAATAATTTTTTTAGACAGAGTTTTGCTCTTGTTGCTCAGGCCAGAGTGTAATCGTGTGATCTCAGCTCACTGTAACCTCCACCTACCAGGTTCAAGAGATTCTCCTGCCTCAGCCTCCTGAGTAGCTGGGAGTGAGACCTTGGCAGAAAAAAGGAAGAGAGAGAGAGAGAGAGAGAGAGAGAATGGAGGGAGGGAAGAAGGGAAGGAAGGAGGAAGGGAAAGAAGGGAAGGAAGGGAAGGAAGGGAAGGAAGGAAGGAAGGAGGGAAGGAAGGAAGGAAGAAAATGGGAATCACAAATTGGAAAATAGATCCAAAAATTTTTCCAGAGTGCAGCACAGACAGAAAAAGAGATAAAACCCATGAAGGAGAACTTGAGACACGGAGAATAAATGCCTAAAATAAATGCCATTGGAGATCCAGAAGGAGAGAATTAAAAGAAAGGGGAAGAGACATTATTTTAAAAGATAATTACTGAGCCCTTTCCAGAATTGAAAACACATCTATCTTTAGATTGAGTAGACCTAACGAATTCAAAACAGAATAAATTTTTCAAATTCAATATTAAAACATTAAAGTGAAATCCAAAGAGAAAATAAAAGTTCCTAAAAGCAGCCAGAGAGCAAAGATAGCCTGACTAAAAATAAACTATATTTAGTCTAATGGTTGCTTTCTCGAGAGCAAAAATGAAAGGCAGAAAGCAGGAGAATGAGTAGCACCAATCTGCTGAGAGAAAATAACTGTCAATTTACATTCATATACTCAAAACAAACACTCAAAAAGTAGAGTAAAATAAAGAAATTTTACGATGAACAAAAACTGAGTTTAATACCAACAGATTCTCAGTAAAAGAAAATCTAAAGGATGAATTTTAGAAAGATTATTTTTGTCCCAGGTAAAGATCTGAGATGCAAAAAGAGTGAATCAAGAAAGCATTAAGGATGAGAATAAATCTAAATAAATATTGAACACAGCAATAATAACCATTGATTTGGAGAATAAAACAATTAAGCATTGCAAAGAACTGTGAAGTAATGAACAAAATAGCATGAAACCTAAAAGGTAATGTATGTGGTGAATGGAGTTAAATATTCATAGGTCCTGGACCTATTCAAGAGGAGGATAAATACAATTATTAACTTAAGTCTTGTGAAGTAAGCACAGTAAAATTTGAAGTGTTTGACTAAGAACAAAAATAGCATCAGGAACACCCAAACCAGTAGAGGGGAAAAAACTGAAATGATAAAATTCTAATCAACTTAAAAGAGGAAAAGAAAAAGGGGAGGGGAGGACAAAGAAAAAGCTCAAACTGTTAGTAGAAAATAATTAAAATAAATATAAATGGACTGATTTCTCTCCTGTGAAATACATAGATTGTCAGAGTAGTTTGTTTGTTTGTTTTTACTTTTGTTTTTTTCTAAAAAATAGCTAGATGTCGCTGGGTGCAATGACTTACACCTGGCACTTTGGGAGGCTGGGCAGGTGGATCACGTGAGCTCAGGAGTTTGAGACCAGCGTGGTAACATGGCGAAACCCCATCTCTACTAAAATACAGAAAAGTAGCCAGGTGTGGCGGCATGCACCTGTAATCCCAACTACTTGGTAGGCTGAGACAGGAGAATCACTTGAACCCAGGAAGTAGAGGTTGTAGTGAGCCAAGATCACACCATTGCACCCCAGCCTGGGCAACAAGAGCAAAACTCCATCTCAAAAAATAAAAAAGCTAGATGCTGCATATTAGAGTCATATCTAAAACAAAAAGGCACAGAAAAGTTGCAAAGGGTGGAAAAAAGATATATCCAAAAATGGCTCATTAAAAGAAATTGATGCCATTAATTTTGAATACAGAAATATAACTTCAGGCAGAAAGTTACATTACTAGAGATAAAGATGTCCACTACATCATGAAAAAATTTCAATTCACCAGAAAAATATAACAATTCTAAGCTCTTAACAACAACTTGAATTATATTATACCACTAATAAAATACATTATATCATTAATAAACTAATTATACTATTAAGAAAATAACTAAACATAACTTGGCTTTAAAAAAATCAGTGGATCAATATTCCTAAGTGAGACTGGCACCTAACTGCCTTTTCATATTGTGTCTGTTTCTGATTTGGTCATCAAAGTTATTTTGCTTCATAAGATGAGTAGTAGAATGTTCTCACTATGCCAAATTTAGAATTTTCTCCCTTCAATGTCTGGAAGAATTTATCTCTAAAAACACATGTGCATGATGTCTTCCTTCTGGGAACATTTTTAAAAATACTTATTTAATGACTTTGATAGTTACAGAGATACATTTTCTATTTCATCTTGAGTCAATTTTGATCAATTTTGTTGTTCCATGAAAATATTCATTTCTTGAAAGTTTTTGTAATTTTGGCATCAGGGCATGTTTTTTTCTTTTGTTTATGTAGTATCTGTAATTTCTCATTCTTTTAAGTATTCCTGTGAATCTTATCTCTTGTTTTCTTGATTAAACTTCCCAGAGAGTTGTCTTTTTTTATCTTTTCAAAAACCAAGCTTATTAATTTTCACTTTCTTCTTTTATAATAAAGCATTTAAATCATGAAAGTCCTCATACATACCACTAACCTACCTCTCCAAAGTTTTAAGTGACAGTATTTTCTTGTTAAAATCTGACTATTTTTTCCTTTCTAATGTTTTATTAAGCTATGAGTTATTAAAATATGTATACTTTAAATTTCCAATTTTGGGGACCTGCACATGTATTAATGAATATAAAATTTAAGTTTATTTCCTAATTTAATCTAGTATGGGTCAGAGGTGGAATTCTATGCAAAATTAATTCTTAGGAGATCACGCTGACTTGCTATATGGCCTAAGGCATTGTTATGTTTTGGTTAAGTGTTTCAAAGTTTTGGTAAATGTTTCTTGTAACATGAACTGGGTCCAGAGTTCTTCATGTTTTCATTAGATTTTAGTGTTTACTAAACCTCCTATATGATAATCACCTGAGGAATACAGCTTTCTAGGTCTCTTTCCTGGAGAGTCCCATTCAGTAGGTCTGGTATTAGGCCATTAGAGAGGTTTGGGAAATTTTGCAGTAGACCGAGCAATTTTATTGTTCCATTCAGATTTTCTTTATTTGTACTGATTTATGTCTATTTGATCTATCATTTATTGAGAGAATTGTGTTCAAATCTTTCAGTTTAATTGTAGATTTTTTTACTTTTTGTTTCAGTGTTGTCATACATATATAGGTATATACATATTTATACCACACCTATGACAGGTATATTAAATTCTTCTCAGTTCTGTATCCTCATTTTATAAAATACAGAAGAGGAAAGTAATGATGATTATTTCGAAGTCTTAAGACAAATGGAATAATATATGTAAACAAAATGCCTGGTCCATAGTAACTACTTAAAAGGTCATCGCTAATATTTTCTGTAAGATCACTTCCAAAACTAGAATAATCTACACATATGTGCATGTAGTCCATCTTTTTCTTTCTTTTATTTTATTGAGCTGGAGTCTCACTCTGTCACCCAAGGTGGAGTGCAGTGGCATGATCTCAGCTCACTGCAACCTTTGCTGCCTGGGATCAAGCAATTCTTCTGCCTCAGCCTCCCAAGTAGCTGAGATTACAGACACCTACCACCATGCCTGGCTAATTTTTTTGTACTTTTAGTAGAGATGGGGTTTCTCCATGTTGGCCAGGCTGGTCTCGAACTCCTGACCTCAGGTGATCCGCCACCTCGGCCTCCCAAAGTGCTGGGATTATAAGTGTGAGCCACTGCAGCAGGCCACAGTCCATCTATTTATGTACAGGCATAGTGAGTTTTATTTTTACATCAAAGTGCCCATGAAGGTGTGAAAAAGAATGTTTTATTCTTACACCAAAACTCTTCCCAATGGATGTGTGAAGAACTGTTTCTGAATTGAAATGAGAGGTTATGCTCTTGCCTTTCCTCAAAACACACTACTAGATGTGTATTTGTTGTGGTGAGGGTCCTGAGAACACTGTCCTTTATTTATTATATTCATTTTTTGTCGAGGCAAGGTCTCTGTATGTTACAGGCTGGTCTTAAACTTCTGGACTTAAGCGATCCTCTCACCATGCCCTCCTAAAGTGCTGGGATTACAGGTGTGAGCCACCATACCTGGCCAGGACATTGTCCTTTACAGCCAGTAGTGTCCCCAGTACAAAGACCTGTGAAAGAATAGAAGCTGTCAAGTAGAAGCTGTGATTCTCCTAAGGATTCTTATGCCTTTTTGTGACATTCATATATAATAAAAACAATTTAATGGTCTGTTTTTATTGTTACTTTGTCAGTCGTAAAGTTTAGAACTAAGTGCATTGCTTAGATCTGGGAACTAAATAGAAATTTACAACTTTCTTAGGCATAATATACTCTCTCTGACACTTTCCCTTAGCCCATTTACATCTCCCTTGCTAATTTTGGTTTTTCTCTGCCCTATTGTTATGTTTTGTGTGTGTTTGCTTTGCAAATTTATTACATGTATTTACTGGTAGCACCTAAAGTCTTTATGGAAGAAACCAGGATATGAGCACATGCATACATACATAAATAATAAATACTTGTATAGATAGAAGCATAACTTTCTACATATGTATGAACGTAATTTAGAGACCAAATGGAGAAAATAGCTGAGTCCAAGGCCTTCATGTCAGTATCAAAGACCCTCTACTGAAAAGACAAATCAGAGTGATATTACATAAAATATTTATATTATTCAGAGAGAGAGAAAAGAAATGCCTTCCTTAATTCAGTGATATACTAATATGATTATAGTTTATAGAGCAAGGTTTAAAAAGTACAGGATTTATGGATTTTCTGGTTCTGTCGTCTTGCTTCTAGAGTCTTAGGAATATTAGATCACCTTTTGTATTGAAGGCTTCCTTATGGCTCTGTGTTTATTCAAAATGTCATTTTAAAAAGAAATGGCTTGTTTTCAAAGCAATATCTTGCTTGCATAAATTTGCCTGCTGGGAAAAGAAGAAAAGCTTGTGTGCATTGGTAGAGTCTGCATTCTTCTGGCAATTTTTCTAAATACGTTTTTACAGGACTGTGGAGCTTGCTTCTCTTATTCCAAGACTAAGATACTCTCCTCCAAAATGTCCTGGTGCTGCTTATGGAGGTCCAGCTGTTCAGGGTGGTTTACTGGAAACATGTGTAAAACAATTAAACTTCCTTTATGCCTGCTAACCTCCTGTCTTCTTAACATTAAAACTACCCTTCGTAATTTCCTTGTTTTTCTCACATTGACTGGATCTGAAGGGAACATTTATTTATGCCGTAGCAAACACAGCCTAACTGGTATTTTGTCTGACAGAACAGCTTTGTTTATGTGCTTGTATAACCTCCTCTTCTGACAGCAGAACTTGGGGAGTTAGCCTTCTTAACAAACTGCCTGTGCCATGCCAGCAGAAGACGTAACAATCCTGTTATTACAGGAACACAAAATTGGTTGAGTTTACTTCATTTTTCATTTATTGACTTAAGCAAAAATAACCCAGTGTTAAAACCTGAATATTATTTCAGGAATCACGAGACATCACACTCTAGTTAGCTTTCAGAATTAAAGACAATTCTTTCATTTGGTAGTAATAGCTTTAGGGCACTATAAATTTTCTTCAGTTTCTTTATATGGTCCACAAAGACTGAGAAGGGTAATGATGCATGTCAGTCCCCGGGGAGGCTAGATAAACATAGTTCAAGATCAAATTGTTTCCTAACAAAACAAAAATCATTAGATTACAGCTTGCAGAATCAACCAATTATGTAGATATATGAATGGAACAGATAAAGCAGTGGGCATTCTTCCCCAACGGGAAACAACTGTGGTTTTCAATTTCTGCTGAAAAGGGTCTTGACTTTAAAAGGAACAAAAAATAAAAATGCTAAGAACCAAATGAAAATTAGGAAGGCAGGCGTTGCTCTTCTTCAGTGACATAATGCTGTTTCAGATATTTCTGGAATATTTCTGGAGAACAATATTCTGTTTTGAAAGTGCATTGTTAGGCTGTTACTCATCTTGTTTATAACTCCCCTCCCCCTTCCCAGGGAGTTCAGATGACTGCCCTATAAACAAAAGAGAAGATGTAACAGCTCTTTTAAAATGACACCTTCTTAATTCCCTGTTATGCCCTAAAATACATATATTATACTCTCTTTTTTATATTTTGAGCAGAAAATTAATTAGAAGGAGTCATTGGTCTTTGAGCCCCTCAGTGAATTAAGATTTGAAATTTCACTTGAAGCCACTGAGAGCCCCTTTGGTAGCCTTCCTCATGGCAAGATGACCAAAGGTTGGGGAAGGGAGTAGGAGGCCTCTAGGTTCTTCTCAGAGTACATGAGCTGATCTTACAGGCAGAGAGCAGAGCTATGGGTTCATTTAGTCCCTGTTTTCCCTGTAACTGCACTGCAAACTTGCTATCACATTTGTCATGTGGTTGATGAGTGACTGTCTTTATACCAAAGGTACTTAATAAGATTCTGTAGAAAGACAGATGACTCCGGAGACAGATTATATTAACTTAGGCGTCTGCAAGTTTGGCCAGGTCCTGACTGCTCCTGTGCACTCTTGAGTCTCAACTTCTCCAAACATAGGGAAATTAATCCTTACCAGCTGCTTACAAGGAAGGGAAAATCAAATTCACAAAGTAATTTAAATTTCTTGTGAAGAAAAATCATCTATCAATGTATATTACTCATTATGGAAAAAATAACCTGTCCACAATTTGCTTTCATTTTGCTTTTGATTAATTGTGTGTACCATGCATTGTCAACCAGGACTCCACAAGGAAGTACAATAAGCATTACCTATGTTAATCAAAGCTGATGGTTAACAGGAAGCTAAATGTCTATGCAGAATTCAGGAAAAAACTTGCTGACTGTACTAGTATGATCTATTTTAAAGAAAGCAACAATTGCTCAATTTCCCTAAAACTTTTAACTTCAAAGAGCTAGCGTAGAAAGCAAACAAAAATGAGAAGTAAAGATGATGTAAAAAATACATGTATGAGGAAAAGTGAAAGAAATAAAATGTTTGCCAGGGGAAATGCAGAATTGAGACTGACCTCATAATAATGGTTTGCAGGCTTCTAATGATTCCATACTTTAGGCCAAAGTTAAGTCACCGAGCTTTTTTTGTTGTTGTTATTTTCATCCTACGTTCATTCTTTTGATTAGGCCCAAACCACCACCTTCAGTTTTCTATTTATGTACTTATTTTATACATTTTTATTATCTACTGTAAAAACTATGCTAGGTGTTATGCAGGATAGAAAACTATATAAGACAGTTCTCGAAGAATCCAGATTAAGACATAAATGACTCCTATTTAAGGAAGAGTGATTAAAGACAAAAACAAAAAAAAAAAAAACGAATACAAGAGCACAGAGAAAGGAAAAAGATTTATATCCAGCTAGTGTGATCAGGAGAGCCTTTTGAAGGGTTTTTTTTCTATCTGACTCATGCTATTTCCCATTACTACCAGAAAAAAACAAAAAACAAAAAACAAAACAAAACAAAAAAACTCATTCCCTCTTCTATAGGTAAATTGAATAATGCAGAAATTAAGATAAATTAGTATGACAGCATCAAGTCTCAGACTATCTCTACTTCTTCCAAGCAGCAAAATAACATTCTGTCCTCTTGGCTGGTTTCTATTTTGTGAAGTCAGTCTTCAGGTCCACTAGACATGTCTCAGTAAACAAGTGTTGCTTCTGGCACAGGGAGTTGGGTTGTTGCCCTTTTAGACCTGGATGTTGAATGACTTCTTGCTCCCTACTAGATCTTGTTTGGTAGCTAACTTAAAAGGTTAATGCTACTGGCCATCTGTAGTTATCATTACTTAGGGTTGTGCTGGATGCCTAAATGATACAGTCAGATTTTGCCTATGATGGTTAGAGAGACAAAGACAATCATTTAGCCACTAAGCATCTGAATGAGCATAAGACCTGATAAAGTAGTACCTCAGGGATGGGGAACTAAGATTGCATATCAAGTATGTAGTGTGTACAATTTTTTCTCCCTTAAAAAGGTTTTTCTCCGTGTGTGATGCGCCCCTCCCTGTGTCCATGTCTTCACACGTACCCCAAAACCTAAAACGCAACAAAATAGATATAAAAATAAATAAATAAGAAAAAAGAAGAAGAAGAAAAAAGGTCTTTCTTACTTCTTTTTAAAAGGAAGTATATGGCAAGGTAAACAATTCAGTGCAATGATCTTTCTAGAG
The DNA here is from genome assembly GCF_009761245.1 of Sapajus apella. Lineage (NCBI taxonomy): Eukaryota > Metazoa > Chordata > Mammalia > Primates > Cebidae > Sapajus > Sapajus apella. The sequence continues at coordinate 23,098,683 of NW_022436947.1, forward strand.
TAACAATAACATGGTTTATTGGAACTTTGTTCATATTTTCACTCATGTCAACAAACTTAGTCAATAAACACAAGTTTATTCTGATGATGATCAGAAAGGTGCTGCTTAGGATGTCAAAAAGGCTGAGAAAATTATGAAACAAGGCTGAGCATCATAACTATTCAAACAGGAACTTTTTCCCATAGAAAGATTATTCCTCTTCTTTCTGAAGTTAATATTTTTTCTCTTTGATTGAGGAAAATAAGTAACTTTTGATATCTCAGCGATAAGGAGCTACTTTTTATAGAATGTCTACTTTATGCTAAGCACTTTATATACTTCATTGAATTCTTACCTCCACTGTACAACATTATCTTCATTTTACAGATGATGAAATAGAGGCTCAGAGAATGAGTGTCTCAGTCAGGGAATAAATGCAGCTAGTAAGTGTTGGAGGCACCCCACGAAACCTGTCTCACTTAACACCTGCACATGTTCCCGTGGGATGCCAGGCCACAGAAACCCTTCAGGGGAACAGCCATATCTAGAAGTTGCCTTGCCAGGAAGGGCATTCTCCCAGATCAAAACTCTTATAGCATTGTCTTTTGCTAAGTGTTTATAATGGGATTAAGATTTGACCATGGAGAAGCATAAATTAAAGAATCAAAGAAAGCCGAGACACACCTGTAATCCCAGCACTTTGGGAGGCCAAGGCAGATGGTCCTGAGGTCAGGAGTTTGAGACTAACTTGGCCAACATGGTGAAACCCTGTCTCTACTAAAAATGTAAACATTAGCCAAGCATGGGGACACATGCCTGTAATCCCAGTTACTCAGGAGGCTGAAACAGGAAAATCACTTGAACCCCGGAGGTGGAGGTTGCAGTGAGCTGAAATTGAGCCACTGCACTCCAGCCTGAGTGACAGAATGAGACTCTGTATCAAATAAATAAACAGACAAACAAAGAAAATAATTTAGGCCACCAAAAGTGGAAATAAAACCAGGGAAATGGCTTGCTAACATACAATAACACTTAATTAGGTAGGAGATATTGTACAGCATTTTTATGTTTTTATGTGCTTAAAATATGTTGAAGCATAGTGTTCATGACATTGTATATTTTCATGTGGCCTTATATGTTTACTCTGGAAGCCTTCCAGGCCAAGCCAAAGAGCCTCTATATATGTGATGTTTCTGAGGAGTTTGGCAAGGAAGAAGTTCATGAGCAGGCTGTTTCAGCTGTCCTTGCTCTGCCGATCTGCTCTTTTTCTGACTGGCTTTCCAATTTCCAGCCTTGAGTTCTGTCTTCTTCGTGGCAGATGTGTAGCTTTACACAAGTCACCTACCCATTTATGATTTCAACTTCTAAATTGTAAAACAGAATGAAAATTCTCCTTCAAATTTTTTGAAGCTCTTAACATTTGATTAATTGCAACTTAAAGTTCTCTTTACATTTGTGTAGAACAGATGTGTATGTATGTATTAATTTCAGTTAAATAATGTTGTAAAACAATTATTAGTGAAATTTCAGCAGCCATGGAATCAATGTGAAGATTCTCAGCTTGGTTGTTCATCAGTCATCCAAAAATTTATTCAATGGATTTAAACTCATTTTATTGTTTTAAAATCAACTTGTATGACTACTATGTATAAAATATTGTGTTAAAATTAAGGTACTTTTTATGTCCATAGATATTTTTCTGCATGCACAAATCTACTTTTCTGAGGCTAAAAGACAGCATACTCTAAATTGCATGTTATTTATTTAGCCTAAATATAAAACCATGGATAATTGAGAAAAATAATATGAGAAAATCTTTATGTGAGGTCCTGTTTTTCATTCTATTTTCTTCCTTTTTATTGTATTTCACTTTTCCTTCTAAATGAAAACAAAATATTTAAGATGTTGTTAACATCTTACACATGCATGATTTCAAAAACACTTTCATATGCAGCAGAGTTGCATCTTATGTGGGGATTGTATTGTGAAGCCATTTCACAAGGTAAAAATCACATATGGATAACATTACCCATAGCCCATAAAGAATACCATGAATAGCTTTATAAAAACAACCTTTTAAAATATCCATATGTATGAAGACAATATCTATGGAATGAAGAAAGTGTAGTATACAACAAAGAATATTATGCAAAATTTATTTCTCAAAATATTAATTGTATAAAAGAGGACAGATAGTTATGTCTTTTAATTTCATGGGAGAATGCACATTATTTATATAACTTAAATGCAAACATGATGCTATTCCACTGTAGAGTTCTTACAGCATCCCTTGTAAGCTAGAATCATTATTTCCCTTTATAAAAGAAAGTAATGCTTGGGGCAGTTTTAAAACTTGTCCAAAGTCTCAAAACTAGTAAACTGCAAAGCTATTTCCAACCTTCAGAACTGCAGGGATGGTTGTCTTTCTACTTTCTCATAATTGGCTCTGAATTTATGCTTCTCTCCTGCTGAAGTATTTTTATCAACTTTGCTAAATTGAGCAATGTTTTTAAAAACAATTAATTTCCCTGGATAAAATTGTCTCCTTCAATTCATTGATAGAATGAGGAAAATGCTATTATTATTTATTTTAACAGTATCTGTTAATTAAAGGTAATCTCACCAGCTCATGAACTAATATTCGAAATCTGCTAATAAGCTGCTTTAAATGTGTGAGACTTTATTAGGGAGACGTTTTATTGATAATATCTCCATTTTAAGAGAAAGTAGATATTTAACTGCCAATAAAAAACATCGCTATTTTCTTTCTTCTTTCCTTGACTCTGGCCCAGAAACGAATTTTAAAATTTCTAAGAAAATCTGCATCAGTTGATATAGATCATGGTGATTCATATCTTGATTTTTATCCATCTGATACATAAAGCCTCATTGCCAGAGAAACTGTATAAAATCTCTATACTGAGCCCTGGCCAGTGCATTTGTTTTCTTGGTCATTTGCTTGCTTTCTTTGCTGTTTCTTTGGGGAATAACAGCAGTTTGTATGCTTTAGGGATGAACATTCTACTGAAACACTCAGAAGAATGATGAATTTTAGTCTGCCCAAAGACCAAGACATGGGATTACAAACCTTGACCTCATTCTCCAATTAATAGTCTGGATGTGAAACCAGATAGTTATACCCTAACATCTTTAGCCACATCTTCCATACAGGAACTAGCATAGTGACAGATTTGGACATGTAAAATAAATAAATAATGCAGCTGTAAGTATATAATGTGGAACTTATAAATACATACATTAATTGATTATGTATTCAAAATTAAGAAGTCATGCTTATATAATTTTTCCCATTCTAACAGCTTCTAATATTGCTTTTCCAAAGCAAAAAAATGCCTACTAGAAGTAAGCCCTTGCCATCTTCTCAGCTCTTTCTCTTTTAAAACCTTTCTACACATTGAACTACACAAACGTTTTTAGACTTGATAGTTACTTCAATTCTTTATTCTTCAGGAGAGAAATTGAGGCCTCCCAGTGTTAAATAATTTCCGCAGGAACGTTTAGAACTGAGACTAGAATGAAATTTGTATTAATTCATTGACATAAGAAGAGGGTATTCAGAACCAGCTGCATGCAGGAGTTTTTGCTCTTTTTACTGCACTCACTACTGCTGTTTTCACTACAACAGTCAGGTTGGAATACAGTTTTATTAGAAAGTGTGAAATAAGGCTGGGCATGGTGGCTTATACCTGTAATCCTGACACTTTGGGAGACTGAGGTAGGAAGATTGCTTGATCCCAGGAGTTCAAGACCAGCCTGGGCAAGGTCGTGAAACCCCATCTCTAAAAAAAATACAAAAAAAAAAATTAACCATATGTGGTAGTGTGCACCTGTAATCCCAGCCTCTTGGAAGGCTGAGGTGGGAGGATCATTTAAGGCCAGGAGGTCAAGGTTGCAGTGAGCCATGATCGTGCCACTGCACTCCAGCCTGTGTAATAGAGTGAGACTCTGACTCAAATAAATAAATAAATAAATAAATAAATAAATAAATAAATAAATAAGCTAATGGTATTTAAGTCCTGTATATGAGAGATTTCAGATCCCAGTCAATGTGAGTCTTGCTAATGGTGATTCTCAGGAAGAGAATTTGCAGAAGCTACCTTCTAAGCTGCCTGGCTGAGTAAGACCAAGGTAGGTGGTAAGCAAAGAGATTTGGGGCAAGTAAGCCTTTATTGTCTCACCATATCTTTCCTTTAGAAGAAAAGAGTCATTTCCCCCAAAAAGTCAGCACTAAAAGAATAGGAAAACATGCAGGAAGACACAGGAATTCTAAATTGTGGCCTCCCAGTCACAGGCATGTCATCTGTGCAGTCACACAGGATCCAGCACTTAGAAGGGCCTGACACATGATTTAATGCTCTCCAGTTGCCATCTTGGAATTCTTAATAAGTCTTTAACAAGGGGTCCCTGATTTCTATTTTTCACTGGACCATGTAGTCTTCCTTGCCCTTGCTTCTCTTAGCAGGGTCTGTACTACGTTGCCCCACCACAACTCTGACTTCCCTTACCCTCTCCTGCTTTCTTTCCACTTGGGTGCCACTTCTAGGACCTGTTTCTTGTATCTGAACACATCCTTAATGCGGATCTGGTTTGTGTAGTAAATTCTCCCCTTGGAATTTAACTTCCAGTGGACTCATTTAGAAAAATGGGATACTGTTCTACAACTTGCTTTTTCTATTTAATAGACATGTTTTTATATCAGTAAAAACAAATCTGCCTTGCTTGTTTTTGTAGCAGTAAAATCTATATATAGCCCACCTGTCACCCTGGGGGTCCCCTGGGACCCTAGAAATCTGGGTAAACTTAGTCCAAACCCCAACTCCACAGTCCTGTGAGAGAAATTCCAAGGTTACTGCTAGTTCCTGCCCTGACTTCTCCAGGCTCCTCCACTGCCATGTGTATGCCATCTGCACATGATACCTCTATTTACCTTATATCGGTCAGGATGAAGCTCTCAGCTACTTCACCAGTTCAACAGGATATGTCATAATATGCATTTTGTGCTTTTTGTGTGTACTTTACTGAAGATTTGGAGATACCCAGGCTGAGGAGAGAAGTTCCTATCAGGGATAGATGGTTCTGTACAACCTATCTGATCTCTGTTCTCTTTCTCCCTCATCCTCCTTCTTTCTCCAAAGAAACAAGTACATTTATTCTCGTTTTGCATAAACATTTTCAACAGTATTAACGTCTTGTCAGCGTTTCACACTCTACCTGAAGCATTTTCCCAATCAAATGTAGTTCCCATCCTAAGAGAATTGTTGATTAAAACCACTTTATAACAATAGTTTAAATTGTTAGCAGCAGTTTTCCCAAAAAGGTAAAAATGCAGAGGCTTTCTTGTTATGATTTAGACTTCATGATTTTTGGAATTTTTATACAAAAGATAAAGTCATATTAAAATGACCTACATTTTTCACACTGGGCATGAATATAGAGTCCAGATATTACTGCCTCATTCTAAAGTCCTTTGTTTTTCTTTGTCTCTAAAAATATTTGTTAGTTATAAAAGAAACTTTTTTCTGTAGGTCACAGAGGAAACTTACTATTTGCTTTTTTAAAAAGTATGAATAAAATGCTGCATTTTTCAATCTTAGAGGGTTGGTGGGAAAATATATTAAGGTTCAAAACAATATTAGAAAGCCCTTTACCTGTCAGTTTCCATCATAAGATGTACACTAATTAAGTAATTTTCATAAATGTTATATTTTGAAAAGATGCTTTCATCAGCTGATAGCATATTTTTAATTTACCTTTGAACTGATTTATTTAGACCTCGTTGATACTTACTACTTAATTACAAATAGACATGTGATAATATATGGGTTTGATCTCATTATGCAAATAGCTTTTCCCATGCAGTTGTTTAGGAGAATCAGGCAGTCTCTTGAGAGAATGAATGATTTACATAACTGTTCTCCATTAGCCAGTACTTCATGCATGGCCAGTCATTTCCTTCTCTTAATTGGAAACTAGCCAATTAGCCTGTATGTAATTAGCTTGCATATCAAACAAATGAACTATTGAATGAAATGCTATGTAATGTAGTACCAATTAGGGTCAATTTTCTGGAGTAAACAAGCTCATAATCAGCCCCCCTCAGCTCCAAATAAAAGAGAAATACAATATTTTAAAATATTAAAAATGTATGTTAATCTCACACCATATCTAAATATTAACTTAAAATGAATCATAGACCTAAAGTTATCAGACTTTTTGAAACAGAAAAAATTGTTGTAACTTTAGGCTAAGCAGAGATTTCTTCGATGCAACATTAAAAACATACCTATAAACAAAAAAAATAATTGGACTTCATCAAATTTTAAATTCTGTTTTCTGAACAACATTAGGAGAGTGAAAAGACAAGCCACAGTTGGAGAAAATTATTTGCATATCATATAGTTGATAATGGGGCTAGTATGTAGAGTGCAAGAGAACTCTAAAATCACAGTAATAAGAAAACAACCCAGCTTTTAAGAACCAGGCAAAAGATTTGAGCAAACAATACCCCTCGCCCCCCAAAAAGTATACAGAATGCAAACAAGCACATGAAAAGATGCTCAACATCATTAGTTATTAGAAAATGCAAGTTAAAACCACAGTGAGCTGCTGCTACGCACCTATAAAAATGACTAAAATTAAACTGTGCCACTTATCTATGGCCCAAGCAGAAACCCTTCAAGATAATTGTAGCTGAAGCTATACTATAAGAGGTCTAAACATCTACAGTTTTTGTACCAACATAGTACAAAACCTCAAAACTCCCCCCTCAGAATTCTTAACTAAAGGTCTAAGTACGCCTACAATATGTAAGACTGGCCTTTGAAAGGCCCAGTGGTATGTGTACATGTGTATTTGCATTCCTTAGGGAAAAGGAAACAGGGACATCATCAAGTTTTCAATGGAGTAATTTAACAAGAACAGCAACAACAAAAAGTTTAAGAATCCGCCCCAAACAATAGCTTAATTGGGCTAAACAACACAAAGAGTTCATTGAAGCAACCATGAAACCATTTGCTAGGAAGAGGTATAGGTAAAAATAAGCACCCTGGGAACATAAACCCATCATTGAAAATTATAAAGCCTATAGGAAAATTTCTGCAATGTGAGATAGTCAAAAGATCATACATTGGTAGAATTCACAAATGATAAAATATAAATAAGACCACATTCTTATTTAAAACAAATGTCTAAATTTCTCAAAGAGATATTGTAGTAAATAGCATCCCAAAAACAGGAACATAAAGTTATCAAACAAGAGCAGGAATGCATGAAAATGGGTCAATTGGAAATCATACAAATGAAAAAAAAAAAAAAGTAAAAACGATCCTAATAAATAAAATAAAGAGTAAACTAGACATATTCTTTTTTTTTAATTGTATTTTAGATTCTGGGGTACATGTGCAGATCATGCAGGGTTGTTGCATTAGGTGCATACATAACCAGGTGATTTGCTGCCTCCATTCCCTCTTCATCTATATATGGCATTTCTCCCCAGGTTATCCCTCCCACCTTCCCCACCCCCCGTTGTCCCTCTCCTAGCCACCCCGCTACTGACCCTGTGTGTGCTGCTTCTCACCCTGAGTCCATATGTTCTCATTGTTAGACATGTGCCTATGAGTGAGAACATGCGGTGTTTGGTTTTCTGTTCTTGTGTCAGTTTGCTGAGAATGATGGTGTCCAGATTTATCCAAGTCCCTACAAAGGACATGAACTCATTGTTTTTTATGGCTGCATAGTATTCCATGGTATATATGTGCCACATTTTCTTTGTCCAGTCTATCATCGATAGACATTTGGGTTGGTTCCACGTCTTTGCTATTGTACTCAGTGTCGCAATGAACATACGTGTTCATGTGTCTTAATAATAGAACGATTTGTAGTCCTTTGGGTATATACCTGGTAATGAGACTGCTGGATCAATTGGAATTTCTATTTCTAGATCCTTGAGGAATCACCACACTGTCTTCCACAATGGTTGAACTAATTTACACTCCCACCAACTGTGTAAAAGTGTTCCTATTTCTCCACATCCTCTCCAGCCTGTCTTGTCCCCAGATTTTTTAATGATCGCCATTCTAACTGGCTTGAGCTGTTACCTCAATGTGGTTTTGATTTGCATTTCTCTAATGACCGGTGATCATGAGCATTTTTTCATGTGGTTGTTGGCCTCATATATGTATTCTTTTGCGAAGTGTCTGTTCATATCCTTCACCCAGTTTTGAATGGGTTTTTTTTTTTCTTGTATATCTGTTTTAGTTCTTTGTAGATTCTGGATATTAGCCCTTTGACAGATGGGTAGATTGCAAAATTTTTTTTCCCATTTTGTTGGTTTGCCGATTCTCTGTAATGATTGTTTCTTTTGCTGTACAGAAGCTCTGAATTTTAATTAGATCCCATTTGTCTATCTTCGCTTTTGTTGCCATTGCTTTTGGTGTTTTAGTCCTGAAGTCCTTGCCTATGCCTATGTCCCGGATGGTTTTACATAGGTTTTCTTCTAGGCTTTTTATGGTGTTAGGTTTTCTGTTTAAATCTTTAATCCATCTGGAGTTAATTTTGGTGTAAGGTGTTAGGAAGGTCTAGTTTCTGCTTTCTGCACATTGCTAACCAGTTTTCCCAACACCACTTATTAAACATGGAGTCCTTTCCCCATTGCTTGTTTTTGTCAGATTTGTCAAAGATCAGATGGTTGTAGATTTGTGGTGTTGCTTCTGAAGCTTCTGTTCTGTTCCATTGGTCTATGTCTCTGTTTTGGTACCAGTACCATACTGTTTTGATTACTGTAGCCTTGTGGTATAGTTTGAAGCCTGACAGCATGATCCCTCTGGCTTTATTCTTTTTGCTTAGCATTGTCTTGGCTATGCAGGCCCTGTTGTGGTTCCATATGAAATTTAAAATGTTTTTTTCCAGTTCTGTGAAGAAGGTCATTGGTAGCTTGATGGGGATAGCATTGAATCTATAAATTACTTTGGGCAGTACCACCATTTTCACAATATTGATTCTTCCTAAGCATGAGCATGAAATGTTTTTCCATCTGTTTGTGTTCTCTCTTATTTCATTGAGCAGTGGTTTGTTCAAAGAAGTCCTTTACATCCTTTGTTAGTTGTATTCCTAGGTATTTTATCCTCTTTGTAGCAATTGTGAATGGGAGTTCGCTCTTGATTTGGCTCTCTGTCTGTTATTGATATATAGGAATGCTTATGATTTCTGCACATTGATTTTATATCCTGAGACTTTGCTGCAGTTGCTGTTTAAGGAGATTTAACTGCAGTTGCAGCTTAAGGAGATTTTGGGCTGAGATGATGGGGTCTTCTAAATATACAATCATGTCATCTGCAAATGGAGACAATTTGACTTTCTCCTTTCCTAATTGAATACATTTTATTTCTTTTTCTTGCCTGATTGCCCTGGCTAGAACTTCCAATACTATATTGAATAGGAATTGTAAGGGGAGGCATCCTTGTCTAGTGCCTGATTTCAAAGGGAATGCTTCCAGCTTTTGCCCATTCAGTATGATATTGGCTATGGGTTTGTCATAAATAGCTTTTATTATTTTATGATACGTTTCATTGATACCTAGTTTATTTAGACTTTTTAGCATGAAGGGCTATTGAATTTTGTCAAAGGCCTTCTCTGCATCCATCGAGATAATCATGTGTTTTTTGTCGTTGCTTCTGTTTATGTGATGGATTATGTTTACAGACTTGCATATGTTGAACCAGCCTTGCATCCCTGGGATGAAGCCTGCTTAACCATGATGAATAAGCTTTTTGATATGCTGTTGCATTCAGTTTGTCAGTATTTTATTGAAGATTTTTGCATCTATGTTCATCATGGATATTGGCCTGAAGTTTTCTTTTTTAGTTGAGTATCTGCCGGGTTTTGGTATCAGGATCATGTTGGTCTCATAAAATAAGTTAGGGAGGATTCCCTTTTTTTTGTATTGTTGAGAGTAATTTCAGAAGGAATGGAACCAGCTCCTCTTTGTATGTCTGGTAGAATTCGTCTGTGAACCCATCTGGACCTGGACTCTTTTTGGTTGGTAGGCTATTGATTGCTGCCTCAACTTCAGCCCTTGTTATTGGTCTATTCAGGGTTTCAACTTCTTCCTGGTTTAGTCTTGGTAGAGTGCAAGTTTCCAGGAATTTATCCATTTCTTCCAGATTTACTGGTTTGTGTGCATAGAGTTGTTTGTAGTAATCTCTGATGGTAGTTTGTATTTCTGTGGAATCAGTGGTGATATCCTGTTTATCATTTTTTGTTGCATCTATTCGATTCTTCTCTCTTTTCTTTTTTATTAGTCTGGCTAGCGGTCTGTCTATTTTGTTGATCTTTTCAAAACACCAGCTCCTGGATTTATTGATTTGTTGAAGGGTTTTTTGTGTCTCTATCTCCTTCAGTTTGGCTCTGATCTTAGTTATTTCCTGCCATCTGCTAGCGTTTGAGTTTTTTTTGATCTTGCTCCTCTAGCTCTTTCAATTTTGGTGATATGGTATTGATTTTAGATCTTTCCTTGTTTCTCGTGTGGGCATTTATTGCTATAAATTTCCCTCTTGACACTGCTTTAAAGGTGTCCCAGAGATTCTAGTAAGTTGTGTCTTCTTTCTGATTGGTTTTTAAGAACATCTTTATTTTTGCCTTCATTTTTCATTGTTTATCCATTCGACACTCAGAAGCAAGTTGTTCAGTTATCAGGTAGTTGTGTGAATTTGAGTGAGTTTCTTAATCCTGAGTCCTAATTTGATTGTGCTGTGGTCTGATAAACTGTTATGATTTTCGTTTTTTTGCATTTGCTGAGGAGTGATTTGCTTCCAATTATGTGGTTATTTTAGAGTAAGTGTGTTGTGGTGCTGAGAAGAATGTAAATTCTGTGGATTTGGGGTGGAGCGTTCTCTATATGTCTATTAGGTCCACTTGGTCCAGCTCTGCATTCAAGTCCTGGATGTCCTTGTTAATTTTCTGTCTCATTGATCTGTCTAATATTGATAGTGGAGTGTTGAAATCTCCCACTATTATTATATACTTAACATCCTAAATCTCCTTTTAGGATGTTAAGAACCTGCTTTATGTATCTGGGTGTTCCTGTGTTTGGTGCATATATATTGAGGATAGCTAGCTCTTCTTGTTGGATTGATCATTTGACCATTATGTAATGCCCTTCTTTGTCTCTTTTGATCTTTGTTGGTTTGAAGTCTGTTTTATCAGAGACTAGGATTGCAACCCCTGCCTTTTTTTGTTCTCCATTTGCTTGGTAAATCTTCTTCCATCCCTTTATTTTGAGTCTATGTGTGATTTGCACATGAGATGTGTTTCCTGAATACAGCACACCAATGGGTCTTGACTTTTTATCCAGTTTGTCAATCTGTGTCTTTTGATTGGGGTATTTAGGCCATTTACATTCAATGTTAATATTGTTATGTGTGAATTTGATCCTGCCATTTTGTTACTGGCTGGTTTTCTTGTCCATTGGTTGACTCATTTTCTTCATTGCATTTTTGGCCTTTGCCATTCGGTATGCTTTTGCAGTGGCTGGTAGTTGTTCCTTTCCATGTTTAGTGTTCCTTTCAGGAGCTCTTGTAAGGCAGGTCTAGTGGTGACAAAATCTCTCAGTAATTGCTTGTCCATATAGGATTGTATTTCTCCTTCACTTATGAAGCTTAGTTTGGCTGGATATGAGATTCTGGGTTGAAAGTTATTTTCTTTAAGAATGTTGAATATTGGCCCCCACTCTCTTCTGGCTTGTAGGGCTTCTCCCTAGAGATCTGCTGTGAGTTTGATTGGCTTCCCTTTGTGGGTGGCCTGACCTTTCTCTCTGGCTGCCATTAGTATTTTTTCCTTCATTTCAACCCTGGTGAATCTGACGATTATGTGCCTTGGGGTTGAGGAATATCTTTGTGGAGTTCTTCGTATTTCTTGGATTTGAATGTTGGACTGCCTTGCTAGGCTGGGGAAGTTCTCCTGGATAATATCCTGGAGAGTGTTTATTAGCTTGGATTCATTCTCCCTGTCATATTCAGGTACATCGATCAAGCTTGAATTAAGTCTTTTCATGTAATCCCATATTTCTTGGAGGCTTTGTTCATTTCTTTTCACTCTTTTTTCTCTTGTTTTGCCTTCTCATTTTTTTTTCATTGAGTTGATCTTCAATCTCTGATATCCTTTCTTCTGCTTGATCAATTTGGCTGTTAAAACTTGTGTGTGCTTCATGTGGTTCTTGTGCTGTGTTTTTCAGCTCCACCAAGTCATTTATGTTCTTTTCTAAGCTGGTTATTCTAGTTAGCATTTCATCTAACATTTTTTCAAGGTTTTTAGTTTCTTTGCATTGGGTTAGAATGTGTTCCTTTAACTCAGAAAGGTTTGTTATTATGCACTTTCTGAAGACTGTTTCTGTCAATTTGTTGAACTCTTTCTTGGTCATGTTATATTCCTGCATTGGTGAGGAGTTGTGATTCTTTGATGAAGAGGCGTTCTGGTCTTTGATGGTTTCATCTTTTTTGCACTGATTTTTTTTCCATCTTCTTGGATTTATCTAGCTCTGATCTCAGGGAGCTGCTTGATGAGGTCACTTGTCTGCCTGTCAAGGCAATACTGAGTTTCCAAGGACGCCTTCAGGTTGCTAGGTAGGCTTCCTGTGTCTTTTTTGTTTACACTGAGATGTTAGGCCCACCTCTTTAATGGTGGGTGCCCCTCCTACTGCTGACCTGGAGGCACTGCTGGGTTGTCAAGGACACCGTCCCATTGTTACCTAGGCTTCCTGTGTTTTTTGTTAAATCATGAAGCCTCTCCCGCCTCTTTAATGGCGGGTTGCCCCTTTCCTCCACAGAGCTGGATCATTCAGGGTTCAGCTCAGAGTGAGGCACTGGCTGCAAAACGTGCTAGAGCTAGTGCTTCAGCCTGCTGGGGTTTGTGCAGGAGGGGAGGGACATGCCCAGCGGTACCATGTGTTTTCCTGCTTTCAGCTCCCTCTCTCTCCGGGGAGAAGGAGGGGGCCATAGCTCGGTCTGCAGGCTCTCCTGGGAGGCTTACGGGCTTATGTGTTTGCTTAGATCTGTGCGACAATCCAGGACACTGTCCTGGATTATTATTGAACTCTGTGCTTGTAATTCCCAGCACTTGACTGGCAAAGATCCCCTGTTCTGTGGATTGCTGAGGCTTTGGGGGAAGTGCCGTATCTGGACCAGGGTGCTGGAGGGGAGCCCCCAACTCACCCATCAGATCCATTTTCTGGGCGAAGCAGCACCCCTCCCCCCCTGAGTCTGTCCTGCCTTGGCTTTGCTCACCGTCTGACCAGACCCATTGAAATGAACCTGGTTCCTCAGTTGGAGCTAGTAGATCTCTCGATTTCTGTGTCTTGCTGGGTGTTGCACACCGGAGTTGTCTATATTCGGCCATCTTGTTCTCTAACATATTCTTTAATACTGCACATCAGACTATCGTAGAGTCAGCTTCTCAGGGAATACAACCTGTGACAGATAGCAATCACCAAACATGCCTGGTTGCTCAACTATCATAGGGCATAAGGGAGATTGTAAGAAAGGACTACACTCAGAATAGCCTATGAGAAATAAGGGGGAAGAGGAAGACAGAGCACTTTAATTGCTGGGATACACTTCTCTTTCATTGGTCAAAATTTGCTGTATTGGGCAACAACACCTCCACACTTCTAAGTCAGGTCATTCAACCACTCTAGGCAGCCACAGGGGAAGGCAGATCCTTCTCTTGTTCATTCAGGCCAGTACATAGGTGAAGAGAATTCTTGCCAGGCAAGAATTCACAAGGGGGGGTCCTAAATGGTAGTGGCAACAGTAGCCAGAAATTCTGACCATAGGAATGGCATGAATGATTGATATTGTTACCCCAGTCAGAAAGAACAGCAGGTGACTGAGTAGACAGGACTGACTAGAGGTGGGATGAAACCTAAACTATGAGTAGGAACGTGCCTATGCATATACTGTTTTTTCTGAACAATTATATATTTATATATATATGGTTATATAGAGACCTACTTATATATTTATCCTAACATGAAGTACTTACATCTCCCATTCAGTTGTGGGAGATGGAGAAAACAATAGTAAGAGTGGTAAAAATAATACTAGTAATAATGACAATAAGTTGTATACTTGTATAGTGCTTTGCAGCTAACAAAAATGGAAAAAGATACTTTCATAGAGGAAGCATGTGAGGCATTTTCCCCCTATTCACCCCAAAGCATTTAATTTGATTCTTTCTCTCAGCAAATGGGAGAATTTGATGACTGGGATAAATAATTTTCCCAATGGAAAGCTAGGAAGAAGCCATAGAAACCCAGATTTTGAAGACATTGGAGGGGAAACATAATCTAACCACCTCATCTTACAAATTAGGGAGCTAATCCAGAGACAGAAAATGAGTTCTGTGTCAGCTTTTGATTTAGGAGGAAATGATTATGAAAGAAGTGATTGTATTCATCTTAAAATTAAGTGGCGTCCTAATTAAAACTCCATCTCTTAGGACAGGACAGGCATGGGTGGAGACTTACATTTACTGAATATCTATTATGTTCCATGGATTTCACATTCATTACATCCTCTAATTAACTGATTAATCTTCACAAAATCCTAGGAGGTAGATATCATTTTACCTATTAATCAAGAGGTTTAGTGGCCTGTACAAGGCCAGATTAATAATTAGCAGCTTCTGGAATCAAACCCTGATTAAGAACCTCACACTGACTCCAGAGGTGAAGCAGTTAAAGAATACTGAAGCTAAGAACAATGAAATAATATTTTCATTTTAAAATGCTGTTTCCATATCCCTTTCATTTTAAATGTGTTAGGCACATTAAATATTATAGAACAATGGCTTGCCCCAAGTAAATAAAAGCTCAATTTTCTGTTTGAGTCAATAAAATGCTGACATATGTATGAGCAAAAAAACATCCAGGAGAGACAGATTTCTAAATCTCCCCACCACTGCCTGTCTCAGAAGTACCAAAATCCTCCTACCTCAGTATCTGTCTGTGTAAAATGAGGGCATTCTGCTCCTGGTCTTCAGGCTCTAAAAACAAAACAAAACAAAACAAAACAAAACCTAACAAAACAAAAAACCCCACTACAGGCCTGCATGGTCTCCCCCATCCACCCCTCAAAGCAAACCTTTAAAACATCCCAGAATAGAAACACAAATAGGTAGTGAGCACAGATGCTTTGAAATATGACCCAATTCAAACACAGGAAGTACAGTTGCTTCAGTGGGTTGGAGCGAGTCACAATGAGTCTTCTGACCCGTTTGCTTCTGGTGTTGAGATTAATTGGTGTATACTGGCCAGTTGCACCGCCCATGGATACTACTGTTTAGCATAGTCATAACTCAGGTATTCCTTGGAAAAGGATGAAACAATACCTTTAGTTATGGCTGTCTGATCACATGTGATTTTTCTCCTTGCTGACTCACTGGCTTTTTCATTCCTCCTGTCTTCCATCTCTTCTCCTTTTCTCTCATGCTTAACGAGTATCAAGCATAGTTCTAAGTACTTCACATATAGTAACTTACTTAGTCCTCACAACAACCCTGAGATAGGTATATTGTTATCCTCATTTTAGAGATTAGCCGTGGTATACAAATAAGTTAAATAAACATCCTTAGTCACACAGTAAGTACTTCTGGGGGCCGTGATTTGACCCCATGCAGCCTGCTCCAGAGTCCATGCCCGTAACCACATATGCTATTCAGGTATCAGTTAAAATCATATCTGCATGTGCTTCCTACTTCCCAGTCTTGGTTAACAATGTGCGTATTTATTGATAAAGGTCACTAAAAATACTTGGCTTAATCCAAAGCACCTTAGTCAGCTTTTAAGCTAATTTGCAAGTCTGTAAGATAGTTGTGGGTGAAATTGGCAGTTCCAGACAGCACTGCTTTACTTTGGATTGGGTTTCAGTTGTGGCTGGCATTGCGGACCTATTTGATTGACTCATTCCTCATCTCCAGCCTGAAGTTCACCTGCAGCCTTGCAGCACTCCACGTTCCAGCCACACCATGTAACCTGCTCCATGTTCCTGCCTGTGTGCTTGACCTGTGCTATTCCCACTGCCCATAGTGCCCTTTTCTTCCTTCTGGACCTCGGAAACGTATTCCCATCCTTCCACCCTTACTGTGCCAGCCACTGGGGAGTGATGGTAACATTACAATAACTTACTTATGCATCCTGTGCCCCTCCAGATTGAACTTCTCTTGAAGATATAATGATGCTTTATTCTTGTAGTATTATTTCCCTATTTAATACCCTAGTAATTTGGGAGGTCAAGGCAGGTAGATTGCCTGAGCTCAGAAGTTCGAGACCAGCCTGGGCAACATGGTAAAACCCTGTCTCTACTAAAAAACAAAAAATTAGCTGGGCATGGTGGCCCATTCCTATAGTCCCAGCTACTTAGGAGGCTGAGGCACACGAATTGCTTAAAACCAGGAGACAGAGGTTGCAGTGAGCTGAGATAGCGCCACTGCACTATGCACTCCAGCCTGGGCAACAGAGCAAGATTCTGTCGAAAAAAAAAAAAAAGATTTAATACCTTAAATGTGATGAAAACCCTTTTGAAGGTATCTGGCATTAAAACACATTAATGATTCCTTTTAGGAAAGAGCTGTCCTGAGCTGAGTTCATAATCCTCTTACTTTCACTGTAAGATCTTCAACCTCTAAGGTAAGAAGCAGTGTGAGCAGTTAAATTAGCTGGGTTGTGATACACTCTCAAGTGACACATCAGCCACACCCACAGAGCGCTTTGCAGCTTTGATGGCCCTCCATAATGATCCCAGGTTGGCTCACGGGGGCTGGATAATTTTTACTCCTTCATCAACCAGCCATTGAGTGTAGGCTATCCTAAGGGAGCATGACATTGACATTGACATTGACAAATGCTGAACAAAGGTGACATTGAGGGCTCTTTTCTGATAATAATCACAGCAGGCAAGGGAGTAAGTCTGCACTATTCCTGAAGGGGGATGGTGGGGGCACATCACAACCTCTACTCCAATGTGCCCCTGTACAGTTCAGATCTAATTCTTTGTGTAAATTCTAGGAGTCTCCTTCAGGACACTGGTGCACTTCTTTTTCTGAAGGAAATTTAAAAAGAGAAAGTTAATAGGGTGAACTACAGCTCGGCTGCTGCTGCTACTCAATTTATACTCTTCGTCTCCCCTCACATTGTCACCTTTATCGAGCATTTCTGCTGGTCTCAGTGGCTCCCCTAGTGGCATGACTCACTCCCGCATCCTTTAGAAATCTGAGCCCTTTGAGCACTATGCCCTTTGCAGACCATGGTTACTGTCTAAAGAGACACTCAAGTGAATCATGTAAGAATGAAACATATTTCTTCCTGCCCTCGTTGTGAAGCATTAGCCTAACTTCAGTTTCAGTTAACCCTGACAAGATGATTACTTCCCAGTGCCCAAGTGGCAGTATCAGTTAGAGTTCAGTGTGCTTCTTGATATTTCCTCTGGTGGAAGGGTTCCTCCTTTTTGGAACTGGGACCTCTAGACACACAGAGCTCAAAGTTGTGGGGATGATCTCATAAAATGAGTTAGGGAGAATTCCCACTTTTTATATTGCTTGCAATCATTTCAGAGGCAATGGTACCTGCTCCTCATTGTACGTCTGGTAGAATTCACCTGTAAACCTGTCTGGTCCTGGACTTTTTTGGTTAGTAGACTATTAATTGCTGCCTCAACTTCAGACCTTGTTATTGGTCTATTTGGGAATTCAACTTCTTCCTTATTTAGTCTTGCGAGGGTGTAAGTGTCCAGGAATTTACCCATTTCTTCTAGATTTTCTGGCTTATTTGCACAGAGGTGTTTATAGTATTCTCTGATAGTCATATGTATTTCTGTGGGAATCGTAGTGATATCCCTTTTATCATTTTTTATTTGCATCTATTTGATTCTTCTCTCTTTTCTTCTTTATTAGTCTGCTGGTGGTCTATCTATTTTGTTGATCTTTACAAAAAACCAGCTCCTGGATGCCTTGATTTTTTAAAGGGTTTTTTGTGTCTGTCTCCTTCAGTTCTGCTCTGATCATAGTTATTTCTTGTCTTCTGCTACCTTTTGAATTTGTTTGATCTTGCTCCTCTAGTTCTTTTAATTGTGATGATAGGATGTCAATTTTAGATCCTTCCTCACTTCTCATGTGGGCATTTAGTGCTATACATTTCCCTCTAGACACTGCTTTAGATGTGTCCCAAAGATTCTGGTACATTGTATTTTTGTTCTCATTGGTTTTAAAGAACATCTTTACTTCTGCCTTCATTTCATTATTTATCCAGTAGTCATTCAGGAGCAGGTTGTTTAGTTTCCATGTAGTTGTGCAGTTTTAAGTGAGTTTCTTAATCTTGAGTTCTAATTTGATTGCACTGTGGTCTGAGAGACTATTATGATTTCCATTCTTTTGCATTTGCTGAGGACTGTTTTACTTCCAATTATGTGGTCAATTTTAGAGTAAGTGTGATGTGTTGCTAAGAAGAATGTATATTCTGTGGATTTGGGATGGAGAGTTCTGTAGGTGTCTATTAAGTCTGCTTGGTCCAGATCTGAGTTCAAGTCCTGGATATCCTTGTTAATTTGTGTCATTGATCTGTCTAATATTGACAGTGGGGTGTTAAAAATCTCTTACTATTATTGTTTGGGAGTCTAAGTCTCTTTCTATGTGTCTAAGAACTTGCTTTATGAATCTGGGAGCTCCTGCATTGGGTGCATATATATCTAGAATAGTTATCACCTGTTGCATTGATCCTTTTACCATTATGTAATGCCTTTCTTTATCTCTTTTGATCTTTGCTAGTTTAAAGTCTGTTTTATCAGAGACTAGGATGGCAACCCCTGCTGTTTTTTTGCTTTCCATTTGCTTGGTAAATATTTCTCTATTCCTTTATTTTGAGCCTATGTGTGTCTTTGCATCTGAGGTGGGTCTTGTGAATACAGCACACTGATGGGTCTTGATTCTATCTTATTTGCCAGTCTGTGTCTTCTAATTTGGACATTTAGCCCATTTACATTTAAGGCTAATATTGTTACATATGAATTTGATCCACAGTGCAGGAAGTTTATTAAGAAGTGATCTTGAGGGCCAGGCAGGGTGGCTCACACCTGCAATCCCAGCACTTTGGGAGGCCGAGGTGGGTGGATCACCTGAGGTAAGGAATTCGAGACCAGCCTGGCCAACATGGAGAAACCCCGTCTCTACTAATAATACAAAAATTAGCCAGGTGTGGTGGTGAGCACCTGTAATCCCAGGTATTGGAAGGCTAAGGCAAGAGAATCATTTGAAACCAGGAGGCAGAGGTTGCAGTGAGCTGAGACCATGCCACTGCACTCCAGCCTGGGCAACAAGAGTGAGACTCTATCTCAAAAAAAAAAAAAAAAGAAGAAGAAGTGATCTTGAGAATGAATGGAAGCAAAGTCAGGCAAAGGGAGAAGTTGGGCTGTGATGAGCCACAACAAAGGCCTCAGCTGACTACACAGGGACCTCTGTAATGGAGCGAGTCCTTAAAGATTGTGTTGAATTCAGGCAAGGGAGCCAGGCCTTTATGCTTCTGCATTGACAGGTCATTGGTTGAGGCTGCTCTGGAAAGTACATGTTACGTGAATGAGGCATCTCTCTTCAGCCAAGGCAATTCCTAAAATGGGCTAGCAGCTTGTGTCCCAGCAACAGTTCCTGTAGCTGAGGAAGTGATCTCACCATTCCTGAGGTGAGGCCTGCATGATACATTGCAGAATCGACACCTTTTCTTCCTTCCCTGCCTCACTCCTTCTTTCTTTTACTCTTAATTTCCTGGGGTTGTATCGCAATAAAGCATTAGCATGTGAGCTTTTGTCTCAGGTTCTGTTTTCTAGAAGACTTGGGCTAAAAGAACAAAGAGTTGTATATGTTTGTTTTGGCTTCTATTTCACAGCCTTAAATGAACATGTGCCAAAATGGAAGTCTCTACTAACATGAAATGTACAGAATTATTACCACACACACACACGCACACACACACACATGCTTAATACAAGATGAATTTGGGGCCAAGATACTTGATTTCTAGTGGAGCTCAACTACTTGTGGATATTAGGAACATAGCTTGGTCTCTCAGATTTAGTTTCTAATTTAATATAGTGGGCATATAATGCCTGATTTTCCGGTCCCCAAATAACATCAAGTCTGAAAGAATATAATGTATGTCAGAGCACTACGCACCATCACAAGATCCCTACTAACAAATTCTCATCTTTCCCACTCATACTCTCTAGCAAAGGTACTGAATGATGCAGCAGTGATGTCATGTTCCAGGGATCATTGCCAGGGCCTTATGATCCACAATCACTTACAAATGTGTTGCTACTAGAATAGCAGGAAGCTACTAGTTCAAATGTGTCTCTTGTCCCCTACCAAATTTCCAAATGCCCTACCACTGGACACTGAAGTTCTTCTCTCTTGTGATCCCTCAGTGAAAGCAAAAAGGCCATAGTGTTGCCCAAGTCCTAGCATCATTGCACTTAAATCTCAAAATGAGACCTTGTAGGGTTAGGCTTGTTGACAGATCCCTGAAAATGAGACAGGCATCTTCTCTGCAGGGAAGAGAAAAAATGGAAGGAGAGATGCTGGGAATCAAGGCAATGAAACGGGAAACTAAAATGTGAAGTCAGGGGAAAAGATTTCACCTACTTCTTGATTTCAACAAGGTCTCATCCTGTTTAAATATAGGTCTAGATCTCTACCAAGGACCACAACAATATACATGACTGCCACAGGATAGCTAAACCATAGCTGCACACCCCTGCCTGTGGCCACCTGCCAGTCTAACCTTTTCCATCTACTTCCCTCTGAAATCATCAATGGCTTCCCTCAGTGGGGCTCTCACAGGTCTGCCTTTTGACCTGTGTATGAGAGGGTGATGTTCACAATTATTAGAATAAAAATTTTAGTTCCTTAACTTGAGTCCTACAATTAAAAAGACCTTCATTCTAAGAACGGAAAATGAGAACATGACCCACTCTTGCTTAATTAGCCCCTTCTTTTTCTGCCAAGATTTAATTCTACAAGTCTTTTGAAATGCAGCATATTAGAAATTAAATAACACAGAGGCCTCGAGCACTCTCAGGGGAGGAATGGAGAAAAGTCTTTGAAAAATAGTGAAAGTAATGGGAAAATAATTGAAGGAAACATCTCTGACACAATAAAACTGAAACAAACCATATGCTATGACAGAAAATTATTTCCTATAGCCCTGGATGAACGCTAAAAGGGAAGGTCCAGTCTGGACCTAGAGGGCTAATCTGGGCTGGCTCAAACTGGAAACTCAGGGCCTTACTCCTCCTGACTCAAGGGCTCTAGGTGGCTGTCCTGCTCCTCAGTATCTGCCACTGAGCCGGCTACAGCACTAGCAGCAATTACTGGAATGTTGGGCACTGACCTACTTTCCAATTTTGTAAACCAGTAAAGCTAATTTAGTGCTCTCTTTTCAATTGCACAGACTTCATTGATTTTTTCAGGTAGATCAATGCCAGCCACCCTAGACCTAGACAGCATTGAATAGTCTCTAAGCAGTTCTGCTGTGGTGAACTGAATTGCATAGACAACTACATATGTGCTTCTAGAGAGTATTCTTTATTTGATCTATGCGTTCACTCTGAAATGAAGTATCTCTAGGCAAATCAACAGAGTTACAAGTGTCATTTATAATCCATCAACTGAAAGGAAATGGCAAGACGCCAAGGAGCCGAGCCTGGGGCCTGTCCGTGCTGGCCAAGTTGGTGGCTGCAAACTTCAGGTAATTTGAAGAACACCCAAATATTAATTCTGCTCAAATCAGAGAATTGTGCAATACTTTAAATGGAAGAGATCATTGAAACAATAAGGTTCAGTGATCTTCGACTCTTATGTAGGCTGCAGAGGCAGAGCTGTTCACTGGAATCACGAGGGAGCTTTTTCAACATATAAGCAGGCTACCTAGACCCTTCTAGCTCAATCTGAGAAAATATTAGAGTCTGGGAGGGTTGTGGGGTGGTCTCACAAGTGTTTTAGAAGTTCGTCGGGTAATTCTGATAAATGATTTCCCTCACCTCCCTAGAGAACCCACTATTTCAGAAAGAAAGAAACTGAGCCCCAAAAGGCATGGTTTATCAAAAACCACTTATCTAGTAAGATGTAGAATTGAGACTCCCTACCCAGATGTTCTGAATCTGAATCCAAAACTTCTTTTATAAATTTACTTTGTTTTGCTTAGAACATAATCTTTTGTTTAATTTAGGAACAGGCCAGTCCCGGTGGCTCATGCCTATAATCCTAGCACTTTGGGAGGCTGAGGAGGGCAAACTATCTGAGCTCAGGAGTTCAAGACCAGCTTCAGCAACATGGTGACAGCCACCCTAGACCTAGACAGCATTTAATAGGCTCTAAGCAGTTCTACTGTGGTGAACTGAATTGCACAGACAACTACATATGTGCTTCTAGAGAGTATTCTTTATTTGCCTGTCTCTAATAAAAATGCAAAAAATTAGCCAAATATGGTGGCGCATGACTGTAGCCCCAGCTACTCAGGAGGCTGAGGTATGAGAATGGCTTAAGTCTGGGAGATAGAGGTTGCAATGATCCAAGATCACACCACTGAACTCCAGACAGGGTAACAGAGAAAGACTCTGTCTAAAAAAAAAAAAAAAAAAAAAAAATAGGGACTGTGTGCATTGAGTAACTGTTGATCTAAAAAAATTGATTATAACTTTTTTTCAAATATTAAGATTTTATATGCAAAGTGGGTTTCTTTAAAGCAGCATATAGTTAGATCCATCTTTTAATCCATGCTGACAGTCTTTACCTTGTATTTGGAATGGTTAGACTATTTACATTTTATGTAATAATAATATGGTTGGGCTTAAATGTCCTATTTGCACTAACCATTTCGTTTTCTCTTCTGTTTCTGCCTTTTTAGGGGGTAATGAAGTTCATTAATTCATTTTCAGTTCTATTTCTGTCTATTTCTTTCTATTTTCTATTTCTTTCCATTATTGGTTTATTATCTATACTCCTTGCTGCTGCTGCTGTCATTGTCATGTCTAGGCTTTACAGTACAAATTATTATTTACACTTTAGAAAGCCAATTATCTTTTCAAGTAAAACATTTTAAGTAGAAAAAGAATTTTATATTTGCCTACATATTTTCAATTGCTAGTGCTTTTTTTTTTCTTTACATAGATCCAAATTTTCATCTGGTGTCATTTTTCTTCTACCTGAAGGGCTTCCTTTAATGTTTCTTATGGTGCAGGCAACAGTGTGCTAGAGCCAGCTCATGGAGGTTTGCAAGAACACTGTGCATCTCTTCCGTACTCTTGTCTTGAGAAATGACAGGTTGTTAGCAAAAAATTGGTCACCGTAGGAATATTTACAGCACAGAAATCACAAAATGCTACAAGTCTAGGTTTATTTTCCTGGAAAGCTACTTGTTAAACATTTACCATTACACAACTTAATACAGGCCTATTTGGTAATACATTCTCTGTTTTCATGTGCCTAAAAATGCCTTGATTTCATTTTTTATTTTATTTTTTTGAGACAGAGTCTCACTCTGTCACCAGGCTAGAGTGCCATGGCACAATCTCGGCTCACTGCAACCTTTGTCTCTGGGTTCAAGCAATTCTCCTGCCTCAGTTTCGTGAGTATCTGGAACTGCAGGCATGCTTCACCACACCCAGCTAATTTTTGTATTTTTAGTAGATGGGATTTCATCATGTTGGCCATGATGATCTCAATCTCTTGAACTTGTGATCTGTCTACCTCAGACTCCCAAACTGCTGGGATTAGAGGCGTAAGCCACCATGCCTAGCTGATTTCATATAACTGTTTTGAAAAAAGTTCATGACCCCAAAAAGGAGACATATAAAGAAAATAGCATAATCAAATTGCTAAAAACTAGCAATGAAAGAAAAGCTTTAAAATTCCCAAAGAAGAACAGATACACAATATATGGAAGAGTAAAGATGGAAATGACAGCTGACTTCCCAGGGGATACATTGCCGGCCTGAAGAAATGAAGTAACATCTGTAAATTATTGAAAAGTGTCTGTTCATATCCTTTGCCCACTTTTTGACAGGGTTGTTTGTTTTTTTCTTGGAAATTTGTTTTAGTTCTTTGTAGATTCTGGTTGTTAGCCCTTTGTCAGATGGGTAGCTGGCAAAATTTTTTCCCATTCTCTTGGTTGCCAGTTCACTCTAATGATCGTTTCTTTTGCTGTGCAGAAACTCTTAAGTGTAATTAGATCCTATTTGTCTATTTTGGCTTTAGTTGCCTTGCTTTTGGTGTTTTAGTCATGAGGTCCTTGTCTATGCCTATGCCCTGAATGGTATTGCCTAGGTTTTCTTCTAGGGTTTTTATGGTGTTAGGTCTTATGTTTAAATCTTTAAGCCATCTGGAGTTAATTTTTGTATATGGTGTAAGGAAGGAGTCCAGTTTCAGCTTTCTATACATGGCTAGTCAGTTTTCCCAACACCATTTATTAAACAGAGAATCCTTTCCCCATTGCTTGTTTTTGTCATGTTTCTCAAATACCAGATGGTTGTAGATGTATGGCATTACTTCTGAGGCCTCTGTTCTGTTCCATTGGTCTATATATCTGTTTTGGTACCAGTACCATGCTGTTTTGATTACTGTAGCCTCATAGTATAATTTGAAGTCAGGTAGTGTGATGCCTCCAACTTTGTTCTTTTTGCTTAGGATTATCTTGGCTATGTGGGCACATTTTTGGTTCTATATTGAAGTTTAAGGTGTTTTATCCAGTTCTGTGAAGGTCAATGGTAGCTTGATAGCGATAGCATTAAATTTATAAATTACTTTGGGCAGTATGGCCATTTTCATGATATTGATTTTTCCTAACCACGAGGCATGGAATGTTTTTCCATCTGCTTGTGTCCTCTCTTATTTCCTTGAGCAGTGGTTTGTAGTTCTCCTTGAAGAGATCCTTCATGTCCCTTGTTATTTGTATTCCTAGGTATTTTATTCTGTTTTTAGCAATTGCAAATGGGATTTCACTCTTGATTTTGCTCTCTGTTTGTCTGTTATCATTGTATAGGAATGCTTGTGATTTTTTCACATTGATTTGTATCCTGTGACTTTGCTGAAGTTGCTTATCAGCTTAAGGAGATTTTGGGCTGAGACGATGGGATCTTCTAAATATACAATCATGTCATCTGCAAATAGAGACAATTTGACTGCCTCTTTTCCTATTTGAATACCCTTTATTTCTTCTTATCTGATTGCTTTGGCTGGAACTTCCAATACTATGCTGAATAGGAGTGGTGAAAGAGGGAACCCTTGACTAGTGCCAGTTTTCTAAGGGAATGCTTCCAGTTTTTGCCTGTTCAGTATGATATTGGCTGTGGGTTTGTCATAAATAGCTTTCATTATTTTGAGATATGTTCCACTGATACCTAGTTTATTGAGAATTTTTAGCATAAAGGGCTGTTGAATTTTGTCAAAGGCCTTCTCTGCATCTATTGAGATAATCATGTGGTTTTTGTCATTGGTTCTGTTTATGTGATGGATTACATTGATTGATTTGCATATGTACAACCAGCCTTGCATCCCCGGGATGAAGCTGACTTGATCCTGATCGATAAGCTTTTTGATGTGTTGTTGTAATTGGTTTGCCAGTGTTTTATTGAAGATTTTCACATCAATGTTTATCATGTATATTGGCCTAAATTTTCCTTTTTAGTTGTGTCTCTGCCAGGTTTTGGTATCAGGATAATGTTGGTCTCATAAAATGAGTTAGGGAGGATTCCCGCATTTTATGTTGTTTGGAATCATTTCAGAGGCAATGGTAGCCGCTCCTTGTTGTACATCGGTAGAATTCATCTGTAAACCTGTCTGGTCCTAGACTTTTTTGGTTGGTAGACTATTAATTGCTGCCTCAACTTCAGACCTTGTTTTTGGTCTATTCAGGGATTGAACTCCTTCCTGATTTAGTCTTGGGAGGGTGTAAGTGTCCAGGAATTTATCCATTTCTTCTAGATTTACTGGTTTATGTGCATAAAGATATTTGTAGTAATCTTTGACAGTAGTTTGTATTTCTGTGGAATCAGTGGTGATATCCCCTTTATCATTTTTTATTTGCAGCTATTCAGTTCTTCTCTCTTTTCTTATTAGTCTGGCTAGTGATCTATTTTGTTGATCTTTTCAAAAACCCAACTTCTGGATTTATTGATTTTTTTTGAAGCGTTTTTTGTATCTCTATCTCCTTCCATTCTGCTCTGATCATAGTTATTTCTTGCCTTCTGGTAGGTTTTGAATGTGTTTGATCTTGCTCCTCTAGTTCTTTTAATTGTGACGATAGAGTGTCAATTTTAGATCCTTCCTCACTTCTCTTGTGGGCATTTAGTGCTATACATTTTCCTCTAGACACTGCTTTAAATGTGTCCCAAAGATTCTGGTACATTGTGTCTTTGTTCTCATTGGTTTTGAAGAACATCTTTATTCTGCCTTCATTTCATTATTTATCCAGTAGCAATCCAGGCACAAGTTGTTTAGTTTCCATGTAGTTGTGCAGTTTTGAGTGAGTTTCTTAATCTTGAGTTCTAATTTGATTGCACTGTGGTCTGAGAGACTATTATGGTTTCCATTTTTTGCATTTGCTGAGGACCGTTTTACTTCCAATTATGTGGTCAATTTTAGAGTAAGTGTGATGTGTTGCTGAGAAGAATGTATATTCTGTGGATTTGGGGTGGAGAGTTCTGTACATGTCTATTAGGTCTGCTTGGTCCAGATCAGAGTTCAAGTCCTGGATATCCTTGATAATTTTCTGTCTCATTGATCTGTCTAATATTGACAGCAGGGTGTTAAAGTCTCTTATTATTATCGTGTGGGAGTCTAAGTCTTTTTGTAGGTTGTTGAACACTTGCTTTATGTATCTGGGTACTCCTGTATTGGTTGCACATATATTTAGGATAGTTAGCTCTTCTTGTTGCATTGATCCCTTTACCATTATGTAATGCCCTTCTTTGTCTCTTTTGATCTTTGTTGGTTTAACTTCCATTTTATCAGAGACTAGGATTGCAATCCCTGCTTTTTTTCGCTCTCCATTTACTTGGTAAATCATCCTCCATCCCTTTATTTTGAGTCTATATGTGTCTTTGCACATGAGATGGGTCTCCTGAATTCAGCACACTGATGAGTTTTGACTATTTATTCAATTTGCCAGTCTGTGTCTTTTGACTGGGGCATTTAGCCAATTTACATTTAAGGTTAATATTGTTATGTGTGAATTTGATCCTACCATTTTGATACTAGCTGATTGTTTTGCCCATTAGTTGATGCAGTTTCTTCATTGTGTCAATGGTCTTTACCCTTTGGTACGTTTTTGCAGTGGCTGATACTGGTTGTTCCTTTCCATGTTTAGTGTTTCCTTCAGGAGTTCTTTTAAGGCAGGCTGGTAGTGATGAAGTCTCTCAGCAATTGCTTGTCCATAAAGGATTTTATTTCTCCTTCACTTAAAGAAGATATTTATGCAGCCAACAAACATATGAAAAAATGCTCATCATCACTGGTCATTAGAGAAATACAAATCAAAACCACATTGTAATACCATCTCACACCAGTTAGAATGGCAATCATTAAAAAATCTGGAGACAACAGATGATAGAGAGGATGTGAAGGAAGAAGAACGCTTTTACACTGTTGGTGGGAGTGTAAATTAGTTCAACCATTGTGGAAGACAGTGTGGCGATTCCTCAAGGATCTAGAAGTAGAAATACATTTGACCTAGCAATCCCATTACTGGATATATGACCAAAGGATTATAAATCATTCTATTGTAAAGACACATGCACATGTATGTTTATTGCAACACTGTTTACAATAGCAAAGAATTGGAAACAACCCAAATGCCCATCAATGATAGACTGAATAAAGAAAATGTGGTACATATATACCATGGAAGACTACGCAGCCATAAAAAATGATGATTTTGTGTCCTTTGCGGGGACATGGATGAAGTTGGAAACCATCATTCTCAGCAAACTGACCCAAGAACAGAAAACTAAACACTGCATGTTCTCACTAATAAGTGGGTGTTGAACAATGAGAACACATAGACACAGGGAGGGGAACATCACACACTGGGGCCTTTTAAAGGGTTGGGGAGGCTAGAGGAGGGATAGCAGCGTGTGGAGGTATTGAGGAGGAATAACATGGAGAAATACCTAATGTAGGTGACAGGCAAGGTAAATGCAGTAAACCACCATGGCATGCATGTAGATACCTAGGTAACAATCCTGCACAATCTGCACATGTACCCCAGAACTTAAAGTATAATTAAAAATAATAATAATGATAAATAAATAAATAAATTCTTGAAAGAGATAAACTATCAATCTAGAATTTTATACCTAGCAAAAAATTCTTTTTTTTTTTTTTTTTTTTTTTTGAGACGGTGTTTCGCTCTTGTTACCCAGGCTGGAGTGCAATGGCGTGATCTCGGCTCACCGCAACCTCCGCCTCCTGGGTTCAGGCAATTCTCCTGCCTCAGCCTCCTGAGTAGCTGGGATTACAGGCACACGCCACCATGCCCAGCTAATTTTTTGTAGTTTTAGTAGAGACGGGGTTTCACCATGTTGACCAGGATGGTCTCGATCTCTTGACCTTGTGATCCACCCACCTCGGCCTCCCAAAGTGCTGGGATTACAGGCTTGAGCCACCGCGCCCGGCCGCAAAAAATTCTTTTAAAAATGAAGGTGAAATAAGGACTTTTAAGATATACAAAAACTGAGAAAGCATGCTAATGTCTAAGGAGGAATTCAGAAATATGCTTGTGAATTTGACCTGCTTGTGGGTAGGCCATCCAAAAGTCTATGTACCAGAGGAACTGAGGTATCTTCTGGTAGAAAAGACATCTTAAGATAAAAGGGAAGCAGATTGATCTAGTAGTAACGTTTAATGGTAATGGAGGAAAGGAGAGTGTTATTACATAAGGGAAGTACAAAGTCATTTAGATTTTGCACAGAGCCAGGTCCTGATGGGATTTATATGTGAAGCCAGGAATAAAAACACAGACCTGACTGTAATTAAAAACTGAAAGATAATGTTTTTCCAAAAATTCTGTGAGATTTTATGGAGTAATCAAGAACATGTTGACATTCTTTTAACAGACTATAGCACCAGAAAAATTGAGAAACACTCTGTCCAAATTTACACCCATGTGATTATATCTAGATTTGTTTAAGAATGTGGAAAAGACTCATCTGGAAATCACCCAAAATATTAAATGTATCTTTGCTGAGGGCTGAAATTCTGTATCAGCTGAGGGGAAAGGGAAAGTAGCATTTTATTTGATATGCCCTTTTGTCATGGATGTGGCTAACATCTTTTCAATTCTCCTCCCATTACTTGGAGTCTATCCTTTATCATGTTTCACCTCTCTGGAGGTAAAAGTCAGAAACTCTTTTTTAGCCTTTTTTGCAGCTTGTGTGCAGTCAGATAAGCCATTGTGAAACCTCTATATAGAAATAAACCAACCTGAGAAGCAGGTACCAAGAGGAATTCATTGTCTGGAATGAATGACCACAGTGACAGGTGGCTGGCCAAGATAGCAGAGATGAAAGTTCTGGAATCAAATGCCAAGTAGCACTGAGGCAAGTTATGTATCTGTGCTAAGTAGCAGCAGTAGCAGCAGCAAGATCTCTGTTGGATTAACCTCAGTGTGTGGTTTAGTATTGTTCCTGGTTCCATAGCTTCCAAGACGTATTCTCTAGACCTCTCGGAGAGTCTGTGAGTTTCCTAATATCCTTTAATAAATTTCTTTATTGTGTAAACCAATATGATAGGGTTCTATTGTTTTCATCTTAGATGACCAGCTGATACAATTTCTATTACATCCTGATACTCATGGTCATAATCAGTACTTCCTAAAACATTCCAATACTCTCTTATTCCCCCAAAGTGCTAAATTTTCTGCATTTGACTTTGCATACTCATGTGCAGTCAACTGGCAGATAAAATATTTTTCCAATGTATTCCTGACACAGCTCCAAAGAGCCTTGTAAACCCCACAAGACCTCAACTTGACAAAGATTGAGTATCTTTCAAGGGGCACCAGAGGAATATTGAATAAAAGGACTTATTCAGGCATATCTTCAGGAATCAGATTGTTTCATTTCCTTTCTTTAATGGAAAGAGGACCTCTGATGGGAATTGTATTATTCTCTTGTACACCAGGATACCTGGTGGATCCTCCATTCTCAACATGAAGACTCTGCCACAGGTGCTTGGAAGAACAATTAATGTTTTGGTCATCTAAGCAGCCACCAACTATCTTTTCCACCATGCACACTTTACAAAAATAGGAGAATAATTTATTAAAAAATCAATCTGGAGTCCTCACTACAGAGCAGGAAGGGATTTTGACCAATCAAGGAATTGTGTTGAAAAATTTAGCTATTCGAGTTTTTGATATGTTAAATTCCTCCTCTGTTTTTAGAAATATAAAAAGATAATCTTGAACATGCAAGTTTTTCTTATCATGTTTAAAATAAGTTTGTAATTGACCATGATTTTATATATGTAGTGGCACAATAACTGGAATTAACATAATTTTATCTTTTAATAGCTTTTATCTCCTACTACTTCTGAGATTGTCTTTCTGTGATCCTTCTCGCTTCCACTCACCCTCCTTCCCTTCTCCAGCATTCAGTAAACCTTCTGCTTTTTGATACATTAGTTTCTGGCAGAAGAAGAGCAATGCCTTCATGCATACAAATGCGAATGATAACAAGTAATAACTAACTCTTTGACAGGTGTTTGCATTTCAACTTTAAGCCAAGAGGATGAATTGATATGAGAGTCTGCCTGTGGCTTTCTTGTCAGTTCTGGATTTTTGTTCTTTGTGAAGCTGCCGACCCTACTCACAGCCAGCATACAGAACAGTACCATAGGTTGGCCCTGCCTGTCTACCTCGGAAGCTGAGTGTACATTTCTAGGTGTATATTTCCTTTCTCTATGGTTCTCTAAGTAATGCATACAAGAAATACAAAAAATTGAAAAACTAAAAAAGCAAGTCTTAGAAGTCATTATAATGCCTGTGGGGTATACTATTTTATACACAGCCAGAATGCACCTTCCTGTGATGTTATCTGCCTCCTGTAGGGACTAGACCTGCTGCAAGGAGCATTTGCCTTCAGGAGTAGTCTGATAGCTCTCGTTGGTGAGCCTAGTGGCACACTTAGTGGTCAAGAAGGTGCACCAAACAGTGGCAGGAGCAGAGCCATTTCACCCACTGTGACTCCAAGCATGCAATAACAGTTATTTGCATTTGTTATATTGGCTAGTAATTTCAAACACTTTCATATACAGCTGCTTTGGGAGGACAGCAGGAGAGGAACTTTTCCTATTTGGTAGGCAGGTTTCAGAGTTAATGCAGTTACTCAGGTGACACATATAGGAATGCTAGGGAAGGAACTAAACTGATTGTAAATCTAGCGCTTTTTCTCCCACAACCTACTGTTTGTCATGCATCTCCCTTTCTCTCTCTCTTGTGTTTCTCCCCCTTTCATACACACACACAGTATGAGAGGCTGATGAATATCAAACTAGCCCTTTTATGAAGAATATGTTTATAAAGATCTACAGAAATATCACATTGGCTTGGTAAGACAACAGAACTCCTTCTGCATAGGGAAGAATTCAGCCCTTCATCTCACAAATATTGATATCACCTATTTTATATGATGCATTGGAAGAAGTACTGGGATGCAATAGTACATAGAGTTGATAGGATCCCAGCTCTCCTGGAGCTAATTTCACCATAAGGAAAATGAGAGCAGTTGATTATGTTAACAGCTAATGTTTAGTTTCATGTTTGCTTATGACCCCAGCTGACTCCCTGTACGACTCACCCATCACCCATCACATTCTGCTGTATGCTGTAATTTTCTTATTAAAAGCTTCTTTTCTAGCTCATTATAAATCCTACAGGGAAGAGGTCACAGATTTTTATAACCACCAAGACAAGGGAGGGGAAGGGAGGATAATGTGTGAAAAATTCCAGGGATAGCTCTCTGTAAAGGGAGTTGATGGCCATTGGATGAATTGTTAGTGTTTACATTCTAAATCATTTCACCTGGTCCCTCTAGAGTCAGATGTTTTCTTTATGTAAAAAATAAACAAACAAACAAATAAGTTGCCCACAAAATGTAGAAAGTTTGTACCTTCAAAATGTGTTTGGGTCTATCAAAATTGCTTGAGCAAAACATTAGAGTTACTCGTTTTATGCAGGCAAGACATAGGTATCTAGCAACTGCTATCTAAAAAAAGATGTCTGTATGCTTCACTGTGGTATATATGGTACAAAACACCTGCATGTGCAGCCTCCATTTTGTAAGCAGGTGGTAGTGAATAGAGTGCCCAGATGCTCCATCCTGAGGGAGGGCTAGCTTGCCTTCTGCATCTTTTCCTTAGCTCTTTTTCTGGCAGCTGCCATATTTGTGTTCCACAAAAAATTAGGAAATAATATGATAGGAGTGTTTACACTTTAATATTTATGTTCAGCAGACATTTATGCATATATACCATGTGCCAGCAGCTGTGATACTGATCACTTTTCATAAAGAGCTTCGAATCCGTACAAGAGTTAAGAGACCTGCACACAAAAGTATAGCTTAAGGTTATTAAGAAAATGACACAGAGACACATAAGAAAGGGATGGGAATATTGTAAGAGGAGAGTAAATTGAGTAGTTAATAGATAACTGATTAATTTGTTCAAACAATAATATATAATTAAACCATGTTTTAGGAACTTTGGAAGTTTGCTGGAAATATGGAAGAAAATAAAATAAGCTAAGTCCTTGCCCTGATAAAATTTAAATTCTAGTGGAAGAGACAGGTAATAAATAAGCAATGAAGTAACTAATGTCATAATATATTTTGTTTCCAACCAACGCTAACATGTTCTCTATGCCACAGCCCTCCTGAAAACTAGTTATGCTACACATGAGCCATCTTCATTCACATCTCTCAGATGATGTGTCCTTACATACAAAAATTTCCTATACTTCTAGTTTGACTTAGATGGTTTCTTCCACCATTCAGGGCTTAGCAGCTATCCTTCCAAGCATTTTCTCATAATTCCAGAAAAAGTCAACACTCTCTCCTCTGGGTTGCCATGATACTCAATACATTGGGCCTTGATTTCTGTAAGTATAGCAATGAAATGCAAGTATTTACCTATATGCCTTTCTCCCATAAGACAAGGAGTCTCTCAAGAGAAAGGGCCATGGGTGATTTATTCTTTCCATGCCCTGTGCCTAGAGATTACCTGCATATGGGGGTGAACTATACTGTCAACCACAGTGACAGCAGTGACACAAACTAAAAGTACCAACAACACACTGGGCATTCTGCAAAGTGAGTGAATTCCACACATTCCTCTGAGTTACATATTTTATTATTCTCTTTGTTTTATAAATGAGAAAACTCAGAACCATGGGGGTTATGTGATTTGCCCAAGGCCAGAAAGCTAGTAAGGGAAAAACACCTGATGAGTGACTAAACAAATTGATTTTTAGTTTATTATTAACAGAGAACTCTGTGCACATGTGCTGATCCATAAAACTTAGGTATTCATAAGTACCTGCTCAAAATTTCTTTAAGATTTGAGAAGTATTGATTATTATTATCATAGCTGCAAAATCCAGTTATGTAGAATGTTTCATCAACCTGAACAATGTATATAATTTTAAAATTTAGAGAATAGACCTTCTACATGAAGGAACTCTGATGCACATAATTCGCAGAGAAGCAATTGAAAATCTTAGCCTTTATTTTTTTTCCTGGACACATATTTTCTCTAATTCTCCAATTTCTTGAAGACAGCTGTTAGAAGGAAATGAGGCAAGGGATTTAGGGGCAGTCATGAGACTTAAAAATAGAAACTCGCATTTTTTAGCATGTAGTATCTTTTTTTTCTTCCATTGCACAATATACCATGTCTGTGACCACATAGCTGATAGTCATTATATCCGGGACAATCATCGTGGACACGGTAGCTCATTTTCAGAGTTTACATAGAAAAATTGAATCAGAAATATTGACATTGTCTGACTTATTTAATTTGCCTATATTACAGAGGCCCTGGGTTCATTGGATAATTGTGCACTCTTGTGTTCATGAGCTGCAGTAGGGACAGTAAAGACCAAATCTGAACATGTTTATTCCCATTGGTCTGAAGTACTACACTAAATTTTTGTTTGCAACAGCTTTGAGATCTGTATAGTAAGGATATCATGAAAAGGTAGGATGTTCTTTTTTTTTTTTGAGAAGGAGCTTTACTCTTGTTGCCCAGGCTGGAGTGCAATTGTACAATCTTAGCTCACTGCAACCTCTGCCTCCCAGGTTTAAGCGATTCTCCTTGCTTCAGCAGCCTGAGTAGCTGGTTTTACAGGTGCCCACTGCCATGCCTGGCAAACTTTTGTACTTTTAGTAGAGATGAGGTTTCACTGTATTGGGCTGGATAGTCTTCATCTTCTGACCTCGTGATCCTCCAGCCTGGGCCTCCCAACGTGCTGGGATGACAGGCATGAGCCACTGCACCTGGTCGAATTTTTTGTATTTTTAGTAGAGATGGAGTTTTGTCATGTGGGCCAGGCTGGTCTCGAACCCCTAACCTCAGGTGATCCATGCACCTTGGCCTCCCAAAGTGATGGGATTATAGGCATGAGCCACCACACCCAGCCAGATGTTCTTTTTAACAATGCCTTCCTGACTGTTTCTATGCAATAAAAGTATCTATCTTGATAGATGGAGAATAAAGCAAATTTTGACCATTCTCTCCAGGGTCATTTTAATCAGCCTACTGCCTGAGTACTCATAATACCAACAGCATTCATTTTCAAAAATTCCTTTCAGTCATTCTAAATAAATGAACCATTTGAAATGTAATCAGGGATGATGAGCTTGGGTATTGTAAACATACGTGCTTACAATCTTGACATTTTTAAGAATATTCATATTATTAAGGTAGAAAAATATTACTTACTAGAAGTATTAAACCGGACATTATTTAAAACTCATATACTTTTTCCTGCCGCTAAAAATGTGAGATAATCTTCAGGGACTGAGCCATCTCTGGGCAGGAGGGAAGACTGGCCTCACAAAACAAAGAGGAATCCATGGTTTGCCTTGGGTCCAAATTCAAATTAGTAAGGAAGGCCCTAGAGAAGGGAAAGATTCTTAAAAGGGGTATTTATGAGCGCCTATCAAATAAATAGAAGCTTTAAAGGATTCCTTCTTGTTTCAGAAGAAGTCAGGACCTTAAGTTAAGGGCCACAATTGTTAAGATTTTGCAGCCTTCAGGAGAATGTCAAATATGTTAGTTACATTTGTTATCCCCTGTTCGTTTCTTATTCTGAGTTGTGGGGAAACCCTTAAAACTAAACGGGAGACATGAAGGAAGCTGGAAGGCTATGGAAGAGCCTCCAAGAGCAAGTGGTGGCAAGGAAAGAATGTAACTAAAATTTATAAGGCAGACCTTTAGGAAAGGAGGCTGGGAACTCGAGCATGGGCTTATGCTGCAGTCCACAGGTGGAATTTCTTCCTCCTCAGGGAAGCCTCAGTTCTGCTCTTAAGGCCTTTTAACTGACTGCATCAGGACTGCATTAACTATTAAGGATAATATACTTTACTTAAAATCAGCTGATTATACATATCAATCACATCTACAGCATACCTTCACAAAAACACCTCATTTAATGTTTGATTGAAGAGCTGAGTATTACAGCATAGCCAAGCTGGCACACCAACGTGTCCTTCAGCTGGGCGCAGTGGCTCACACCTGTAATCCCAGCACTTAGGCTCGGAAGGGCAGATTACCTGAGGTCAGGAGCTCAAGACCAGCCTGGCTAACATGGCGAAACCCTGTCTCTACTAAAAATACAAAAAATTAGCTGGGCATGGTGGCGCATGCCTGTAATCCCAGCTACTGAGGAGGCTGAGGCAGGAGAATTGCCTGAACCCAGGAGGCGGAGGTTGCGGTGAGCCAAGATCGCGCCATTGCACTCCAGCCTGGGTAACAAGAGCGAAACTCCATCTCAAAAAAAAAAAAAAAAAAAAATTCAAGAATTAGCCAGACGTGGTGGTGCACACCTGTAATCCCAGCTACTGGGGAGGCTGAGACAGGAGAATCACTTGAGCCCTGGAGACGGAGGTTTCAGTGAACTGAGATCATGCCACTGCACTCCAGCCTGGGTGACAGAGCAAGACTCTGTCTCCAAAAATAAAAAAGTGTCCTTCACAATGCACCCCTTGTCATCTCAGCACCCATACACATCGCCTTAAACCATACCTAACCTTCACGTAAAGATAATAACAAAGTCGTTTTTCCACTTAACATGATAAAACTATCCTACGTAAAACTGAAAATGTAATAATCTTTTTCCAGAAAAGAATGCAAATTCCTTGGGTGATATTCGTTCACTTTTCTCACTGATATCCTGTTACTTAAGTACAGTGATGTAAAGTTAACTTATTAATATATCTTATGTTAGATGATAAGGGAGGGAAGAAACACGCACACATACACACACACACACACACACACACATAAAAGAAGAAAAAGTAGGGTTTTGGTGTTTCAATTGATACAACATTTCCTGTAGCCTGATAAAATATATCTATTATTATAATTTATGTTTCTGAGAGCTTTAAACTACTTTCTTATGTTTATGCAATCATTTTAAAGATTATAGCTACATCTAATTTAGATGATCATTAAATCTAAATTCGAGAGAATAAAGCGCCATTAATTCCAAAGGAGAAATTTTATATTAAGAAGTGGAGGTATGAGGGATATTTTATTATAATGTCCTTGTTATCAAAAAATGTCTTTATTCATGTGGGTGCCACATTGAACTCAGTGTCTCTCAAAGTTTGTCTACTGGGAAAAAAAAGTTGAAATCTGTTTTTCTTGAGGAAATTTGGAGATGTCATTAATAATTTTTGATTGGTAAAAAGTCTAATTTATTTGTTGAGGATTTGAGCACTCTTTAAGAATTTATTTCAAAGGAACAAATACTTTGAATAATAATTATCTGAGTATGTTTAAACTAGGTTAAGAAAAACATGGTGTTGTTTAATTGTCAATAGATTGATACAAGATTTGATCAACAGTTGTGTTTAATTTTAGTATGTAGAGGTTTTATAGGGTTTTTTAGGTTTCAGTTTTTCTCTCCAAAAAAATACCTAAAACTGTGGCAGTGCCTCTGGGTAGAAGCTGGAATAATTTTGAGGACCATGATAGGAAAAAACCTAGAATGGTCAGGTGCAGCTGCTTATGCCTGTAATCCCAGCACTTTGGGAGCCTGAGGCAGGCAGATCACTTGAGGTCAGGAGTTCAAGACAAGCCTGGCCAACATGGTGAAACCCTATCTCTATCAAATAATAGAAAATTAGCTGCTGTGGTGGTGCATGCCTATAGTCCCAGCTACTTGAGAGGCTGAGGTGGGAGAATCTCTTGAAACTGGGAAGTGAAGTTTGCAGTGAACTGAGATCTGGCCACTGCACTCTAGCTTGGGCAACAAAGTGAGACCCTGTCTGAAAAAAAAAAGAAAAAAAGAAAAGAAAAAAAAACTAGATTATGTTGAACAAACTATTGATAGAAATATGGATTTCAAAGATGACAGTGGTGAGGCTCAGAAGGAAGTGAAGAACATTGTAGAGAAAGCTTTTATCGTCTTAGAGAATACATATACAATCATGAACAGAATATTGGTAAAAAATATGAACATTAAAGGCACTGCTAGTGAAAACTCAGTCAGAAATGAAGAATATATGATTAAAAACTGGAGGAAAAGAAATTTTTCCTATACAGTGGGAGAAACTGTAAGTCTGAATTGTGTTCTACATTTGTGTGAGAAGCATAACTTGTATATGATGAATTTGGAAATTTAGCTGAGATGTCCAAGAAAAGTGTTGACAATAGGACCTTGTTTCTCCTTGCAGCTTTTAGTAACATGTGTGAGGAAAGAGAAATTTGAGGCAGGAAGTATTAAGCAAAAAGGAACCGGCACTTGGTGATTTGAGAGGTGCTCAGCCTATTCAGATTGCAAAGGTTGCTAAAATTAGGAAATTCACTATTGAGAATGCATGCTATGGAGAGAATTCCAAGTTTGGCTGGACAACCTTTTGCTGAAGAGATTAGGTGTGTGACTCATGAATCCACTCAATCATTCAGAAAGAGCCAGGAATAGAAATAGGATTATCCAGGAAAGATCTGCAGAATACCCTACTCTCTAATTGTGTATATCTCTGTAACATACACAAGAGACCCACAAGATTTTGATACTGTTGTATAAGCAGAAACCCTGCCAGCATGGATGGAAGGGAACAGAGGTAAGGCAAATGAAACAGGGCTGTTCGCCTTTTAAAATTCTGTACTCAGGAAATGAGTTGACAGAGCAACTCAGTTTAACTTTGTTTAAACATGAATCCTTCAAAAAAAAAAAAAAAAAAAAAAAAAAGGAATGATGACTCTTGAGTGCAGCATCCTGAGTGCAGAGGCAGAGGCTAGAGGTGTAGAATCAAAGACCAGAGCTGCAGGCACAGACATCTTCAGAGCTCCTGAAGGCCCAGAAGACAGAGCCTTGAGCCACAGAAATGGAACAGAACTTGCCTTGCTGGATTTCAAACTTGCTTGGGGTCAATTACCCCCTTTATTCTTTCTATTTTCTCCCTTTTGAAATGGGAATATCTATTCTATGCCTGCCCCACCAATGTATTTTGGAAGCAGGTAATTTGTGTCCTAGTTTCACAAGTCCACCGATGGTTAGGAATTTTGCGTCTAGATCAATAATACTTAGAGTCTCACCCATACCTGACTGGAGGATTTAGATGATGACATTTGGAACTTTTTGAGCTGATGATAATTAGATAGGATTTTGAACCTAAAGTAGATGCTGTAATGGGTCAAGACATTTGAAGGTATTGGGATGAGATGAATGGATTTTGTGTATAGGAAAGATGTAAATTTGGAGGGGGCCAGAGAGTGTAGTGTAGTTTGGGGTTAAACAGTGGCTCCCCAAAAGTTATACCCATACCATAATACCTGAAGTCTGGGGATGTGATTTTATTTGGAAAAAGTGTTTTTGCAGATGTAACTAACATCTACCTGGTTATCCAGATGGGATCTAAATTTATTGACAAATGTCCTTATAAGAGACACACATAAGAGAGAAAAGAGAAAGAGAGCATGTGAAGATGGAGACAAAGTAGATGAGGGCACCACAAACCCAGGAATGCCAACAGCCACCAGAAGCTGGAAGAGGCAAAGAATTGGAGCCTCTTCCTAGAGCCTTTGGGGGATCAGCCTTACTGACATTTTGATCTCAGACTTCTTGCTTTTATAATTGTGACAGTGTAAATGTTTGTTGTCTAGAACCACCAAGCCTGCGGCAATTTTTTTACAACAACCCTAGGAAACTAAAAAGTCATCACATAGTAGAAAATGTGTGTGGGGTTCCCTCATGCAATTTTTCAATAACATTCTAGAATATACACAAAAGAGTGATTTCCTCTTTTCAGAAGTCATCTTGGATCTCAAAAGCATTATGCTAAGTGAAAGAAGACAGGGTCACTTAGAACATACTGTATGATTCCATTAAGGTAACAGTATGCATTTAATCTGGAGAAAGCCAGAACAATTATAGTGCAAGAAAAGAGATTAGTGGTTGTTAGGGGCTCAGAGAGGAGGGAAACGACTCTCCACAGAGGGGTGCAAGGAATCTATTGAGGATGATGAACATAGTCTACATTTTGACCATGATGGTAGTTATACACTTGTATAAGTTGGTCAAAACTTATAGAACTGTATACCTAAAGAGGGTATACCTTACTGTCTGTACAGTATACCACAATAAATCTGACCTTAAAAATTTTTACCTTCTGCTGTTACAGGCTTATGTAACTCTTGTTTTAACTGCTTGGAGCAAGTAATTTGAAAACATATAAATATCAGTCTCACATTGATATTTATTTATAACTGCAATAGACTTGGTTTTACATGAATTTTTTAGTTTTTGATATGAATCTACTCACTTCCAAAGAGCAATGATTTTCCTACCGTTGAGGATATACTAAAAAAACACACATATTCTGCCCTTAGTTCCTAAATAAGATTTTAAAAAATGTTTTGCTAATTAAGTATATAACAGCCAACAGTGACTACTTTGTTTAGTTTAACTTAACAAATATTTATTTAGTATCTTATGTAGAAGGCACTATGCTAAGTGTAGGACTGGAAGTAAAAGTGGTTACAGAGAAAAATTAAGAAACAATTCTTCAATACGTAGATGTATAAAATAAGAAGCAAGTAACTCTAATTTTTTTAAAAATTTTTAAAAAAATTCAGGTTAGGCACAGTGACTCACACCAGTAATCCCAGCACTTTGGGAGGACGAAGCGGGCAGATTACTTGAGGTCAGGAGTTCGAGACCATCCTGGCCAACATGATGAAATCTTGTCTCTCCAAAAAATACAAAAATTAGCTGGATGTGGTGGTACGCACCTATAGTACCAGCTACTTGGGAGGCTGAGGCAGGAGAATCGCTTGAGCCTGGAAAGTGGAGATTGCAGTGAGCTGAGATCACATCACTGTACTCCAGCCTGGGTGTCAGAGTGAGACTCTGTCTTAAAACAAACCAACAAACAAAACAGATTCAAACAAAATGTTTTAGGGTCTTTGAAGAGAAAGCAATTATAACCAGTGTAAGTGTCTCTTTTAAATAGGTGAAATGATTTTTAAAATGGTTAATGGAGGATGTGAATTTCAATAAGAAGGGGCATTTCAGGTAGAAGGAACTGCTTGGGCAAAGGTGCAGAAATAGTAGCATACTCAGGGAACGGTGAATAATCTCTGACCAGAAATTAGAGCACATGCAGAGAAGCGAGAGAAAAATGAGACAGTGGATTTAAAATAGTGTTCTGCATGTCTTAAATACCAAGTTGAGGCATTTATACCTAACTAGGTGGTCAGTGAGGAGTTATTAATGTATCTGTTTAGAACTTGAGAATTTGAAGAATCTGATAAAAGCTATGAATATATTTCCCTAAAAAAGTGCACAGGTATATAAAACGTTGCATACCATCTCAAGAGGTTCACAGACCTCTTGAGATGGATTTAAAAATTTTTGAGAAGGAGCTGATATAAGGGAACTATCATTTAATGTTATTTTATTTCTCTCCTCCATAAAAGATCAGAATGGAGAATTAAAGACAGCGACACAACTTAAGTTTAAGTTGAGTTTAAAAGTGTGTATATTTGAATTACCTACAGGGCTTAAAAAACATCAATCTCCCTAAGTCCCTCCCCAAATATACTAAATATCTCCAGTGGTGGGGCCATCTGAGATACATTTTTAAGTACCTACTTGACTGTGATGCACATTGAACTTAGAAAAAATGCTGATTTTGTGATGAAGAGGGCATTGTAGTGGACAGCGTGTCTTTTGACTTTCCAGCACCACATGGAAGGGACAGGAAGAACTCAAGCACAAAACTGTAAAAGATATTTTTTTCAACTACACTGATTGTCACGACAATCCTATAATCAGTACCAATTTAGGCCAAACATAGGAACATCTTCAGCGACAGTGTGTTAGACAGGATTGAATTTACCCTGGAGAAAGCTGTCACCTTTACATTAGCCAGAACATTTAAAAGGAACATTAGCATCATACATTCATAGTGTTGAAAGCTACTGATGGGTCTCAGTAGACTAAGATAAACAATAATCATCCTTAACCTTAAATGATCACCTGCCACAGCAGCCAGAGAAGCTTCTGCTCTGTGTGTTGATCTGAGAAAAAGATCCACAGTTACACTTATATATCAGTCAATCTTTCCAGGAAGGATTTTGCAAACTGACAGTAATTGGCAAGGTCCTGGAATCAGTAGGGTCTGTTGCTTATCAGGGTTTTATGGGATTCTGTTATCTTTTCGTTTTTATAAAATAATCACCATGACTGTATTCTTAAAAATACTATTGATCCCTGACATTTTTTTCTTCTGACATTCCACACATTCATTTCTGGTTAGGAACACATTTTATGATTTAAAATTAAACTACCAAATCAATGTATTATGCATCCTGATTATTTTTTAACCAAAAACACAAAAATAAGTGTGAGAAATATGCTGATTAAGGAATTAGTTGTTAAATGAAGCTGTCATTTTCATTTTCTAGAAATTCCAAGCTTGCTCATTGAATATTTACATAGCAAGCAGATGTACTAGTATCTGTATCTGAGTTTTCAGTTCATCCAACAGTAGTCATAGTACCTGCGTAAACAGCCATTTTTATTCTTCCTTGGGCATGGGAGAATGTATACATTTATTGTTTCAGAGTTCCTAGTACCTCTTTTCCTCTTCTTCTTGTTACAGAAACCCTGCTTCTTTTGGGGAGCTCTTCCTTCTCCACTCTAAATAAGGACTTTTTTTTTTGAAGCTGTCAGTCACAGAACCCCACTCTGTCCTAGACTAGACCAATTGTGTTACCAGGCCTCATTAATGAGCCATCTGATTAACCTGAAAATGGGCACAGTCAGAGTTTCTTCCCAAATATTTTTTGAATGGGAATTGGAGTAGTCACGGGGATCTTGATGGGAGGATGAAGAGTTCTCTCCTCTGTGATGAAGCTGAAAATGTGTGATTCTAGAGAAGCTAGCAGCCATGTGCCCAGGCACACTGAGAAATCAGAAGTGTACAGTAATGAAAGCATCACACAGAAAGAGAGGTGGTTCTTAAGGAACTCTTTTAGTTCTAAGAGCAGAGCCACCCTAATATGTTTTAGTACTGTGCTATTTAATATGGTAGGCAACGGCTACTGAACTTCCAGTACGATGTTGAACAGGAGTGCTGAGGGTGGGCATACTTGTCTTGTCCCATTTCTTAGAGGGAATGCTTTCACGTTTTCCCCATTCAGAATTATGATGGCTGTGTATTTTTTATAGATGACTTTATTACATTGAGGTATATCCCTTGTATGCTGATTTTGTCAAAGGTTTTAATCATGAAGGAATGCTGGATTTTGTTGAATGCTTTTTCTACATCTATGGGAATGATTTTGTGGTTTTTGTTTCTGATTCTGTTTATTTGGTGTATTACATTTATTGACTCGCATATGTTAAACCATTCCTACAGCCCTGGTATGAAACCCATATGATCATGGTGAATTATCTATTTGAAATGTTGTTGGATTCAGTTAGCTAGTGTTTTGTTAAGGATTTTTGCATCCATGTAGATCAGAGATATTGGTCTGTGGGTTTCTGTTTTGGTTATGTCCTTTCTTGGTTTGGGGATTAGGATAGTATTGGTTTCACGGTATTATTTAGGGAGGATTCCCTCTTTATCTGTCTTGTGTAATAGTGTCAATAGCATTGGTACCAATTCTTATTTGAATGTCTGGTAGAATTCTGTGTGAATCTATCTGGTCCTGGACTTCTTTTTGTTGGTAACTTTTTAACTTGCCACTTAAATCTCAATGCTTGTTATTGGTCTGTTTGGGGTATATGTGTCTTCCTGATATAAGTTAGAAGGGTTGTATCTTTCCAGGAGTTTATTCATCTCCTGTAGGTTTTCTAGTTTTTGCACACACAGGTGTTCATAGTAGCCTTGAATGATCTTTTGTATTTCTGTGGTGTCAGTTGTAATAGCTCCCATTTTGTTTCCAATTGAGCTTATTTGGATTTTCACTCTTTTTTTTCTTGGTTAATCTTGCTAATGATCTATCAATGTTATTTATCTTTTCAAAGAACCAGATTTTTTGTGTCATTTATCATTTGTTG
This sequence comes from Sapajus apella, assembly GCF_009761245.1. Lineage (NCBI taxonomy): Eukaryota > Metazoa > Chordata > Mammalia > Primates > Cebidae > Sapajus > Sapajus apella. Next base: position 23,142,505 of record NW_022436947.1, read on the forward strand.
TTGTTGCTAGAATTTCATTTAGTTTTGCTCTGATCTTGGTTATTTCCTTTCTTCTGCTGGGTTTGGGTTGGATATGTTCTTGTTTTTCTAGTTCCTTGAGGTGTGACCTTAGATTGTCTGTGTTCTTTCAGACTTTTTAATGTAGGCATTTAGAGCTGTGAACTTTCCTTTTAGCACTGTCTTTGCTGTGTCCCATAGGTTTTGATAGGTTGAACCACATTGTTTTTCAGTTCAAAGAATTTTTTAATGTCCATCTTGATTACATCATTCAGGAACAGGTTATTTAATTTCCATGTATTTGCATCAGTTTGAAGGTTCCTTTTGGAGTTGATTTCCAGTTTTATTCCACTGTGGTATGAGAGGGTGCTTGATATCATTTCAATTTTCTTAAATATATTGAGGCTCGTCCTGTGGCCTATAATGTGGCCTAACTTGGAGGAAGTTCCATGTGCTGTTGAATAGAATGTAGATTCTGCAGTTGTTGGGTAGTGTTCTGTAAATATCTGTTAAGTCCATTTGTTCCAGGGTATAGTTTAAATCCATCGTGTCTTTTTTGACTTTCTGCCTTGGTGACCTATCTAGTGCTGTCATTGGAGTATTGAAGTTTCCCACTATTACTGTGTTACTGTCTCTCTCATTTCTTAGGTCTAGTATTAATTGTTTTATAAATTTGGGATCTCCAGTGTTAGGTGCATATATAATTAGGATTGTGATATTTTCCTGCTGATCAAGACCTCTTATCATTATATAATGTCCCTCTGTCTTTTTTTAACATCTGTTGCTTTAAAGTTTGTTTTGTGTGATATAATAATAGCTACTCTTACTTGCTTTTGCTGTCCATTTGCATGGAATGTCTTTGTCCACCCCTTTAAGTTAAGTTCATGTGAGTACTTATGTGTTAGATGAATCTCTTGATGGCAGCAGATGGTTGGTGAATCCTTATCTATTCTGCAATTCTGTATTTTTTAAGTGCAGCACTTAGGCCAATTACATTCAATGTTAGTATCAAGATGTGAGGTACTAGTCCATTCATTGTGCTATTTGTTGCCTGTATAACTTGTTTTATTTTTTAATTGCATTTTTGTTTTATAAGTCCTGTGAGATTGATGCTTTAAAGAGGCAACTGTTTTGATGTGTGTTCCAGGATTTGGTTCAAGATTTAGAGCTTCTTTTAGCAGTTCTTGCAGTGCTGGCTTGGTACTAGTGACTTCTCCAAGTATTTGTTTAACTGAAAAAGACTATATCATTTCTTCATTTATGAAGGTTAGTTTTGCTGGATACAAAATTCTTGGCTGCTAATTGTTTTTTTTTTTTTTTTTTAAGGAAGCTGAAGATAGGGCCCAATCCCTTCTAGCTTGTAGGATTTCTGCTGAGAAATCTGCTGTTAATCTGATAGGTTTTCCTTCATATGTTACCTTGTGCTTTTTCCTCACAGTTCCTAAGATGGTCTTAACTTTAGACAACTTGAGGACAATGGGCCTACGCAATGATCTTTTAGTGATGAATTTCCCAGTGTTCTTTGAGCTTCTTGTATTTGAATGTCTAGGTCTCTAGCAAGACCAGGGAAGCTTTCCTCAATTATTCTCCCAAACATGTTTTCCAAATTTTAGATTTCTCCTCTTCTTTAGGAACACCAATTATTCTTAGGTTTAATCATTTAACATAATCCCAAACTTCTTGGAGGCTTTGTTCACTTATTCTTTTTTCTTTGTCTTTGCTGGATTGGGTTAATTCGAAAACTTTGTCTTTGAGCTCTGAAGTTCTTTCTTCTCCTTGTTCGATTCTGTTGCTGAGACTTTCCAGATAATTTTGGATTTCTTTAAGTGCATCCATTATTTTCCGAAGTTTTGATTGTTTTTTATTTATGCTATTTCACTGAAGATTTCTCACTGCATTTCTTGTATCATGTTTTTTATTTCCTTAAATTGGACTTCACTTTTCTCTGGCACCTCCTTGATTAGCTTAATAACTGACCTCCTGAATTATTTTTCAGATAAATCAGGGATTTCTTCTTGGTTTGGATCCATTGCTGGTGAGCTAGTGTGATTTTCGGGGATGTCAAAGAGCCTAGTTTTACCTTATTACCAGAATTGTTTTTCTGATTTCTTCTCATTTGGGTAACCTATGTCAGAGTGAAAGTCTAGAGCTCAAGACTGCTGTTCAATTTCTTTTGTTCCACAGGGGGTTCTGTTGGTATAGTTAAGTAAACCTCTGTGAGTCAATTTCCTCTTCTATAATATAGAGATAATTTTTGCCCTCCATCCTTCATAAAGTTATTTGGATAAACATTAAAACTACTTATAAATTACAGGTTGATATACAAATGTGATATATTTTTATTATATAAAGAAACTGCTAGTAATATTTTGCTACTTGGCACACTAATCAAAAGACTCATAAAAATAGCAGGCAAGATAACATGAAATTAAAAAAAGTGGACTCTTTCTGGCAATTTGACAGACTAGATACACTGTACAGCCATCCCAATTGAAACAATTAAAATTTTGGATAAATCATCTAAAAAGAAATATACTTTAAATGTATTCCTGACGGAAGATAGAAATTCTGAGCAGAGAATTAGGAAATATAAAAAAGAGCAAAATGAAAATTTGAGACCTGAAAATTACAGTATCTGAAATTTTAAAAGTCACTTGGACTCAATAGTAGAATTGAGAGGAGGAAGGAAAGAGCAAGGGAATTTGAAGATACATTAATAAAAAGTCAAATAATCTGAAGAATAAAGAAGAAATTATTGTATCCCTTGATATGGGAACAATATTGTCTCACCAGCCCCTATGGCTCAAACTATTTTTATTTCTATCAGATGATTAGAGTCCCTGAAAAAGAGTAGGTGTTACAAAGGAGGAATCGGTACAGAACATTTGAAGAGAAATCACCCAAAACTTCTCAAATTTTGGCAGAGCCATAAATTTACAGACTTAACAACTTCAACAAGTTGGAAGCAAGATCAAATCAAATAAAGGCATATCCAAATATTATAAATAATGAAACTGCTGAAAACTAAAGACAAAGAAAAAAACATTTAAAGCAGTCAGATAAAATTGCACATTACATTTATAACAATTCGAATGACTGGGTTTCTCATTAGACAACAAGCTAGAAGACAGTGGAACAACATCTTTAAAGTGCAACGTGAAAAAGAACTATCAGTCAAGAATTTCATAATCAGTAAAAATATCCTTCAGGAATGAAAGCTAAATAAAGACAGTCTCAGATGAAGGAAAACTAAGAAAATCCGTTGAAAGCCAACCTGTTCTAAAATAATTACTAAAGGAAATTCTTCAGGCTGAAGGTAAAATGATTAAGGAAAAATGAGCCTTTAGAAATGAATAAACACTAACTTAGTAAATATCTGGGTAAATATAATACGCTGTGTTTCTTCTACTTTTAATTTATTTAAAATAGTTAATACTATCACTTCTCAGCCTTTTGGCTAAGATCAAGTGTAGTATCTGTTCTTTTTTTTTTTTTTTTTTTTTTTTGGGACGGAGTTTCGCTCTTGTTACCCAGGCTGGAGTGCAATGGCGCGATCTCGGCTGACCGCAACCTCCGCCTCCCGGGTTCAGGCAATTCTCCTGCCTCAGCCTCCTGAGTAGCTGGGATTACAGGCATGTGCCACCATGCCCAGCTAATTTTTTGTATTTTTAGTAGAGACGGGGTTTCACCGTGTTGACCAGGATGGTCTTGATCTCTTGACCTCGTGATCCACCCGCCTCGGCCTCCCAAAGTGCTGGGATTACAGGCTTGAGCCACCGTGCCGGGCCAGTATCTGTTCTTATCAGTTTAAAATAGTTAATACTGTGTAAAGTAAAACTTGCAACATCGCCTGGAGGGGTTTCAATATACATAGATAAAATGCATATGACAACTAAAGCATAAAGAGAGTAAAGATAAAAGCCCTACATGGTGCTAAGTTTCTTATGCCTTATTAAACTTACAAGATATTAACTATTTATAGACAGTAAATATATATATATGTATATATATATATAAACATATATGTTTCAATTGCTACAGCAAATATTAAATGTAAACACAGCAATAGACAAGTTGCACTGGAATAATAAAAATAAATAAATAAAAGTTAACATTATGCAAAAGAATGCAGAAAATGAATAGCAGAAGAAAAAGATAAAGAAAACAAACAAAAAATGGTGGACCTAAGTTCTACCATTTTCTCAATAATTACATAAATGTAAATGGTATGTACACATTAACTAAAAGACAAAAATTAACACATTGAGTTTTTAAAAGAAGATGAAATATATGCTGTCTATAGAAAATCTGCTTTAAATATAATGACATGGATAAGTCAAAAGCAAAATGATAGAAAAATATAAACATAAAACTAATCAAAAGAAAGCTAGAGTCACTATATTAATATTACATGAAGTATATTTCAGTGCAAGAAAAATGACAAGGAGCAAAGAGGATATTACATAATGATAAAAGAGTTAATTCACCAAGAATCCATAGAATGAGTTAATTCACCACGACCATGATATATATGTCTGTACTTAGTTACAAAATATATAAAGCAGCATTTGATAGAACTGAAAAGAGAAGCAGATCATTCTAAAATTGTGGGTGGAATTGCCAAGTAGACAGGAACTTGGGAAGGATATGGAAGACCTCACCAGTATCAGCCAACTTGACTTAATCAACATTTAAAAGTCACATTGGCCAACAATAACAAAATATGCATTATTTTCAAGTGAAATATTCAACAGACTAGACCATATTCTGGACCATAATATAAATCTTAACAAGCATAAGATAAATTAAATCATACATACCATGAAACTAAAAATTAAACTGGAAATTAATAACACAAAAATACCTGGAAAATTCCAAAATATTTGGAAATTAAACAAAACAATTCTATATTACCCATGAGTTAAAGAAGGAGTTTCAAAATACATTTGAAAATATTTTGAATTGAATGAAAAATAATGCAACACATCAAAAGCTGTGGGTTACAGCTAAAGTAATACTTAGAGAAAGTTTCTAAAGTAATACTTAGAGGAAATTTTATGGCAATAAAACCTTGTATTAGAAAACAGGAAAGATTCAAATCAATAAGCTTCTATCTTATGAAGCTAATAGAAGAGCCAATGAAACACAAAGTAAACAGAAGAAAATAAAGATAAAAGCAGAAATCAATAAAATTGAAAAAAGAGGAATAGAGGAAATCAATGAAAATAAGCTTTCTTTGATAAGATAAAATTTATAAGCTTTTAGACTAACCAAAAATAAGAGGGAAAGAATATGCTAACTACCAATAAGATGAATAAATAAGCAGAAAACTCTATAAACCCTAAAGACATTAAAAGGATAATAAGGGAATGCAAGAGCAACCCTATACCCATAAACTTGACAATGTAGATAAAATGTACCATTTTCTTGAAAGAAACAAATTACCAAAACTCACTCAAGAAGAACTAGATAGCCAGAATGGTCATATATTAATTAGAGAAATGTAATTCATAACTGACAATCTTCCAAGAAAGAAAAATCCAGATCCAGATTGTTTTCCTGGTGAACTCTACTAAACATTTAAGAAGAAAAATGACCAACTACACATAATTTGTTCCAGAATAAAGAAGAAATATTTCCCAACTCATTTTATGGAGCCAATGTTGCCGTTTCTATACAGCCTAACAATCCCACTCCTAGATATTTACTCAAGTAAAATGAAAATTAATGTTCACTTAAAATCTTATAGCTGAGTGTTTATAGTATCTTCATTAGTAATCATCAAAAACTGTAGACCACATAGATGTCCATCAGCTGAGGAGTAGGTAAATAAATTGTTATATTCATATAATAGAATACTACTAAATATGCAAGACTATGGACGAATCTCAAACATATTATGCTAAGCAAAAAAAAAATCAAACTCAAAAGGCTAGACAGTGCATAATTTCAGTCGTTTCTAGGGGATTAAATTGAGATTGGATATACCATAAAGGGTGACCATAAGATAATGGGAAGCGAAGTGGATAATGTAGGTTCTCTGTCTTGATTGTGATGGTGGTTACCCAACTCTATGCATTTGTCAAAATTCATAGGATTGTATACCTAAAAAGTGTCAATCTTACTATGTGTCAATTATGTAAAATCTCACCAAAAATATAAAGATTAATATATATATAATTTAAAATATATTTAGGCCAGGTGCAGTGGCTACACCTGTAATCTAAGCACTTTGGGAGGCCAAGGTAGGTGGATCATTTGAGGTCAGGAGTTCAACACCAGCCTGGTCAACACAGTGAAACTCTTTCTCTATAAAAATACAAAAATTAGCTTGGTGTGGTGGCATGTGCCTATAGTCCCTGCCACTCTAGAGGCTGAGGAAGGAGAATCGTTTGAACCTGGGTGGTGGAGGCTGCAGTGAGCCAAGATCATGCCACTGCATTTCAACCTGGGCAACAAAGCAAGGCTCCACTAAAAATATAAATAAATAAATAAAAATTCAAAAACATCAGTCAGTGTAATTGACCACCTTTGTGGTTTAGACAAGACAAACCATACATCATCTAAGTCATTGCAGACCAAATTTAATAAAATTCAGCAAATTTTTATCATATTTTTGCAAACTGGAAATAGAATTATATTAACCTTAGAAAAAGCATCTACAAAAAGCATATCACAAGAATCATACTAAATGGTGAACAGTCAAAATAGTTTAAGATCAGGAAAAGTACAAAATGCTCACTGTCACCCCACTTGTTGAACATTATACTGGAGGTCTTGGCCAGTACAGATAGAGAAAAGTAAAAAGGAAGAAAAAGGTATAAGAAATGAAAGGTATGTAACAATGAAGAAATTCCAAAGAGAATTACAGCTATATCATTACAACTATAGAGAGTGGCAAGGTTTACTAAATAAAAATGAATGTATTAAAGTCACATGTATTTCCTATACATCGACAGTAATCAGTAAAAAAAAATATAATTTTAAAAAGCACATCATTCACAATAGCAACAAAACAGAAAATACCTAGAAAAACTGGTATAATTTTGTACAATTTTGTACCATTTTTTTTCTAGGTACTTTATATTTTGGTACAAAATTGTAAAATTTTATTGACTAATATAAAATATATAAATAGATGGAAAAATGAATGTAATTCACTTGAATAGGAAGACTCAGCATAATCAATATGTCAATTTATTTATTTATTTATTTTTTAGATCAAGCTCACTCTGTCGCCCAGGCTGGAGTACAATGGCTTGATCTCGGCCTATTGCAATCTCCACCTCCAGGGTTCCAGCAATTCTCCTGCCTCAGCCTCCAGAGTAGCTGGGATTATAGGCGCATGCCACCACGCTCAGCTAATCTGTGTTTTTTTAGTAGAGATGAGGTTTTACCATGTTGGCCAGGTTGGTCTTGAGCTCCTGACCTCAAGTGATCCACCTACCTTGGCCTCCCAAAATGCTGGGATTACAGGCCTGAGACTCTGGGCCTGGCCAAGATGTCAATTATTTTTACATTTAGTCCAAATCCAATTTGGACTGCAATTCAAGTCCAAATCTCAATAGGATTTTTTGTTGAAATTGATGGGCTTATTCTCCAATGTGCATTTGAAAAAATAAAGGACAAAGTATAGCTAAACATTCCTAGAGAAGAAAAATAGAGCAAGGTGGGAAAATTACCCTGTCAGTATAAAGATTTACTATAAAGCTATAGTAGTTGTTAACATGATATTGTACCATAGTTGGAAAAAAAATAGCCTAGAAATAAACCACAAACATATAAACCCTCTACTTGTGACAGAGCAGGCTTTGTACACCCATGGAAGTAATTGAATATTTAATGATAGTGCCAAAACAACAGATGAAAAAATGAAATTGTATCCTCACCTCGTACTGTACACAAAAATTGGGATGGATTAAAAACCTCAATACACATAAGAATATGGTAAAAACTTTTAGAAGACCATTTAATTTTATAACCTTCAGGTGGAGAAACATTTCTTAAATAAGATGAAAAAAGTAAAAGTCTATATGAAGATCAGCAAATTTGACTCATAATTAAGAACTCAGTTCATCAAAGGACACTAAAAAAAGGAGTAAAAAGACAAGCCACAAACTATGAAAGGTAGTTTTGATACCTAAATCTGAAAAGAATTACCCAGAATATATCTTTGTTAAAAATTCATATTGAACAATAGGTAAGAGACGAGTAATCAACTGAAAAAAAAAATGAGCAAAAGACTTTGGCAGGCGTGTCTCAACAGAAGAAATGTTAAGTATCTTATATGAAACATTTGTATTACATAATATATTTTAAAATCTGTATTATATTTCCATGTAACATATAAGACATATATGCCCCATTAGGGAATTAAGGAATGCAAATTAAAATTACAATGAGAATCCATTTCAAACCCACAAGATTGAAAAAAATTTTGAAGTTGAACAATTTAATTTCCTTTGAATATGCACCCAGGAGTGGGGTTGTTGAATCGTATGGCAATTCTATTTCTATTTGATTTCTATTTTCTTGATGATTAGTGATGCTGAGCATTTTTTTCAGGGGCCTGTTGGCCATTTGTATGTCTTTTTTTTTTTTTTTTTTTTTTTTTTTTTTTT
>NW_022436947.1:23151222-23266219 GCF_009761245.1 Sapajus apella
TTTTTTTTTTTTTTTTTTTTTTTTTTTTTTTGAGAAATGTCTGTTCAAGTCTTTTACCAGTTTTTTAAATCAGATTTTTTAATTTTAATTTTTATTTATTTATTTATTTCTATTCAGTTGTTTAGATTCCTTATATACGCTGGATATTAATTCCTTATCCGAATCAATATGTTGAGGAAGCATCTCTACTCCATGTTTATCGCAACACTATTCACAATAGCCAAGATATGGAAACAACCTATGTGGCCATCAACAACTAGATGTATAAATAAAGTGTGGTATATATACTCAATAAAATACTATTCGGCCATAAGAAAAATGAAATCCTGATGTTTGCCTCAACATGAATGAAGCTGGGGAACATTACGTTAAAGTGAAATAGACCAGGCACAGAAAGACAAAGACCATATGATCTTACTCATATGTGTAATCTAAAGAAGTGGATCTCTTAAAAGTAGAGTAGAATAGTGGTTACCAGAGGCCAGGGAGGGAAGAGGAAAGAGAGTATAGAGAGATGCTGAGCAGCAGGTAAAAAGTTATTAGGTAGGAGGAATATGTTCTGGTGACTATGGTTAAAAATATTGTGCTGTATATTTCAAAGCAGCTAGAAGAGAAGATTTTGAATGTTCTCGTCAAAAAAAAACTGATAAATGCCTGAGGTGATGGATATGCTAAGTACCCTGATTTTATTTTTACACAATGTATACATGTATCAAATATTACACTGTACTCCATCAATATGTATAACTATTATGTGTCAGTAAAAACAAAATTTAAAACAGTTTAATAATTCCAAATCTTTGTTAGGATACAGAGCCAGGAAAATTCTGATCCACTGTTAATGGTAACATGTTATAATTTATTAGAAAAAAAAGTATGGCATTATGTAGTAAATTTGAATGTGCCTAAGGATCTACATACCTTTTCTTTCCCTTTCTCTCTCTGCCTCTTTTTTCCTCTCACTTCCTCTTTTAAGCACACACACACTAAAGGGTGACATGTCTCTTTTAAACAAAGTATCAATGCACACAGTAGGCTTATGTGTGCATTATGTTTTAATGATACCAAAATGCCATAAGATAGAAATTTCTTTTTTTTTTTCTATCACAGGAAGGCTGGGGTACAGCCTTACTGATAACGAATTTAGAGAGCATGCAGAACCTGTTTGTAGACTGTGTGATCAATTATTTGGAATAATAACTAAAAGCCTTCTACCTTAGTATTCAAATCAGTGTTAGAATTCGACATCCAGATTCAGTTTTAATTTTTAGTAAAGTAGAGATCTACTCCTATAGGCGGAGAAGGTCAGGGGAAAGAAGAATATCATCATTTTTGCAAACATTTGTTGTAAGTTACTATGTGCCAAGCCTGTGCTATATATTTTATGCCCAGACTTATAGATGCTTAAGAATTTGTGCACACAGCTAGGAAGTGACAGAGTGAAACTACCAACTCAAACACTTAGTTTCCATAGGCTTCTCTACCATTATACATCTATCTAAAAGTTAGTAATAGCATCTTAAAATAGGCTTGACATTTTTTTTTTCTTTTTCAAGACAGAGTCTCGCTCTGTCACTCAGGCTAGAGCACAGTGGTGTGATCTCGGCTCACTGTAACCTCCATCTCCTGGGTTCAAGTGATTCTCCTGCCTCAGCCTCCTGAGTAGCTAGGATTACAGGTACACATCATCATGCCCAGCTAATTTTTGTATTTTTAGTAGAGATGGGATTTCACCAGTTTGGCCAGGCTAGTCTTGAACTCTTGACCTCAGGTGATCCACCCACCTCAGCCTCCCAAAATGCTGGGATTACAGGTGTGAGCCACCTCGCCCAGCCTTGCCATTTTTTAAATAAAGAAAATGCCATAAAGATCCATGAAGTTGAAATTTGTGTATAAGCTCTATTTTTCCTTTTTTCTATTATTTTTTTTTAGAAAAATTGCAGTTTATTAGTTTGGATAATAAAACTGCTATGCCCAAATTTGTTAATTACACTACAAAGATTTATAATACATGTTTGTATTATCTGTATTGAGTCCAAATCTAAATCCTCCCAACTAAGATTGCAATTCCAAATTGTATGAACATAGTTCCATAGCTGTCAAAAGCTTTTCTAAGACTTCACAGTTCAATGTCACAAATTGCCAGACAGCCTGCTTCTGGAGTTTAAATGGATTATCTCCCTTTGAACTTTTATAATATCCAGTTTAAACAGTGGGGCTTTAGCTACGTAGCACAAAAGTAATCTTGATAGGCCTCAAATGCTATCATTTCCCATCATCTAGGCATTTCCAAATATCTAGATTGATAACACAATATAAGGAATATAGTTGGATGCTCTAAAGAAAGCATCAACAAACTATGGTTAGTGGGTCAAACCTGGCCTGCTGCTTGTTTTTACAAATTTATGTATAAATAAATAAATGAATAAGTGTTCCACAGCCACACTTATTCATTTACTTATTCTGTATGGCTACTTTCACTTTACAACAGCAGAATCGAATAGTTGCAATAGAGACTGCAAAGCCTCTGCAAAGTCTAAAATACTTGCCATCTCTCAAGAAAAATTTGTCAATGCTGCTTCATCTGAAATATCTGTTTTCCTGGGTTTTGTTTTTATTTCTCAATAATATCATGAGGAAGGAGAAAACTTCCCTCCCTGCTCCCTTCATTTTCTTTAGAGCATCTAACCTCTCTGAACCAGTTATTATATCCTACAAACTGGAATCAACATCACTAGCTATAAAAATGTCTACTTTATAAAGTACATGTGAAAGGCAATGTAATAATAATGAGATACTTGGGATTCTTATTAAACAGAGTGTGAGGTGATTCAAAACAGGCTGGAATAATTTTCCACCTCACAAATTTTACCCATGTTTTGGGTGACTTGGGCCATTTAGGATTGCAGGCAAGGTTTTGTAATCAGACCTGGGTTCCAGCCTTGGCTTTACCAACTACGTATGGCTTACCCTCCACCTGCACGCATTTCCTCCTCTGTTACGTAGAGATGATAATAATAGTGTCCATTTCCATGGGTTGTTAAGAGGATTAAATTCTATGAATACAGCATGCTTAGCCTTGTGCCTGGCACATAGTAAGTCCTCACATTCTGCCATTGGCAACTTTAGAAGAAAACTAAAGAAAGGAATGCAGGAAGAAGGGAAGAAAGAATTATCACTAAAAGAATGTGGGCATTTTTCTGCTCTATTGCCTTACATTTTAATTTCCAGAATTAAATAAAAAATTCTCTATTTAGAAACAAGAGCAAATGCTCCAAATATGAGATGCCTTTATAACTCAAAATTATTTAGAAACTTAAGAATTTGCTTACTAATTTGAGTAAATGGAATTTGTGAAACCATGAATGTCTTGCTCATGTGTAGGGCTGATTTCAAACTTCAGGGATCCTGAATGAGATGTGAACTCATCCACAATGCATGTGTACACATAAGCGAGAGGTGATTTCATAAGCTCAAGAAGCATATTTACTTTCAACTAGAAGGGAGCTCTTGCTTGGAAAATTGGCCTGAAAACCCATTACTGCAGTGGATTCATTTTCATTTATTTCCCATCAGGTAATGGAGTTTATTTAGAGGAGTGAGAAATAGATAGTGCTTCTGTGAGGTTGAGTATTGTCTCATTTACATGCAAATATTTTTATCTTCATCTTAGGAAAAAATATGATCATGCTCTATAAAGTCTGTCCTGCACCCAGAATTTAATTAATGATGTGTCTATGCAGAATCAAGATGAAAAGCTGAAATGAAAAAAAGTTTATGCAGGTATATTTAGCACCACATAGTTTCAAAGCCTTCAATTGTTTTAGTAATTTCATTCATTTACTCATTCAGTTATCTATTGATTTAATGAACATTTACTGAGTTCCTACTATATGTTAAACACTTGTACGTGGTATAGACACTTCGGTGGAAAAACATAACTTTGCCTCCAAGAAGGCTACGATGTAATAGAGAGACAGAAGCAAAGAGAAAAGATCCTTCCTCTTCTGATGAAAGTAAGGCTTAAGTACAGTGGCAGCATATATGCCCAAGGACAAAAAGATAAGCTTCACAGATAGTTCCTAAACACGCCTTGAAAAATGAGCAGACATATGTTGAGGGCATGCCAGGCAAGGAACAACGTGCAGCACATCTAACAGCGTGCAGATCATGCAGTGTTTGAGGCACTAGAAGTGGCTCCATATTAGCAGAATGTAAAGTGTTAAGTGGGAGGGGCTAAAGGTACAAAGAACAGGTGAATGTGGAGGCTGAATGGGGCTTGATTATGGAACGCTTTGTCAAGCAGAACACTGCAGATGTTATCTGAAGATAATAAGAAGTCACTGCAGATTTTGGGGCTGGAGAAGGAGTAATCAGATTTTCACACTGGAAAATTTCAGCAGCTTTGTGAAGGATAATGAAATAAGGCTAAAAGTGGCACAATCAGAAAATGCCCTGTTATGACAAATGGGCAAACAATGCCATTTGCATGGGCGTGAGTTATTCCAGTGACCATGGAAACAGACATCAGGGATGGAAATGATAATTCTTTAGGAGATGGAATCAATGGAGCATAGAGATTAGCAAGATGTAGGATTTAAAGGAAAAATTGTAATCTGAGATGATATCCTTGTCTCTGGGTTGGGCAGTGAGATGAAGTGTCATTTATAAGGTAAGAAATTCAGGAAAGTATTTATGGAAGCAGGGTGAGAGACTATTGTAGATGATGAATTCTGGCTGGGCCACCATTGCTATGGATTATCAAAGAAAAGACGCCTGGTAAACACACAGAAATAAACATTTGAGGCTCAAGAAAGAGATCTGGACCAAAGTTCTACATCTGGGAATTATGGATATTTGAGTGATATTTGATGTTGCAGGTATGAATGAAAACATGCAAGGAAAATGTACTACAAGAAGAGAAGAAGAACTAAAATAGAAAACTAAAGGATTTGGTGGTGGGGGGAAGGGAAGATTGAAAATTACCTGAAAGATAGCATCTGGGAGACCATTGTTGGCTTTCCAGAGAAAGGTTTGAACGAGAGGTGAAGTCAGTGTGTGGGAGATGGGGAGTGGCTGCGTGGGGCAGTGGAGAGAGCAAAACCTTGATTGTGAAGAGAAGATCTGGGGGAACAAAGTATGAGAAGAGGCTTATTGTGGAGAGGAAGAAAGAAAGGATGAATAATGGGAGAGAAAAATGAAAAGGGAGAGGTTGAAGTTTAGGAAAAAAGCAAACAGGTATTTATTAAATCAAGTCCTATGCATTTTGTTTAACTCTTTGAAAAAAGATACACTCGCTTTAAAAATAAGCATTTTCATGGGGAAAAAATGGTGGGTGGTTCTACCTGAGGTTAAATAATTATACAGAGTGCATTCTCACTTTTAACTGGAATTTTTTTGCCTGATATAAATAGCACTTTAAAGTTAATTTTGGTGTGAGGTGATGAAAAAACGAGAGTTGATTTGCTAAACACCAGGAGCATTTGAATGGTAGAGTCTCCTTGAGTTGAGAAGGAAACAAATGTGTTCTTTCTGAAGCTCATAAACTCTTTTTATGGAACACAAGATCCATTATAACCTTGTTAATGCATGATGAACTTGCTTTCAATTAAGGATTATCCTTTAATGAAGTGAGGTATGCAATGTGTGTGGGATGCTTACCAAACACCAGAGGCGAGGTCTTCAAGAAGCAGCTCTACAAGCCACAATCTTCTAAGAGAAAAGCTTTCTCAGGGAACCTAGTTTTTCAGATACACTGCTGCTGCTGTTGCCGCTACTACTCCAAGTGGCTCAGTGCTGGTCTTGTTCTTGGAGTGGAAGTGCACAAAGTACAAAGCAAAGGACAGAAGCTATGGCTAATGACTCTCTCCCCTGCGGCCAGGCCTAGATAGCTTCAGACCCTGTGACGAATTTGAGTCAGCAATGAATGGGTTATGGTAGGCAGTAGAAGAAGGCAAAGGAAGCAGTACACAGAGAAACAAACGTATAATTCCCACAGATCAGGAAGAGGACAGAGGATGTAGTTGAAGGATGGCTGAATGAGAAATCAAGCAGAGCACATTTAGTCACAGTTACCAGAAAACTACTGAGTTAAATAATTTGCCTAATAAATACAACTGCCTAAGACACAGTTCCTAGCCTAGAGAATATAAACCTACTAGCTCAGAAACGATGTCTAAAATTTTAAGTAGCAATGCATTTGAATTTTGTTCAATATATCCTATGTATTACATGGCCAACCCAACAAAAAACAGATTGCCATATTAACTAAAGGTCTGCATGTGGCCGGGCGCGGTGGCTCACGCCTGTAATCCCAGCACTTTGGGAGGGCGAGGCAGGTGGATCACGAGGTCAAGAGATCAAGACCATCCTGGTCAACATGGTGAAACCCCGTCTCTACTAAAAATACAAAAAATTAGCTGGGCATGTTGGCGCGTGCCTGTAGTCCCAGCTACTCGGGAGGCTGAGGCAGGAGAATTGCCTGAACCCAGGAGGTGGACGTTGCGGTGAGCCGAGATCGCGCCATTGCACTCCAGCCTGGGTAACGAGAGTGAAACTCCGTCTCAAAAAAAAAAAAAAAAAAAAGGTCTACATGAATTTTAAAATATTCTTGATGAGCTTGGTATTTCTGTTAATATTTATCTATATTACCTGATGCATTCTATTAGTAATTGCAAAAACATTTCACCACAAATAATGGAATCTGCTTCTAATTTAAATCAGATTGAATTAATATTTCTAACTAAAATATCTTCATATGTAAGTTATTCATGAAAGATTTAAAAAAGATGAAAAGGGATTCCCAAGTCACAACCTAGTTAATATTATACTTTATAGCAGGTAAAAACATTTTTTACTGTAGGAGCAGAAAAATAAAATATCAACCAAAGTGGAGATCCCACTGTTTCTTTTTAAGCCTGATTGAATTAAGTTTCTGAAAAATCGAATTCAAAGCTGTGAGGAGAATATGAAAAATCTTTAGATGTTAAGGCTAGGTCCCAAGCAATGTAAGAATCAAATTTATATTCCAGTTATACATTTTTGGAGGGCAGATAGCATATATTATGCTAGAACCTGGAAAAACAGAAGCAACTAAAATGGAAACTGAGGTTTTCTAGTCCTGGGGAAACTAACTTGAATTGTTCACATCTATTTTTCTGAAAGCTTGGTCACGAAAACCAGAAAGAAGTATAAAAGGTCTTTGCCATCCGCTTCTGAACATTGTGTGCTTCTGCAATAAATCCTATCATTAAGACATTTCTCTTATGCATACTCTGACAATTTGAGTATGTTGAGAAAATTAATCAATGGGAAAACTGTGGAAATTGCAATAATATTAAGGGTAAAGATGTAGGTTACATGTATCTCTGTCTTCTCACAAATTTATCAGACTAAGGGTATAAAATGAAAAATATTCAATTATGGCCATATGTTGCATTTTAATTCTCATCAAAGGTCACCCAACCAGTTTACAATGCCAGCATGTCTTGTTTGCTAAATTACCTGAACATTATTTTCAGTATGTCAAACAGCCTTCCTGCCCTTTCTTATTTAACTCAGAGAGTGCTGAGTGGTTAAATTCTCTAGCCTCATTTATTTTTTTATATTTGCTCTTTTCCTAAACATGCCTGTCTGTACCTCTCCCTCTAAAACACATAGCCTAATAGTGTATTTCAGGTCCATTGTTAGAGAATCTCCTTTACTGGGAACCACAATTTCAAGAATAAGGGGTCTTAGAAAGACGGAGAACTGAATTTTTAAAAAGAGAAAAAGAGAAGAACAGCAAAGAGAAGAAAGAAAAAAATACAAATGAAAGAATGAACAAAGCCAAGAGGAAGGTACACGCTCACAGAGCAGCAATACTGAAAAATACTGAAATTGAATTTATAGCATGACACCTGCAAGTATTGTTATGCGGCATAAAACATTTTGAGTAAGAATATTACTCATGCCAAGGGCCATATTTGGTGCTACCTTTAAGTCATAACTAGTGGAGAATTATAGAGTTATCTTGGTCTAAAGGAAATTAGCTTCTATGTAAAGAAACTAGTCCTTTTGTAGACAAAAATGCCTAACTCTGTATTAGGAGGACCCCAGTTCAACCTCAATTAACCCTTCTCCTTGGTCAGTTGTCCAAAACAACCAAATAGTACTAAAGTCTTACATATTCTATAACTACTTCAAGTAGGTTTTTATTGTACCTAATGCAATTAGAATCATTTTTAAGATTTGTATTATTACCAGTAAGTTGAAAATAGTATTGACAATGAGTTGGTTTCTAATATTGACGAGATATCTAAACCTCCTTTGAGCAGGTTAAATGTGGTATCTCTTACCACATTTAAACACAACAAAGAAATTGCATGAGTCCAAGGTCAATGTGATCATTTTGGTTTTTCTTAATTTTATTTGTGCAGCACTTCACAGCTTACATAACAATTCATGCTTGATCTTATTTGTGCCTCACAGAAACCCAGCAAGAGAAACATTATGCCCATTTTCCTTATGAGGACTTTGAGGTTCAGAACGGGATGTAAGCTGCCCAAGTTCATAAAATCAGTAAACGAAAAAGCCTTCATTCAAATCTATAATTCACAGTATTTTCTTCCTCCCAGCAAAGCTGGTTTCACTGAGTAATGAGGCCAGATTAGCATATAAGGCTTGCTCCTGGGTTACATAAGTTGCTGAAATCATGGGAGCACTTTCTGGTCCCTTCAGGTACCCTCAGTGTCTATAAATTGAGACATTGCACTTATAATAATTGCATCATCAAATATCTTTAAATATGCAGTGTCCACATCTGGACATCTTTCCACTTTCCACTTCATAAAAGGCTATTTTCATTTGGATCTCTCATTATGGCATTTTTCTGCTCTACTGTGCAATTTCACTGCAGAGGCTGCAAGGGAAAATTTTCTCTGTGGGAATCTTCTCAGACCTCACCTGGACTTGTCCTGGTTGTTTAAGTCTGCTGTTTTGTTGATGTCACTGCAATTCAGAAAACACTCACCCTGGGGCAGGATGGGGATAGGGGAAGAGAGGCATGAGGGGTTTAACATCACCATGCAGTGACATGGACTTCCATCTCCACAGAGCTACCATGCGTGTTAAAGAATGGAGGGTGGTGGGGGTGGCAGAAATTCGTGGGACGCAGCACCTGGCAGAGCAGGGAGCTGTGATATGGATTACATGAAGAGAGATCCTTTATGATTTCTAAAACTCCATACCATGTATTCTTTCTGCAAGCTCAGAGCTACGCAGACAATGCAGGTCTTTCTAGGATTCCTGACTCCTGACAGAATGACAAAAGCACAAACAGCCACAGGGGTCCATTTTTTCTTAATGCATATCATTTAACTTTTGCAATTTGACTCCTGTAGGTAGATGCCATAAAGGAATTTTCAAAGCTGTGAGTGGGAGCTGTGAATACTGGAAACTAAAGAATCAACTCACACACTTAACAATTCTATTCTAAACAACCAAGGTGTTTGGAAAGGAACACATAGCTCTGCTTTTAAATTGCCCAATTTTACATAAACATACAATTTTATTAATAGTCTATGTCGCTGGACTGTTCCAGCAACAATGCCAACACACTGGGCCTGACTCTGCACCCTAAATGCACTGCATTCATTGGAAGTGGGGCTTAGGGAAGGAAGAAAAGGACTTCTCTATGATTCAAAAGCTTCTAGACATCTTTTATTCTTTCCAGGAGCCCCCTCAGGTACACAATGTGCAAAATCACCCCCAAACGCTCCATCTTTTAGCAGGGAATAATGCAAAATATCTGAGCAGGAGAAAAAGAACTAATATATGCAAGACAAAATAAAGGCATTTCTGGTAATCACTACTTTTCTTACAAAGTTGTCAATCAAATATCACGAAACGTGTGTGCGTGCACACGCACGTGCCAGAGAAACTTACTATTATAAGAAAGCTTTGGATAATCTTTTGTTAATACAGAGTATCTTCTCAAGGTGCAAATAAAGTCCCATTTGTCTGTTTTGAAAATACATATTAGTCTGAATCTCTCTTTTATTGTTTGACAGCAATATTGTATTACTGTTTTACAGATAAGTAAACCTGAAAACAAAAAGGTTACCTGGCTTAATTTTAGTTACATCCCAGCTGCCTAAACCCTTAATTTTGTTGTCAAAAGGGAAACTGGTAGGAGGGCAGCTATTTGGGCCTTGCCCCTTCTGCTGTCACGGTGACATGTGGCTTCTGAGTCACAACTGAAATAGCGACTCGGAAGGATATTGATATTTTCTCCAGCATCTTCTCACTTCTCTAAACCAGAATCATCAGATTTAGTTCCTTATTTGCTCTTTGAGTTATAGTTAACTTTTCTGAGCCTCAGTTGTTCAACCTTAAAAACAAGGCAATAGCACCTACTTTATCAGGTTGTTGTATGAACTGAATGAGCTTATCCCATGCAACCCTGACATGGCCTCCTGGGCCCTGTACACCTGTCCTGGCCCGCTACCATCCTTCTGATCTTTCTACTGCCATAATTGCCCACTCCTTCCAATCTGGACACACTCGTTACCATTCTTTAAGCGTGTCAAGTCAACTTGCCCTATAGGGCTTTTGCATTCACTTCTCCCAGTGCTAGAACCCCAAGCCCCTGATAGTTCCATGGCTCCCCTGCACCTCTGTTCGGTCGTTGATCAAATAGAACATTGTAGGAGAATCCTACTGTGCTAGATAGAATAATGACCCCAAAGATGTCCATATCCTAATCCCTGGAACCTGTGACTATGTTCCCCTACATGGCATAATAGACTTTGCAACTGTGAATAAACGTGAATAAAGAATATTGTGATGGGGAGAGTGTCCTGGATTATCCAGATAGGCCCAATATAATTGCAGGGTCCTTATAAGAAGGAGGAGTTGGGGGGAGGGAGATTTGAGAATGTTACACTACTGACTTTGAATGTGGAGAAATGGACCATGAGCTGGGGAATGCAGACAGTTTCTAAAAGGCAAAAAAGGCAAGGACCCTCCCCTAGAGCCTCCAGAAGAAATGTAGCTCTGCTAATCCATTTTAGACTTCTGACCTCCAAAACTGTGAGGTAAAAAATTTGTGTTATTTTATGCCTCTAAGTATATGGCAGCTAGTTGCAGCAGCACTAAACAGCTAGTAGACCCTTCTCTCTACATAAAATTGCTCACAGCTTTCCTGCCATACTGTCACTTTCTATCACGCTTGCCTGCTGTAATTACCACTGTAGCAGTGTCACCACCCAACATAGGTTTGGTTTTCTATCTCACCTTACTAGAATGTAATCTTCATGAGAAAGGGATCTTTGTTTTATTGTTTTGTCCCCTGCTTTGAGAAGTCCCTGGCACATAGTAGGAGCCCCAAAATATTTATGGGATGCATATAGAACCTAGCATAATATTATCCTTCCATGACTGATGAAAAACCAGAACGCATCTGCCAGCACAGAATTTCTAAACGGTGGGCTGCAGACTAAATGCTCCATCTCAAAAGAGTTCCAGGTGTGCCTGGCATACTGCTCTCCTCTGCCCCTGAGTTGGCAGGTGTTGTAGCCATGTCTGCTTGTTCAAGTGTACCATGCAACTATTATAATTTTCTATGTGAGGTGTGATACACAAAACGTGTGGTAAAGTGTATTTGAGAGCATTGGTGATACAGGAGTTAACAAGAAATCACTTAGGCAGATAGGAAGGGTAAGGGAGTACCCAGTAAGGCTTTTATTTTTAATGAAAAGCAACCCAAAATCATTTTCTAACCAAAAGCAGTCTGTAATGTTGAATTGCAGACATAGAAAGCAAGCTGGGAGCTTGCAGGGGTGAATGCCTGCAGGAAGGAGGGACTAGACATGTTCAAGATGGCGGCCCCATCTTCCCTTCTCTGCCAGCCACGTGTATAGTAAGGAGCAGACAAGATGGCAAGGGCCAAGGAGAATTCATTTGCATAATAAAATGAGGGTGGGGCAATCAGCCTTCCCCACCTGCTATGTAAACATCCTACCTGATGGAACCAATGTGTGAGCCCTGCATAAATCAGACACTGCCTTCTCAAACCACAGAATAAAATTCAGGGCGTCTGCCACCAGCCAGTCCTTTCTGCTGGGAGACACCTCTCTATGTAGAGAGAACTGTTTCTCTTTCTCTTTTCTTCTGCCTAATAAGCCTCTACTCCTAAACTCCTCATGTACGTCCACATCCTAAATTTTCCTGGCGCGTGATGACAAACTCCAGGGTATACGCCCCGGACAGTTAGCAATCTTCTTGCCTAGGCAAACTATTTTCATACCCATTTGAGGATAATATTCAGTGTGCAGAATCACTGACTAGAGAGCTCTATAATGTAGGAACAGTGTGTTTAAGGTTGACCAAAGAATAGGTATTTATTGAGCACTTACTAAATGCATGGCTATATAGGCTAGGCATCTAGAAACAAGATTATTTTCTCCTGTTGATTTTCTCTACCTGGAATGTATTTTACACTGTGTACTAGTTGTATTTATGCTTCAAAATCCAAGATAGATATCATCTCCTACATATGCCCTTCTATGAGCTATGACTCTTCAGTCAAAATAAGTAAATTACTCCATCCTATATGCTACATGCTGGGCTTCTACACACTTATCATTTTGCTTTTACCATCATAAATTATCACTACTTAATTACATGTCTTCTTGAGGAGCTCTGTCTTATTCATCTCTGTATTCCCTTTATCTTACCTAATATTTTCCAAACTTCCCTGGTGATAAAAATTACCTGGAGACACTTGTTAACTATCTGAACTATCTGGCCTCTCCCTAAAAATTTGGATTCAGTAGTTTTGGATTAGGGCCAAGGAATTTGTTGTAATTCCAGGTGATTCTTATCAGGCAAAATTGAGACATACCACTACATAATACCACTAAGGAAATGTAATTGAGTAAATTTAGAAACTGTGGATGGACAGAAGTTTCTATCTTCCTTTAGATTAGATAATCATCAAATTTAGGTTTGCTCCTAATTTTGATGAGATTGGGAAAAGGTAAAGATGATGAATTATTTTATTTCTTTGGCCATGAGTGGGGTAGGTTAAGAAATGAACAAATAAACTACAGTTACTACTGATAATGTAGTTATTTATCAACCATTTACAACTTTGGCTTTATAACATGCAGCGCTTCTCAGTGGGGTAATTTTGCCCCCCAGGGAAGAACTGACAATGTCTGGAGGCATTTGGTTGTCACAACTGGAGGAATGCTACTGTTGTCTAGAGGGTAGAGGACAGACATGCTGCTGGACATCCTACAACGCACAGGACAGCCCTCCTCAACAAAGAATCATCTGTCCCCAAATGTCAGCAGCATTAAGCCTGAATAACCATATTTGACTCACCCAAACGCTTTAAAAATCTGGATTCCCAGGTTACTTCCCATGCCGATGACCTCAGAATGTCTGCGGGTAGGATCCAGGCATTAGTATTCTGCAAGCTCTCCCCATGATCTCAATGTGCAACCAGAGCTGAGTGTGATGGCAGAGCATAGAGGATGCTAGAAAGAGAAGTGAACTCAGAAATTCAGTTTTAAGTCTGAAGTTTGCCACCACCTAGTAGGCTAGGAAATTAGACGTGTGATCTCCAAGTTTCTGTTTCTTCATCTGTAAAATAAGAATAACTCTTAATCAGATGCTTATTAAAAGGATTAAAGGGATAATGCATGTGGCAGTGCTTTGTAACTACACAAACAAAAGTAAGGTATCATTACTGCTTCTTGTTTAGGCACCAATCCAAGTGGCAGAACTGGGTAGGTTACTTGCTCAACACCACAAATACATGCCTACATGCAAATTCAGTCTTGTATTTTTGCCTGAAATATGTTCTACATATGCCAAAGTGAGAAAATTCATGTGCTTCAGAGCATTTTTTTCATGCAATGAACAACCTTCTCCCATTCTTCCTACTTGTTCTGTTTGATATATTTGAATTCCTGTAAGGTTTCGATAAAACAATGCCTATGTTGTTTGAAAATAATACTGTTGGGCAGGGTGCAGTGGCTTACACCTGTAATCCCAGCTCTTTGGGAGGCCAAGGCAAGTGGATCCCCTGATGTCAGGCATTTGAGACCAGCCTGGACAACATGCTGAAACTCTGTCTCTACTAAAAATACAAAAATTAGCCAGGCATGGTGGTGGTCGCCTGTAGTCCCAGCTACTAGAGAGGCTGAGGCAGGAGAATCACATGAGCCTGGGAGGCAGAGGTTGCAGTAAGCTGAGATGCCACCACACACCAGCTAGCGTGACAGAGCAAGATTTCATCTCAAAAAATAAAATAATAATAATAATACAATTAGACCTGCAGTCCACCAGCTACTACACGTAACCTAGTGACAGACCTCACTTGGAAAAGCTACCACAGATCTGATATAGCTAAAGTTGGACTAAGGGTAGGAGAGGCTATAGAGACTCCACATGTTTAAGGAAGCAAAGATTACATTAGCTTTGGTGCATGAGTTAAGATAGCTGAGCTATGGTAAGAGTCCTCTAGAACTGGATTGCTTTAGAGTGTGGTCCACAGACAGCAGCATCCACATCCGAGGGTGATTATTAGAAATGCAGACTCTCAGGACACATCCAGATATATTGAACCAAAATGTTAATAAACTCCCCTGGTGACTTGTAGGCATGTTCAGTTTACAGAAGCATTGTTCCAGCAAATCCTTCATGGGAAATTAGACAACTCAGTTCTCCCAAACACCTAGCTTGCAGCTGCCCTTCATGAATCCATGTCGATTTCAGTTCCTTGTGCCTCTCAAAGGAAGTCTGACTGCATACTTAGGGATGCCCATGGTTTGCTAATTCTTACATCCTTTGCCACCTCTGGGGTTTAGAAGCCATTCTAGGTTATTAGGTAATGATCTTACAGTTTCTAGCATATGTTTAGCCAGAAAATAGTCACAATTTTCATCATTAAATTATCTGAAATGTTATTTCCTTGTTTTCATTATCCTGGAAAATAGTTTGCCTGGCAAAAGAAGGATTAATTCATGAGCTGCAAGACTGGTTTCTTTTGTGCTCAGAGAATGAGGTGGATCATCTCTCTTGCTGAGAGAGGCAGTTAATCAGTATATAAAGGCCTGTGATTGATGTGGCATAACTTCAAAAGGTGCATGGTTTATTTCTCAATGCGAGTGCCTGCTGCCCGAGAAGCAGGCCAGGGGAGAGCTGGAGTGGGGCTCTGGGAAGGCCACACTCTCTCATCTCTTCCTCTGCCTTTGTTCTTTTGTTGTTCAATCATCTACAGCTATATTCCTACAAGTTTTTTGGCTTCCGATTCACAATATTTTTTTAAGAATATGTTTGCATTGGTGAGGCAGCTTATTTTAAAATGACACTGGTACCTGTAAAGGAAGAAATTATTGTTGACACATGTTGAAGGCAGTAAGAAAGACTTTTTTCAAGGGAGTACTATTGTCAATAAGTATAGAGACTACTTCAATGGGGTCTTGCAGTTGAAAAGAGAGTTGGGACTCAATTCTGATTCCAATAAGGACAACTGGGGATTTATAGCCAAGGAGCAGAATGGGGGTTAGTGGATGAGAAATTACTAAAAGGAAATATCAAGGGTAAGAAGGGAGTCCACCTTAACCGACCTAACAGGATTTTTGCTGAAGGAAGGCTAGGGTGATCAGACATCACCTGGGGGATAGTGGAGGATAAGAAGTCTGATCAGATATCGAGGGTGATCAGATATGGAGGGTGAGAAATTCTGGCTAAACTGACGTAATGGGTTCTTGCTAAAACTGGACAAACATAAAAGTCCAAAATTCAAGACCTAGTTGAAAAGAGTTTGGGAGAACCTGAGTAGATTTTGGTTAAAGAGAGAATCTTTGTCATACCTAAACTTCAACTTGCTTTTAATGAGCTAGGAATTCCTTTTATTAATTCCTATTTCACCTTTTTTCAAAAGTATTCCTACATTTTCAATCACATGACTTAATATTGTAAATTATATGCAGTCGTTCAAATCTCCATCCAAGAAATTAAAACAAGTTCTGAGCTATTTGGTAATTTGTTTGGAGAAAGAATGATTCTGATGTGAGGGGAAGACATATATTTCACATGAAAAACCAAATCTAAAAATACTCAGTTCAGGAAGAAAAATATAAACCCCTAAAGAAGACTTGGGAGAAAAAATAAGATTTACCTTGTCAGCAATTAAGTACTAAAAACCAGACTAGACTACCCTTAAAGTGGAGATTAGCTTAGAGAGCCTAGAAAAGAGTTGTGTTTTTTTTAAGTGTTCCAACCTCTTGAGTTAGGAACCTAAACCTTGGCTTAAATTCCTAGCTAAACCACATTTATCCTAAATATCAACAAGGTAACCTCCTATGTAGTATACACGATTTAGAGTTCCTACAGTAGTATACATGATTTAGCGTTCTGATAGTCCATTAAGCAAAATAACCAGCTCCTAGTCAAATTAATAATTATAATGTAACAAATACATTTCAGTGTCTTTCATCTTATTAGCAATGTTAAATGCAACAATATGTATAAGATGTGACCATAAAGTTACACTTGTGTTTGTTATAAGAGCTCAGTCTCATTATGGTAAAGCCACAATTCATATCATAGTTTTGATAAGTAATCATTACTAAACTCCATGAGGTCCCTTGAAACACAGCCACTAACAGTTAAATAGAAAGAGTTTATATTTTATGAAATACCTAAATGAGGCTGTCTTTTTAGAAGATCCTGAAGAGAAGATACTGAAAACAGTCTTGCTGTGGACTTTGGGGACTTGGGGAGAAGAGTGGGGGAGGGGCAAGGGATAAAAGACAACAAATATGGAGCAGTGTGTACTGCTTGCGTGACGGGTGCACCAGGTTCTCACAAATCTCTGCTAAAGAACTTATTTATGTAACCAAATACCACCTGCACCCCAATAACTGATGGAAAAATAAAATTTAAAAGAAGAACTCAAGTGTCCTACGAGGGAGTCAACAACAAAAACATGTGACTGTATAAGCAAAATGAACTTTCACCCCTTGAAGTTTCAACAATTTCAGTCTATAAAACAACCTGACAATAGGCCGATTCACAGAGAAAGGCATACAAATGTATTAGGTGCAAGCTCAAGGGAATCCCACAAAATATGAGATTCAAAGAAGGGCCACATAGTTGAAGCTTCATGACCTCTTCATAAGAGAGAAAAGTGGGGGTGTAGGCAATTCTCAAGGAAGGGTAAATGATGTTTAGGGAAGATAAATGGACCCAAAGAACAGACAGCAGCCTGGGACAAAGCTTGTCTGGGCTCTGGGTGTGGGGTAAACTCTAGTCTTTCTTTCTGTGATATGCATCCATTTCCTCCGGTTGATGTCCTGTCTGGGGAAGGGATTGACAGCAATTGAATATCTTCTGGAGGACCTATTATAGCTTTCAGGTAGACCTGGGAACTTCAGAGAAAGCCAAAGCACATTTTGAGGTATTATTTTCTAAGCCCCCACATGGCATGAATGTAGCATAATTTGAATTTTTAGAAACAGATGTTATGTTATTGTGTATGAGAAAAAAAGTGTTCAGAGAAAAGAGAGATCATGGTAATTGGAATTTTCAGAACATGTTTAATGAAGAAGATGGAATGTAAAGCTGGAAACTAAAAAAATAAAGTTTAGAATAAGAAGGCTGGAGGGAGCATTTTAGGCAGAGAAATCTGTATGCAAAATAATGGAGCCAGAAATTAGCTCTACATGTATGCAAAAAGCCATGTTGGATTGTTTATCTAACACACTTTATACCCCGTTTGTCCCTTTTGGCCTCTACTTAGGATCTAGACAATCTATATACCTGCTCAGCCTCCTTTGCAGTTAGATGTGGTCATATGAACATAGATTTATTTCTGACCAGTAAATCATATAAATAGAATTCTGCTTGAAGTTTTTGGCCAAGTGTTTGCTTTCTTGATAAAAGGGACAGATATAGTTCCTGCTATCCTTTCCTTTCTCCTTTCCTCACGACCTGACTATGCATATGATGGCCGGTGCTACAGCACACATCTTGTGACCATGAGAGGAAAGCCTAGAGAATTCTAAAAATAGAAGCCTTGACACTGGTGAGTTCCTAAATCAACACCAGCAACCACTTACCTCCCAGCCTCTTACAATGTGGCGGAAAAATTAACCCTTACTTGCTTAAGCTATTATAGACAGGTTTACTTGCAGGCAAGTTCATTTCTGCCTCATATAGTATATGAGAAGAGAAGTGAAAAATTCTGAGTGACAAAGAAAGAATGTCATGGAGTGATAGAAAATAAGACTGTCTTAGATAAACTGGTTAGATTCTGGAGAGCAAATGAGTCTGTTCTGGAAACCATGGATGATAGGAAGTTACTGAGTATTATCAAAGATAAGAATATAAAAGAGCTACAATATGGCAGATGCGCCTGACTGCAATAACAAGCATCCTCTTTACCCTGAGAACGACTCTATGGTCTAAGAAGAATGTCTGTTTAAAATTCCTAGCTAAAGAATCTGGGAGTAGCCAACCTGGAGATTCACTCCTTATCTATGAGGAACATCGGAACCCCCTGCCCATCCCATGGAATGCAGTCCATATAAGAGATCAAGGTCGATGTTTTGGGTCACATGAAGGTTGGTAGGTGGAAGTTTCTAGGGGGAGGAGGCTATGTGAAAATGCTATATAAACTGCATGCATTTTACAAGTAGTCATGGTTCCCTTGTCCAGCCCATCATCACTGGACAAACGTATATTTAAGTCCCCTCAATAAACTGCATGCTTCATTTCCTGGCTCTGGCCTTCTTCTTTGGCCTCTCAAACATGGTGCCATCCCTACTTAAGTCATTATGGGTCTGGCATGACAGCTACTTGTTGGAAATCTTACCAATAAATATAAAGATTATCCTGAAAATAACATGCAAGATAATTTGGAAGAATTAGAAGCCACACTGTCAATATTGAAGATGAACCTATAATAGTAAAATTTAAACTATTAATACTTTTTATTCCTCTAAGTCAGAATTTGAGATAACCAGACTAGGTGTTGTGATTTCATATTCTATGTATGGTTTAGGTTCTAAAATAAGTGTGTTAAGATGAAAATTGCATATAGCTAAAAACGCCATGGGAAATCCCTTAGGAATCAAAGGACAAACTCCTTTTGTTTCTTTTTACGTTTTTGCTGTGGTCTCATTTTCCCTAGAGTAGTGGTCAGCAAGTTTTTTCTATAAAGTTCTAGAGAATAGGTAATTTAGGCTTAGCAGACCGCCTGTGTTGCAACTCATCAACTCAGCTGTTGTACAGCAAAAGCAGCCATAGACAATGGTATGGCGGTGTTGCAATAAAAGTTTATTTACAGAAACAAGCAGCAGGCTGGATTTAGCCTGCAAGGTATAGTTTGACAGCCCCTAACCTAGAGCATTGGAAGCTAATCCTCTTTAAAGCAGAGAAGAGCAATGAAGTAAATTAAGAATGAAGCCTATGTAATTTAATTTACATAAGGTACATGCACATGAAAATCAATCCTATTGTTTACGATGTATATGGTTGTGTGTATTTTCTATCATTTTTAGGGCCTCACTGAGAATAAAATAAATTCTTCCCAGGGTCAATAACTTTTTTAAGCAAAAGGCACTGAGTTTTAAAGAATGCTTAAATTCACTTTCAATTTCTAAAACTGTATTGTTTGGGTAATTGTTATGCAATGTAGATATTTTGATTTTCCTTACTAACATACTTCATTATCCCTACATAATGAATATCACAGAATGTCTGCATTTCTTTTAACATATTCTCTAATTCAAATTTAACTACATTTTGTTTTTATAATTTTCCCAGTAACTTAAATATCAAATTAGTTATTTCATTTTCAGTGTCAGTTTGCATATTAGTCAAGATAGGCTAGATGACGCTATGGTAACAAATTACTGCTCACATCTCAGTGGTGTAACACAGTGAGCATTTTTTCTCATGCCAGGCAGCTTTCTAGGCACTTGTCATCCAGGCAGTGACTCAAGGGTCCATCTTATAGCTTTGCCATCTGGAATTGTTGACGTTTAGGTCCCTGAGCAGGGGAAGAGAGATCACCACTGTTCTGTGCTTCAGCTGGAAGTTATATATGCCACTTCTGTTTATAGCCAAGTACCCAGAACTAGTTACATGACCCCAACTGAACTATCTGGTGACCTGGGAAATGCCATCTTCCTGTGTGATCAAATGGCATTGCCTCTACTGCACTTTTATTCTGTTGTATAAAAGGCCATCAAAGAGCCAATGTTTAGTGTTTTGGCTGAGGTTTAAGATTTATGCAGGCTAAATATCCAACATAATATAACACATAGAGACACAAAATGAAGGTTGTTAATGGTCAAATGTTATTACCCAGCTTTGTTCTCCAGTTTAGATGGGTAACTATGTGATAAACCTTTCATGAATTTCAAAAGAATTGGGTGAGAAGTGGGGAATCTACGAGGTGGCATTAGATTTTTTATTCCAATATCATGTTACTTGACAACCGCAAACAAACATGTGGCAGGGTAGTGATGGTTATTCCAATCCATGCTTTATAAGGATTTAACGAGCAACCTGAGTGAGGCATAGTTAAGAGAATGCCCTTCATTACAGGCCATCTTTCTGTTTTGCCTTTCAATTCCGTGAAACCAGTTGGGAATCTCACAAAATTATTATCCCTGATCTGCCCTGTAGTGCTGTTTCTTCAGAGGAAAGCCCTGACTGCTATTGTGGGATACCTTAAATCTTTGATTATGCACATACTCTGAGATTACTTTATGCATCAAAGCTTTGTCAGTAGGGGCACCAAGGATACTTCACTTCCCTCTAATGAACTATCTAAAATTGGCTGCCTGCTTTGCGTATGACTCCCAAAGTAGCAGAATGTTACCATAATCTGTCCGTTCTCTCTAATCTGAGTCTTCTCACTCTGTAAATTTACCCTGGGTTTTTTGCCAGAGTTAGAACTATATTCAGCATCTTTTGGCTCAGGAATTCTCACCACGGATACATGGATTTCTGGGTCTGAAAATGAAAATTAGAATCTCTGGAAGTAAGAACAGTGGGTGTAAGGTGTTTATAGTAAGAAAAAGCATATTTAGCATGACAATGCGTTGTGATATTTTGGAAAACAATTGTTTTTATAATTCAAATGCCTAAAAGTAAAATTCAACCATCTTCTTGGCGGCTGCTAATACACAAACATTGATGACTTTCATCAGGACTGCAAGGATGCATTTCTGAATCAGCAGAGGGTTGTTTTTTTAAATTTATCCAAAAAGGAATTGGGTTGAAGATGTGGAGAAATTTTTTATCAAGTCAAAAGCTGAGCATAGATTGATCCTCCAGTGAGCAGTAAAAAGAAAACCAGACCATGATTGAAAGATCTGAGGGTAAGTGGGTCAGAAAGGAAGAATTCAGAGCAGCAGATGAGGGGATAATGTCAGGAAACTGAAAACACCTCTAGGAAATCTTTCAGAATATAAAGGCAGGCACTGGACATAACATGGTTGTGTGGATGGAGCTGAAATTATTTCATTTGGATGTTAATAGAAGGCTGATAAAGTTGGGATCCCTAGAGTTGCATTTATGTTTGGAAAGATAACATGTGACCTACTGTACAGCCAAAATAATAAGCTCACCTGGGCTATGGTTTCAACTCCAAGGATGGGTGACAGACAAGGTCTTCTCCATTCAAAAATTCCATCATTTTCTGATACTTTTCCCCCACCAAATTCCCCCCTATGCCCCCACCACACGCAATAAAACAATTAGCTAATAGTCAGTGAACATTCATCAAGATCATATAATGATCCAAACATTGTGGCTAAGTTCTATAGGTGTTGCAAAAACAGAATATAGACTTTCCTGTCTGCAAGAAACTAACACTGTATTTAGGAAGATATTATTGTAAATGATGCAAAAAGTACATAATTTTGTATTAGAACAGGGGTAAGCAAAATATGGCTCGCAAGACAAATCTGGCCCACCACCTGCTTTTGTTAATAAAGTTCTATTGGAACACAGGCACACCTTTTGTTTACATTTATGGCTGCTTTCAAATGGCAAGGGCAGAGTTGAATAGTTGAGACTGAGACTGTTTAGCCCACAAGCCTAAAATATTTACCCTTGGCACTTCACGAAAAAAGGTTGCCA
Source organism: Sapajus apella (assembly GCF_009761245.1). NCBI lineage: Eukaryota > Metazoa > Chordata > Mammalia > Primates > Cebidae > Sapajus > Sapajus apella. Next base: position 23,173,375 of record NW_022436947.1, read on the forward strand.
ACACATATTTTAGTATAGCCAAATAACGTCATAAGGTAAAACAAGATCAATTCCAAGAGGGTAACAGGGAGGTTGAAGGTATTGGAGTTGAGAGACCCAGGGTGTGCAAACTTCAGATGATTCCCCAGCCAGGTCCTGGAGACAGACAGGAAAGCAAGGACTTCGCTTCTATAAAAAGAAGGTGGGAAATGGGGGATTCTTATAATTAGTAAGAACATGCTGAAAGTAATTGCATATTGTTTTTATTACATCCTTTTCTTATCACTTTTACTATGCTGGCCCTCAAAATCATTAATTTGGAAAAGTCTAATACTTTTAAATATTTTTCACGATGTTGTTCCAAAATCAACATTGATTAAAAATTTACCACTCATCTCCTGAGAAGCAGGAAATATTTCTGCTTAGTTACTTATAAATAAGTGAAATTTTGTGATTCACTCTACAGATAATGAGAAGAATGTATAAATGAGTTGCAGTAGAAATTAAGGTAGGAAAATCTAGAGTTAGAATTAAAATATCAGTGTTTCTTACATTTTGATTGAGAGATTTCTATTACTATTTGTCCTTAATTCACAGATATATTTTCTTAACCACCATAATTTTTACAAATGAAAAGACAAAGATAAATAGTCATTGCTACATTTTCAGAGTCTAATTATTTTCCACTGTTTGAAACTTTGCTATTGTGGTGAAGCAGGTACTTTTTAAAATTTCAATAGTTTTGGAAGAACAGGTGGTGTTTGGTTGCGTGGAAAAGTTCTTCAGTGGTGATTTTGAGATTTTTGTGCACCCACCACCCAAGCAGTGTACAGCGGACCCAATGTGTAGTCTTTTATTCCTCACCCTGCCTCCCATATTTGTGCCTGAATCCCCAAAGTCTATCATACCATTCTTATGCCTTTGTGTCCTCATAGCTTAGCTCCCGCTTAGAAGTGCGAACATACGATGATACCATGTATTTTCCATTTCTGCATTACTTCAGTTAGCATAATGGTCTCCAACTCCATCTAGGTTGCTGTGTATGCCATTATTTGCAAGTGTCTATTTCATATAATGACCTTTTTTTACTTAGTGCCTTTAAACATTTCTCAGTGCCTTAGAGCCCTTTAGTTGTTATGGGGTCAGTCACCCACTGCAGGCCACTCTCAGGCCAGCCCTCTCCACATAACGTCCTATGTTCCACAATCCTTACTCCAATCCTCTATTTGCTTAGTATCTTGTATCTTGGGGGCCTTGCTACTCAAGGACAATGATATATTTTTATTAAATATCGACTGGTGATATGATACAGTATTAGGATATGGAAGAATTCATTCACTCCTAAAACTTCCTGTGCTTGGCAATGTGCTAGGCTCAAGAAACACAAGGATACATGTTAGCTTGCAGGAGCTTGCTGTCTCCAGCAGTGTGTCCCAAAAGGTGGTCCCTGAATGATCTCCATATGAAACTCCTGGGTTACCTAGTAAAATATGAAACTGTTTAGGCTCGAAAAGGGACTTATTCAGTGAGGATACCTTAGAATCCACTTTTATCACGCTTTCATTTTCTGTGTATTAAGGATAGAGGGAGATAATTTCTGGATTTAAGGCATCCATTGATCAGTGGTTGAAAATTGGCAGCCATGGGCAGCTTTGTCTTGCAGATATAGTTTTTATATTAGAAAATATCACATGAATATTTTATTTCTTCCTTCTCTTAAAAAATTAGAAGTTCTAACATTACTGAGTGTGTAGTTTTTTGACTCAGTGTGAGGAATTTTTTCCCTTTAGTTGGACAGAGGCTGTGCACTGCTGTTGGCTCAAATCTTTATCATTCCCTATTGTCTTCACCCTAGCCAGCCCTACTCAGATATCCTGCACACATGGCCCTTATAATCATTTAATACAATGACTCTGTGATCTATATTCAAGAGGATCATTTAAAAGAAAAACTCTGCCAATGTCATCCAGTTTCTCTGTGTCTCAGATAATGCTAGGCTAAGACTTAATTTCATGTACAACCTCTGAAAGGCCTTAAGAAGCGAGAATTTAAGGTTTGGAGTAGGGAGGGTGGTCAAGATATATAGGGCAAACAGTCATTTTCAGTCTTGTAGCTAGCATGGGCTTGATTTAGACTGTTAAACATGGATAGCAGAAACAGAATAGAAATCTCGTTTCTTTCCAAATCTAGCATTTCTATAGCAATTGTCACCATGGTATCTTGATGTGTTTTGACAGAAGAAATTTCACTTTTTGAAAAATGTGGTAATGAGGGAAAGAGAAACTCCTTCTATGCTTAAACTCCAGAGGCATTTCCTTAATAAAGAACTCAGAAAAGTGTGTAACTAGAATAGAAGTTCCAACATGGTCTGACCCAACTAAGGGCTGTTGGGGTTTCTTAATGATGAGGCTGTCTAGATCCAGCTGAAAGAACCCTCGAATGCAAGGGCTGGAAGATAAATCAAGTCTATAATACTACTAGTGTAGCTCTTTTCAGTATTCAAGCGCTTATCCATATTAGTCTCATTTAATCCTCACAACAACCCTGTAAAGTGAGTGTTGAAATTATCATCCCCATTTTTTAGAGACAAAACTGGACTCACGGAAGATCTGTGACTTGCATCAGGTCACAGAGAAATCAGGCTCAAACAGATCTTCAAGACCGAGTCCCTTGGACTTTCACCATACCAATGTTTTCTGAGTTTTCCTATTCAGACTTCTGTGGAGCATGAGGATGCCATTTCCATACACTACCAGATGAGTGGCACCCTCTGGAGTTGTGTAGTGTGGGTGATTCTAAGCCCTGAAACACTGTTGGAAAAAGTTTGCATGTAGGGTATACCACAGGCATAAATAAAACATGCAACTGCTTTGCGTAATTCATGACAGGCTGGCTGTGAAGCTTCTTTTTCTCAGACTCACGAAACTTGTTCAAAATCAAGTGAATGAGATGGTACAGAAATGACCTTGAATCTTGTAGGACTGAATGATCATGTCTTCCTAAAATTCATATGTGAAGCCCTTACGCCAGATGTAATGGTATTTGGAGACACCTCTGAGAAGTAATTAGAGTTAGATTAGGTTGTGAAGGTGGAGTCCTTATGGTTCTACTATTAGTGGGTGGCAGAAGGGAAAAATCTCTCTTTCATTCTCTCTCTCTGTCTGCACATGCACTGAGGAAAGGCCATGTGAGGATGCAGCAGAAAGTTGGCCATCTACACGTTAGAAAGAGGGCCCTCACCAGGAACCACGTGTGCCAGCATCTTGATCTTGGACTGCCACTGGATTTTTAAAAAAACGTCTAATTTAATAGTGCAGCATTTCTTTTTACCAATGGCTTGTGTTTCACAGCAGCTTTTAAAGACTGCTTGTCTAACTATAGCTGCATACTATATTCTAGCTATGAAAAACAAGTAAATCTTACTTCAGTTTTTGCCAGTTGTTTCTGCATTTAAAAAATATCACACTTCTGCTGGGCAGGATTTAGAGGTTTATTATCAGTCTATGTGTAAAGTTCAAAGCAAACTCAATTTTGCTTAAGGTAACGTTGTAAAGTAACAATTCTTGGTATTTCATGTCTCATATGATCCATTTCAAACCATAGAGATTACACCTTTGTGTGTCACTGTTTCAAGAGACAAATTTGAACAACTAAAACATCTTTAAAATAATATATGTTTAAGAAATCTCAAAAAACTTGAAGTTTCTGTACATACTCCTGTCAAATGAAGTAATTTCCTACACACTACTTCTTGAGCAAACTGGTCTTGTATTTCCTTTCATTTGACCTAGATCTGCTATGAGATCTAGAGAAGGATCAGGACAGCTTGTGATTTCTCTCTGAAGACAGTGGTCTCTCTCTTCTGTCTTTAGAAAGAAATCTGCTCCAGCTGTGAGAGAAGCCTCTCCTTCTCAGAGATCTGTGGTGAGGTGGCAGACTCCTTCTGCGATAATCATCTTGAGGGTGAGGACCCCAAGACAGAGGTAGGCCATAATTTCTATTTCTTACTTTGTTTTTCACCATTTGACAGTTTCACTCCTTTTTTTTTTTTAGATGGAGTCTTGCTCTGTCACCCAGGCTGGAGTGCAGTGATAGGATCTTGCTCACTATAGCCTCCACTTCCCCTGTTCAAGTGATTCTCATGCCTTAGCCTCCCGATTAGCCAGGATTACAGGTGCCCACAACCACACCCAGCTAATTTTTTTTTTTTTTTAAATAGAGACACAGTTTCACCATGTTAGCCAGGCTGATCTTGAACTCCTGGCCTCAAGTGATCTGCCCACCTTGTCTCCTAAAGTGCTGGGATTACAGGCGAGAGCCACCATGCCATGCCAGTTCCATTTCATTATGGTAGTCACAGGCTGTTCTTCCATCGAGCTCTCAGACAGCATCAGCTGCATCTTGGACCTCTCCAAATTCAAGAAAAGCAACCCACACACTTCGGAGTGGTCTGAAGTAGCCTAAAGCCTGTTCCAATTTGGTCTTTCTGCCATTGTTTCAAAGATTACCTACATAAACTTTACTGTCCAATGGACAGGAATCAGGATGTATTTCCAGATCTAGGACAGGGGTTCTCACAGCCTGGATGCCTACCAGTACTGATCCATGGCCTTTAGGAACTGGGCAGCACAGCAGGAGGTGAGTGGCTGTCAAGGGAGCAGGCATTACTACCTGAGCTCTGCTTCCTGTCAAATCAGCCACAGTATTAGATTGTCGTAGGAATGCCAACCCTACTGTGAACAGTGCATGCAAGGGATCTAGGTTGCAGGCTTCTTATGAGAATCTAACTAACGCCTGATAATCCAAGGTGAAACAGTTCAATCCATGAAGCCATCCCGCACCTACCCCATGAAAAACTGTTTTCCACAAAACTGGTTCGTGGTGCCAAAAAGGCTGGTGACCATTGATCTAGGGTAAAAAATGTACAGGCTGAAATCCACACCCTCTGATTCGTCTTCCCACTTCCCTCTGCCCCAGAACCCACTGATGCTGTCACTCACCCAGCATCCATGAAATGGCAGTGACTTTCCAATGCATATGTTTCATCCTGAGTTTCTCTATTAAGACTTTTGCAAGCACTTATTGAGAGTGTTAATATTTAATCTAAAATCATGGAATATTTGGTTTAAAATTAAAAATTTATACAAATAGCCTTGTTGGGACTCTTGTGTAGTTGTAGGATCATTTTTATTAATTCAACAAGTTATTTCTTTCTGAAACTCCATGTGTATTAGCATGATTCTTAATTATTTAATAGGTATATGAAGAGCATGAAAATAGTAATAAGAGCCAAAACTTATTGGGGGCCTGGCACTGGTCTAAGTGCTTTAAATAAGTTAATGTAATCCTCTCAACAATCCTGTAGAGACAAGAGCCATTATGATTAACCTCATAACTGAAGAGATAATTGAGACATAATACTTGCCTAAGGTCACAAAGCTAGAAAGAGGCTTTTAATAATATAACCTTGAACTTAACCACTAACTCTATAGCATATGACCTGAGTTGTATTTGTTTGGAGGACAGAGCATTTGGTGATCTTCTAAGCTCTTTCTAACTTAGCATACCCTAATTGGCCTATCACATCTAAATTTTAATTTCTCAGTAGAATTTAATTAATATATTTAATATGTATTTTATAAACAAAATATTTTTAAACATAAAGTTTTTTACAAATTAAAAATAAATATTTTCACATTTACTAGTCTCTCGTAGTGAACATTTATTTCAATTATGACTTAAGGCAACAGGCCATAAGAGACCTGGCAGTACCTGTGACTGTCACAGTAGAAGTTACAGATATTTAAATCTTGATACAATTGCCACAGATATCTCAAAATATAATTTACAATCTTGGGGTCTGGTGCAGTGGTTCACATCTGTAATCCCAGCACTCTGGGAGGCTGAGGCAGGCAGATCACTTGAAGTCAGGTGCTCAAGACCAGCCTGGTCAACAAGGCAATAACCCCTCCTACTAAAAATCTAAAAATTAGCTGGGCATGGGGGCAGGCACCTATAGTTCTAGCTACTTGGGAGGCTGAGTGGGAGAACTGCTTGAACCCAGAGGCTGAGGTTGCTGTGAGCCGAGATCATGCCACTGCTCTCCAGCCTGGGCAACAGAGTGAGACTCTGTCTCAAAAAAAAAAAAAATACAATCATAGAAACTTCAAAATTATATCAATTATGGAGTTCACCACTGTATCTTGTTATTTACTGTGCTAATAATCACTTCCATTACTACCTTATAAATTTGTTTTTATATGCCTAATTTTGGTTACTGGATTTTAATATAACTATTTCCTTTAAGAGCCTATGTGTTTTATTTTATATACTTAAAACATTTTTCTGAGAAGAAATTATTAGGCTTCACCACAATGTCAAAGGGGCCATTAGAGAAGGTAAGAAAGCAGTAATATTTACTTGATACATTTGTTCATCTGTCTTTCCATCTATCCACATATCCATTCCATTCAATTAATCTGAATAAATATTTCTTGACTGCTTGTTATGTGTTTGGCTAGTGTTAGATATTAAAAGTGTAGAGTTAATGTTCTTACAGACCCACCAATCTTCATTTGACCTTGAAGTTCAGAAAATCAGCCAAAAGTTTTCCGAATGTACTAGAATCTTCACATTTGAGATGGCTTTGTTCTATGAAACACGCTGTTAATCATCATCAGTCTCTTAACTGGGTAGAGCTCAGGGCCACCTTCGCTCTATTCCTCCTCTTCTCTTTTCAATCTCTGCCACTTCTCTTGTTTTCTGAAACCCATACAGGCACGCCACTTTCTAGAAATGAAAGGAACATTACTACAATTTAAAAACTGTCAATACAGTCTGTTTTGTATAGTTATCATGTATTGTATTTTATGTATATATCATGTACTATATTCCATGAATGCAATGTGATCCTTTGTTGCCAGCCTGGTTTTTCATGTCAACCACAGATGAAGTAACAGATTCATGCCTGGGCTCTATTTGTCATTAGTAAATAGAGAGTCTAAACTGGGTTCACCCCACTCCCAGGATATACAAACAAATAATACAGTCCTGTTTATAATCCAATTAGGCAAGGAAACATTAGGAAGTTTTGTTATACTCTCTAAAAGTAAGTGTGGTTTTCAGTTTCAATCATGACAGAGAAGCTAGTGCTGGGCCAACTCTGACACTGACACAAAAGTGGAACAACATGTATACAACAACCGTTAAAAGGCATTGGCAAGCTGTGAGTGCAGGCAGGACTTTAGAAGCTACGATTCTTTTTTTTTGAGACAGAGTCTGGCACTGTCGCCCAGGCTGGAGTGCAATGGTGTGATCTCGGCTCACTGAAACCTCTGTCTCCCAAGCTCAAGTGATTCTCATGCTTCAGCTTTCCAAGTAGCTGGGATTACAGGCACCCTCCATCATGCCCAGCTAATTTTTTGCATTTTTAGTAGAGATGGGATTTTGCCATGTTACCTAGGCTGGTTTCAAACTCCTGATCTCAGATGGTCCACATGCCTCGGCCTCCCAAAGTGCTGGGATTACAGGCAGCAGCCACTGTGCCTGGCCCTAAAAGCTATGATTCTTGAGGGAAGACTTAGGATGGAATTGGGGCAGCTGGGAAATAAAGATGACTTTTACTGGGCTAAGGAGGTAGAGGTCAGGCCTTGGTGGTTGCCCAAGAGTCTTGGACTTGAAGGACAAAGTTCCAGAGGAGGAAGAAACTTCAGAGAAAGGGCCCCCGAAAAAAGTATGCATGCAATTTCCTCTCAAAAGTAGGCAGAATTCTAAGCTGGGCATGTGTGGGATGAGACTCCAAGAAAACCATCAGAAAACAGCATCTTGGTGACTTAGGAGCTAAGCAAAAATTTCATAAACACTAACCATAGACTAAACACTAACCAGACACAAAAACACTAACCATACAAGATAAAGATAAGTTGGATTGCACTAAAATTAAGAACTTATATTCTGATTACAAGTTCATGAAAATATTTTTCTTCTAGCAGCTTTGTTTCTTTACCACTCATGTTTAAATCTGCAATTTTGGGCTGGGCACAATGGTTCATGTCTGTAATCCCAGAACTTTGGGAATCTGAGGTGGAATGATGGCTTCAGCCCAGGAGTTTGAGACCAGCCTGGGCAACATAGTAAGACCCTGTCTCTACCAAAGAAAAAAAATTACCCAGGTGTGGTGGCAGACACTTGTGCTCCTAGCTATTCAGGATGCTGAGGTGGGAGTGTCCCTTGAGCCCAGGAAGTTGAGGCTCACATCGTTGCACTCCAGCCTGGGTAACAGAACAAGAACTTCTCTAAAATAAATGAAAATAAAAATAAAAACCCACAAAGCTGTGATTCTGGTTATGTTTTCTTCTATAATTCTAAAAATGTTTCTGTACAGAAAATATAACAAGACAATGTGGTATTTTAATATGGGGTGCCTTTACCCACTATTCAAAGTCAGGCAATGTTTAGCAGGTTCAGCTCAATTCCTAATCTGCTGCCACCTCAAATTTTAAATTCTAGGAATGAGATTCCCCTCTACCATTCTAATGGCATATATGGCCACATTGGGTGACGGCAGAGGTCTGGTCAAGGCAGAAAAGTGTCAATCAAATGTGTTTTACGAATCAAATGGCACGGTGTCCTTTGGATGGTCAACTATCAGGAGGTGGAGACTGCAAGCCAACAAAGGGAGGTCCTTAACAGATGTCAAAGGGAGGAAAAAGCAGCGGTAAAATACATCCCAACTAAACTGATTCTTAACAAGGACGTTACTGCTGAAACATAGATAGTGGCATTAAGTGAGGCTGTCATGATGATGATGATAGTAATGACCAGTATGTGACTATCTATCTTTTGCCATAATAAAAAAACACGTATTGTATTGCTAGCATAAAACATTTTCAGTAGTTCAATTTTTCTTTAATTGCCAGAATAAAACATTTCAGACTGCTTAAACCTTAATGGTTTGTCAGAAGTATTTTTCCTTATTCTAAAAGTAACTTCACCTTCCCCAGAATGAAAATAGCAATACCAATGCTTTTTTTTCCCCTTCAGTTCTTAAATCAAGAAGTGAAATAAATTAATCCTTCAAGTCTAGCCATGACATTGTTTTATAAATATTATTAATTAAATTATATTGTATGCTTATTGGTTAATTGAACAGCTGCTACTACATAGACTTATATATTTTTAAATAATGTCATCACATTTCCAGGTGATTTTAAAATAAGCCCAGCTAATTTGGATTAATGAAAAAAGTCTTGATGGACCAAAAAAACAAAAAGCAAAAAAACAATGCTGTTATCATCAAGTGAGATTTGGGGCAGGGTAAAGTGAAATTTACATCTCAAACATTTCAAATGTATTTGAAACTCTATTAATTTGCTATGTGACAAATGATTATGATTCTCTAGGAAGTGTTAATGTATTGGTTTATTTCACAGTTTGACACAGGAGAGATATACATGCGTAGGTTTTCTCCTGCTTTTTGTGTCCTAAGTAAATCCTTACTGAGTCAATCATAAATGCCATATACATATTTATTAAAATCAAAAGACATCATCTTTAGTGTTCTTGTTAATTCTTCAAACACTAAATTTCCTTTTGTGTTGAACAGTACATACCCCCAAGTGAAAGAAAAATCTCAGCTGTGGTTTTACAGCTGGCTCCACACTTCTAATCAGAGAAGGAAAGGGTCTGATCTCACAACCTATTTATATAGTTTTTAAACTTTCTAAGAAAAATGAAGCTCCACTATAATTAATGCCTAATGGTATAAACACTCCTGCTTTAATATGGTTGCCTAGTAACTATATACTGCAGGCTTGTGAGGTTGCTAAAGAGGTTGAATAAACAGAAATATTCAGGTCCATTTCCAGTTCAGGTGGATAAGGGGAAGAGCAGGCCAGATTTTTTTGTTGTTGTTAAAATTGTTTTTCCATAATGGTTTTGCACTAAAACATCTTTCTGCACTAAAACTTACTCTTGTAAATGACTTCTGCAGATAAGAGTCCAAACCAACAAGTAATGATTTAAAATGTAAAAAACATTCAAGAGAATGGAACCAACACTATCTCATTGTTCAGTATTAGCCGGTTTGTGTTCTTACAGTGACTGCACTGGGGGATGATTTTCTTAATGTGGCTCTAACCTTGCAGTAAAATACTATATTTGGATAATACTTCAGCAATTGAGTGAACAGATACAGTTCCCAGTTAAAGGTGGTATTAAAAAAAAGGGGCTGGGAGTGATTATGCTAATTATTTATGTTTCCCTTTGGCTTGCTTCCTACATAGCAGATTTTATTTCCTAATTATGTTTTGCTTTAGCTTAGGTAAAATTAGCTTGCATTCCTTTGGCACACACCAACTGCAGTTGGTGGAGGAGGCCTTCCAAAAAACCATAGATTGTTGACAAGAGTGGCTAACTAGATTAGAATTAAATTTACTGAGTAAAATCCACAAAAAGCCTAAGGCGCATGTAGATAAGTTGACTGTAAGGGAATGTTGTTAGGTCACAGGAAGATCGTTTCTGGCAATGGACACTCAGCTCCTCTGTACTCTTTGTCATGGAGTTCCTGATGTCAAGATTTGGGGTTTCCTAGGTTGGTCACCGTGCTGCAGACAGGGATAAGCGTGCTTTGCAGTATTTAAATTGTATAACTGTAGGCTTGCAGATACAGTCAGAAATGATTTGCTACTCCCTAATTTTCTCATTTGGCAATACTAAGACATGTTGACATACGGTTTGCTCTTTGGAATTAACATAAATGTTGTCATTTTACCAAAATAAAGAATTCTCTTACTCCATGATGGAAACAGTTTTAGGCTATGTGTATATTCCTTTATCTTTTCACAGAGAAGGAAGCATCCTGTTGTATCATTATGTATAACTCTGGGTTTTTGGTTTAGTGGGTTGGAGGATGTGGCTGATGAGGCCAAGGACATGGTTTAATCAGAAAACCACTTGGCTCCCAAACATTTGTCTGCATTCCTGTCTTCAAGAACTAATTTCCCTGGTCATTTCACCCTTAGAGAGTGTGCTATAGCTCAGCACAAATACCTCTATTCCAGGGTTTGGAAAATAATTAGCCTCAAATTATTTAGTCAGTGGGTCATCAGCATCATTATTACATTCCAAAAAAAGGATGTAAATTATAGTTTTCTCTATTTGCAATATATTCAATATTACTCCTTCCATTTTAATGCTGAAAGGAATTTACTGATTAAGAATCACGATTCATTTTTGTTGAAGGAATTTATTTTCCTCCTGTTTATACTTCTATCTCACTTCTTTTTTACCCTGCCTTTCAGTAATTTTCACTGTAGCCCTAGGATGTCTTTTTAAATTATTATTATTATCATTATTATTTAGCTGTTTAATGAGGCTTCAAAAGATTTAATTTCTGGAACCATCCAGTCACTACCCTTTCAGATCTATTTGCTTTGACTGTAATAGAGCATGCCTTTGTGCAAAGAAAGTCTGAGAAAGAGTTAATTTGCAATAGTAACAGAGGCTTATTCTCAGGAGAGAATTTAAACCAGCATGTGTCTTCCTGGTGGAGAAGCAGCCCCAGGCCAGGCTACTGGTGAGGAAGTTAACTCCTAGTGTGCCACTTCTGTGCAGTAGGTGAGATCCTCAGCCAACCTTCAACAGTGCCAGTTTTAAAGCGGAAACAATGCTGTCAATTCTCCTTCCAAGGTCCTGGATTTTGGTGGTTAGAGAATGTGGTGTCCTGTGATTTTTGTCTGTTTGTTTTCTTTCCATTTCACAAAAAATGATGGAGGTGGTGTGGGGAACAGGGACTGATTTCCATGTGGCATGATCCTGCTTTAATTGTATTTAGGTGAATACAAGCTATTTTTACCTAATGATTTTTTTTTAATTGGGTTGCATGTATAAAAGGGATTTGCTTCCCAGAGATATTGTCATTTCATATTTCCAGCTCTTAACCATGAGTAAAATTTATTATCTTATTCTTTTTATTTTTTTTTTCCAGAAGTGTGTCAGTTAATTGCTTGGGGAGTATTCAATACCAGAATCAAGAAAATTGATTGTCTTGCAAAGTGTAAAAATGCATTTTGAAAAGAACAAGGAATGCTCTTGAACTTTAAATTTTTACTATCAGCTTGACATCTAACTTTTACTGTCCAATGCTTTTCTTTCATCCTAAAGGAATTTAGTAATTCTAATATTGAGCAGTTTTAGGGAGTATACTTAATAAAGAAAAGTGGTATAATGAACAGGGATGGATATTAAAGGGATAAGAGAGGGAGTAACAGAGCCAATATAAATAAATAAATAAATAAATAAATACCTCCACTCACAGGATAACCTGGAGAGGATTTCTAATCTTCTGACCTTTAGCCCCAGAGTTCTAGGTAAAGTTCTTTCTTCACCTTTCTTCTGGGAGGGAACTTTTCACAATTTATTACTCAATCCCTTTCACGGTCTTTGTAGAAAAAGTTTTCTCTGCCTTGGTTTGTGTCATATTTGGATCCAATTTGGAAAGTGGAGCAATTAAAGTGTCAAAATCTTTCAATAAGACCTGCCATTAAAAATTAAAAAAAAAATTAAAAAAGCTTTGATCTGTAACTCTTGGACTGAACATTCCAGTCATTCATCTTCCAGAATTTCAAGTGCAGGATTTGGTTGTGGTTTGATTTTACTTCTTTGAGACAAAGCTTGAATGTCTCAATTTGATTTTATGCATTCAACACATTTTTAGGGATCTGGTGATTTGGGAAGGGCTGTACCATATGGTCTTGGTAAGGTGATAGATTTTCACATTCTGGAAATTGGCAGCAAAGGGTAGGAAGTGAGTTAGATGTGGGAAGGGAAGATTGAGTGTTTGGGCCTAATTCACGCATCTCATGAAAAATCTTCTGAGACGGATAATTCCCATAAAGTTTACGTTTACAAAGATGGCTTTTGATTGTTTTTTAGTGCATATGTACACGTGTCCTCACACGTAGGGAATAATTTTTTTTAAATTCTCTCAAAAGTAGAGGGCATAACATTTAGCTTTTAAAGCTATGACATTTAACACTTCTTGTTTAGTCCTTCAGAAGAGACCTCAGACTTGAGGGGTCAAAGAACATAAGACAGCCAGCTACAAGTTCCCTGAAAAGATTACAAAGTTAGGAGCTGAGGGGCCGGTGCCACGCACTAAAAGAAAACAGAACAGACACATCGTTTTCACCTGAGGACTGTTTTTGGAGAAGGACTAGAGGCAAGATAGAGTAAGTAAATCAGAGCCAGGTGTATATACACATATATTGGGAGGGTAAAAACACCCTGCAGGCGGTGAAATTTAAGAAAGCAATTTAAGAAGAAAGGGGTGCCTTGTGTGATTCCTCGGGGCGGGATAGAGGGAGCTGAAGTGTAGGATTTTCCCTGATCTTTCAGAGAATTCAGGTTCAGGAGGACTGACATTTAATCCGGTCTGTGCAAGAATTTCTCTGGCTTGGTGGGAGTTCTGCGGCACGCATCGCTTCTCGGGCGCTTTCTCCCTTCACCTCTTCTCCGGTCTTTGATCCCCAGCCCGCGCGCAGGGCTGCAGCGCAGTCAGGTCGTGCGCCCATTTCTCGCACCTCCACGAGCCCGCGGCTGGCCCAGCCCGGCGCGGGGCGCGGGGCGGGACCGAGGCGGGGCGCTCCGGCGCGCAGCGGGTTAAGCGGCGAGGGCGGCGGCGAGGGGCGGAGGGAGCGCGGCGGCTCCCGGCTCCCGGCGCCCGCGTGCCGGACAGCAGCGGGTTAAGCGCCGCCCGCGCGGAGAGGGCTGAGTCCGGAGCCGCGGCTCCGAGCTCGCATTCGGATCCGCTAGAGCAGGAAGATGGCGACGGACGGCGCGAGCTGCGAGCCCGACTTGTCCCGGGCCCCAGAGGACGCGGCCGGGGCAGCGGCGGAGGCGGCGGTAAACGAGTTCCCGGGGCGGGTGCGGGGCGAGTGTAGACGCGGGCCGGGGATGGCGCCCGGGCCCCAACTGGACCCGGTTCCGCACCTCCGGGGCGTTCTGTAAGCCCGGGACCCTCGGGTGCCCCTTCCTCGGAGTGCCCGCCCGGTGGAGGCCGGTGGGAGCGGAGCGGCCACCCGGGCTGGAGCTCCGTCCTGCCCCTTCCGTGCCCCACGGGGAGCGGCCCCAGGTCGCCCGGTTCTCTCAGCCTCCTGCGTGAGTCCCGCGCGACCCCTTCGCCCACTCCCCCCGCTGCGGTGGATTCTGGCCGGGGGTGAAGGCTGGGACGTTTTTCCTGGCGATTTTGACCCCCCATTGTTCACCTCCCGCTGCGCGCGTGGTTGCGAGCGCGTGTCCTGGGGTTGCCTGGTATCTCAGCGGACCTGGGAGAGCTTCGAGGGGGAGGCGGGCTATCGCCCAGCAGGTGTGGGGATGCCCATTGTGTGCATCTGTTCCTGTGCCTTCGGGAGGCCCTTTGGGAGAGGCCCGGTGTCCAGCTGTGGGCGCTGCTGCCGCTGAGGCCAGCGCTTTAGGTCCTAGCAGCCTGCTGCCCCATCACTTGGTGGTGGTGATTGGAGTGTGGTGGAGGGGTTGGTTCTTCCGGAGGCGATGCCCGGGCGAGGTGGAGGTTCTGCACCTGGTTTCAAGACATTGTTCTCCTTCTCTGGGGTCTAGAAGCTCAATGCGCTACCATTTATAACAGGTCCTCACTTTCACCCCCTGAATATCTCGGGGAGATACTCACTGGTGGTTTCCAGCCTCTACCTTGGGGGAGGGCTGGACCCACATTTCCCGGGTGGAAAACGTTCTCAGTGTTTGGGAAGCCGCCTCGCAGGAGCTGCAAGGATCTGCAGAGAAAGGCAGATCTGTGAGCGCCTCCCACTCTTGGCCCGATCTAGCTGCTCCTGCCGAAGGATCGGGGTGGGTTGGAGCGAGCGGGGCGTGGACGCCCCCTCCTTTCCTCTCAAGACCTGAGCAGAGTCCGTGCAGAAGCGGGAGAGGGCAGGGCCAGGCATAAACAGCCAGGGCCGCTTTAACTTCCTCCCACCCTCTGGAGGTAGGGCTTTCTGGAGAGGGAAGAGGAGAGATGTGGAGGAAGGTACTTGGGGTGAGAGGAGCTGAGCCTGGGAGTGGAGGGAGAAACAGAGAGGGGGAGGAGGACTGCTGATTTCCACTTGTAAAACTGGCAAGTTTTGATTTGAACTTTTGGGAAAACTGAGTTTCCATTCTTTGCATTGAAAATCAGAGCTTTAAGATTTCCAACGAAACCTGCCCACTTAACGTGAATCAGTTCCCCTCTGTGGAGCACTGTAAGGAAACTAGCTATTAAGACAAGGCTCTCTGGGAAGTGGAAATGATTTGGTGCCTTCATCCCCAAAAGGTGGGAAGAAGAAAGAGGAAAAAGAGGGTGCGGGGTGTGTGTGTGTAGGGGTGCCTGTGTAGGGGTGTGTGTGCAGGTGTGTGTGTGTGCGGGGGGTGTGTGTGTGTAGGAGTGTGTGTAGGGGTGTGTGTGTGTTTGTCTGTGTTTCTTGTTCCCCAGGTTAAATTTATTTACTTAATCTACTTAGAATGGGTTTTTTTCTATTACCCTCAATATTTTAATTACCTGACAATTAACCCAAACACAAACATCTGATTGATGGTCTGTAGAGCTGATATATAGTTTTGTTTAGTTAGATCGTAAGCAAAACCTTGGGCGCCAGGAAGATTTCTGTGTTAACAAGGTCAGTGTTTCCTCTCTGCTGTTTAAAATATTCAAGTCTGATTTTCACTGCTGATATTTGGGGATTTGATCATTTCACCCTTGTTAATGGGCAGAGCCATGGAAAATCTTCGAAAGGGAACCTTCTTTGCTATTTCCATAGAATCCTTTAGGGTTGCGAGATGCAGTAAGGATTCTTCATCTAGCAGTTAAAAAGAAATAGTAATAGCTTCTGACATTTTAGTAAAGTTTCGGTGATGGCTTCTTATGTAGTAAATTGGACATTTTATTTTACTTCCCCAAACAGTTTTGACGTAATAAGGCATGGTTCTCTCATATCAGGCACTTGACTTGTAATTGATTTTTAAATGAAAAGAAAGCTAGTGTAGAGGATTGATATGTGTCGTCACAATTGCTCCTTAAAATCCAAGGCGTTTTAATGCACATTGGGTTCTCGTTAACCGAGAACTTAATTTTTATTTTAGTGAACAATTCACTTTGCATTTTGGAGATTTATTGAATTTCAAATCGGTTTACATATTGTGCATTTTTATGTATACATTTGGCAGTAAGGAGCCAATGGAAGCTCTGAAGCAGTAGGCTATTTTTGAAAGTCAGTGTTTTCACTAAGCTTTGACTATTTAGATTGTTGCTTAGAAACAAGCTTAATTTATAGTTTTCAGTTTAATATCATTTTTAGTGGAATGTTTTAAATTTAGTTTGTGATCCTCATTCTTAGCTGTTTAAATCCTAAAAGCATACCAAGTTTAAAGCTGGGTAACAGTTACATTATTTAGTAGGATTGTATTAATAGTCTTTGCCGTGAACCATGCCGGGAAACCTGGGTTATTTTCAGTGCCTTAGCCAAACGTGATGACTTTTATAGGCCATATTGCTGTTTCTACTCTGAAAATAACTCCTAATGGATAAGGCAGTATGGAAAACAGAAATCTTCATACTTTTTATTGTCACCAAATAATTTTTGGAGTGAAAGGAAAATGGAGATCTTTTTAGAGTTCTATTTGGGAAGCCAACCAACATTCTTGCCATTCTGGGCTTTTCTGGAGCAGCTAATATGCAAGAAGTAGGTATAAAATTTGTTGTCATGGTGACAGTGACAAAAACTTGGACAGTGATTTAAAATGCACAACAGTGATGTTAAACAGATTAACAGCTGGCACCTTGAAATTTTTGTTTTCCAGGTGACAGTGTTGAATGTAAATGCACAGAAAAGAACTTTCGTAACCAATTTCACTGTTTTTTTTTTTTAAAACTAAATTATAGATATATGGCAGCTATAGAATGTTGAAAGTTTTGCAGCTTAATGTTTTAAATAGGAAATTACGTAGATTTAACACATTTTACTGAACATTTACAGAGATGCAGGCATCATGAGTATCATCTTTGCTGCCCTGAAGTAATACATCCCAGTGATAGAAAGTGACATACACCAAGGAATCAAATCAGAGATGATGATGTCATGAGAGGCACACGTGATTTTGCATTAGAAGTTTGGAGTGCAGCAGTCATAGAGAGGATCCCCAGTGGATGGAGCTAGAAACTTCCATAGAAGGATGGCATTTGAGGTAGGCCTTGAGATTTAAGGATGATCTGGACTGGCACTGCAGGAAGGAGTGTGCAAATGTGGCCATAGTCTCGGGAGACAGACGCGAAGGGCTTTCAGTGATGAGCATGGAGGTTTCCATTCTGGCCTTAGCTATGTGGTTCAGAAAAATAGCTTGGAAGTTGAGAAAACTGACTGGAATATTTTTCCAAAGATGAGAATGTAACTGTTTTCAGTGTCCTGCTTTTCCCTTTTTGTTTTTTTTTCTTCTTAAATAACGGGCCGTACGTTTCTGTTTGCACCAGTTTTTGGACTTCATTATTACTGTTGCTGTCGTTGTTACTGTATTTCTCATAGGAGCAATTTTGTTTGGAGAACATTTGTCCTCTCAGTGATTGAACCCATGCCTCAGCTAGATTGCCAGTTGGTTCTATCCTGGTGTGTTTCACATAACTTTATGAGGTGAGAAAATGTTTCACAGCCTTGGTACTTAGATTTGCAAATAGCTGCTATTGATCATGTAGACAGCAAGGCTGTGGCTGGGAGAGAGTGGTGTGAAGTTTGTAAAAGAAAGCAAAGGTGCTAGCACAATGCCAGGCACATGGTAACTGTTCCCCAAATATTTACTAAATGAAGAAAATGAAGCTCACCAAGAAGTTGTGTCATAAAACTTAATGTTGATTGGCTAATTAGAAAATTCACTGTGTGTGTTACCAGCTAGCTTATAGTGAAACTGTTGGCCTGTGACTTGTAATAATTAACATTATAGATATTACAGATGTTGATCCAAAAAGATGACTCTAATTCTTAGTTTTAAAATTTTTCATCTTAATACTGCCCCTTTCCAAGCTGCTTTTCTCAATAACTTCTTAGATTCTTCATAGGGGGTTTTAAAAAGTTTAATTTCCAACACTATTAGTTTTCTCTTTAGATTCTCTCTTTTCAAAATGATGATTGAGGCTGCACCTGTGCCAGCCTGCATCCTTCCAATAATAGAGTCAAGGCCACATCACCCATTGGGATGTGGAAGAGAGGATGATTGATAGGGGGTTAAGAGAAATGTGAAGTTTGGAAACAGGAAAAGGGAACAAAAGGAAAGATTGGGCAGGAATAAAAGGAAAGATTGGGCAGGCAAAAGGAGATTAGGCAAGGCTTTAGAATAGTCTGTAATTGCACAGAAATGTAGGACTGGAGTAGTATCCCCCAACTCCGTTTACTTTGCCACCCAAGCCCGTCTGAGTATTGCGTTACAAGGAGACTTTATTTGAACACGTTGCATTACGTTATTCTCTCTTGGTGCTCCTTTGCAAAGCTTATATAACATGGAAAAGAGATTTGTCTTTTTTCTTGGTAGTTAGGTAAAGAATCAGAGAACAGGTACGAGAGAGGATGATGATAGCAATGATAGTGAAAGATAATAACTTACATAAATAATGAGATCATATTATTAATGCTGTGTATGGCACGATGCCTTCCATACAGAAATTCTGATTTTAGAGGGGGGAGATACTCTATTTAAATAAATTATTAGTAACCAACTAATAGGTTGGGGATCCATTTAATAGGTCATAGAAATGTAGTGTAATCTAGTTAACATTGCTATGTGGAGTCGATACTTGTTAGCAAAGATTTGGTTTTGACATTATATTTCATTGAAAAGACAAGATGGTTCCAAAGGCCTGCCTCTTCATTTGGCCCAGCCTCTTCATTTGAAAGTCAGCATGCAGACATTTGCCACCTACAGATAATCAAGACGATATTCTTTAATGCATTGTAAGCTTCTTAGAAGTTGGTTATTACATCTGAATGTCTGCTTGCCTGTGGAGCTGATCCATGTCCGGGGCTGGGCTGATGTAACATTGAAAAGCTGAGTTAGGGTGAAAATAGATGCTAGTTTTATTTGAGATGTTGTCACTTTTTTTCTAAGGAGGAAATAGAGACTATGGGGAGATCTGAAAGGAGGAAAAGGGTGGTAGTTGGGTCTAATTATTAGAGGCTGTCACCCCTGACTGAGCCACTTTTCTGCCATTCTTTTCAGCTTTCTCTTAGTTAAAATTAATTACACTCAGTACCAGGTTTCCTTCCTGACAGTTTCCTTGTCAGTATTACCTCCTTTCAGTACACTGAGTTTCTTGTCTTGCATGAAAGACCCCAGACAGTGTGGTTGATTTGAGCTGAGGTACATGGCCTTGGAGAGCTGACACCAAGTAGACCCCATCTTCTCGGTACTATATGTTGTTTTAAAGGCGAACATCAAACTGCTTCCCTAGTTTAGGCTAATTAAATATTTTTGAAACACTGAATGATCTCGTACAGTTACTTAGTTGCCTCTAGAGTGGGCTGAAACATTGTATCTTAGTAAGATGGTTGTACCTGAGACATCCTTTGCACATTTCCGTTTTCATACTGTGTGCAGTAGACATTTTATACCAAAGGTGTGTATGGTGGGGTGGGGGCAGGGGTAACACATTGGATAAAATCAGGTGAAGAAGTAATATTGTTACTGTCCTGACACATCTAGTAGGGGTGAGAAAATAGAGTTAATAGATTTAATAAGTTTAATATGAGGAAATGCACAAGGCTGGACATGATTAACTGCCAAGTGGAGATTTTAAGACTGGAGAGAACAAGAGATTTCTGGAGTCTGGAAAGGCATTCAAAGGTGAGATTTGAGCTGTGTGCTAAAGAAAGCTAGGACTCAGATGAATCAGAGGAGAATGGAGGATTAGGAAGAGCATCATCAGAGGTATGCAACCTCATCACAAAAATTATTTCCTCCTTGTAGAGAGAGAAATCAAGAAGATAATCTCGAGGTAAGAAGTAGCTTCAGAGATTTGAAAATAGTTTGAGATCTTGAGAAGCCTGTACTTTTCTTTATGAAAACCCTTATAATTAGCAAAATTCTTAATATAGTCCATGTTCTTATGTACCCAGAGAGGTGGATTTAATTTTTTGCATGTCAGTGATACAGGCTTCGCATTGTGATCGGGAACTTACAAGATGATTTCATTGCTTCTCCTTCTTTATAGCCCATTTTCATTCCCAAAGCATAAATCTTGCTTACATAGAAATTTCTAAATGCATTGTTAATTATTAGCATGTACTATTAAACTAGGAGGAAAATACATTTCTGTAACTTCTGAGCAAAGAGGCAAAACAGTTTTCCTCAAGTACCTCACAAAGGCTTTTAGGCTCAGGAAATGACCTAAATAAATTTCCTCAGTCCAGTAATCCAGTTACCCTGATGTTACATGAAATCAGGACATTTAGGGGCTGGAGGAGATTTAAGAGATCACTTGGTCTAGCATCCTTATTTTACTGATGGAAACTCTGAGATTCATCAGATGAAATGATTTGCCCTATTTTGCTGATTGTTCCCTAGCCACATCTCTCATCACCCAGCCTTCCAGTCTGCTTGCTTTCTCCTGTGTAAAACTTACTGATGGAAAATAGGCACAACCTGCTGGAGTTTAAACTGGAAGAGAGGCTCCTGGTCTTGGTGGGAAGAGCCAGAGAATGTGCCTGAGTTTGTGTTTGCTCACAACATATCCCCCAGCAACCTTGATAGGACGGATGTGTTTGAGGAAGGATCTGAGGGGCATCTGTGGCTCATTATGTCTCCTGAAGGCATTTTGATAACTGATCAATGTGCTGCCTCCACTAATTCTTAAAGGATATGGGCAAGACTATTCTATTAATATTTAGCTGTGTCTATTGAATTCCCCACATAAACCTAGTATTTTAGATTTGGGGAACTGGGGGAGGGGAAAATTTGGTATTGGCCTGTGTTCAGTTCTGGAAATTTAAGATGACTTGATTCAGCCAGGGTCTATTTTATTTGTTCTGCCTCTTTCTTTCTCTCTCAGCCTGAATGAGAAAAAATCTTGAAGAATGCCCCCACCCCATGATTGCCCCATGTAATTCAGAGCTGTTCAAAACTACTGTGTTGAACAGTTGAGTTTGGGATTATTTCTCCTCATTTATACATAATATATATCATATATTTATATATATGATATATAACTACATAATTTAATTTTAAAATAAACTATAATTTATAATATACAATAGATTAACATACAGTAAATTAATATATACGACTTATATCCCAAACAAGACATACTTTGTATTTGATGACCAGATTCTGGATTAGTTGAAGCTGCCGTGCCAGATTTTTAAAACTAGATGTTAAGCAATTTTTCTGGAATACTTTTCCTGGCAAATGTAACAGGCAGAAGTGTGGCCTATGAAGTTGAAATCTAGCAGGTCTGGTTTTATTTTGTTTTATTTTGTTTTTAGTTTCTTTTCATCACTAAAAATTAAGAGCTGGATTTTTCTTTTTTTAATGGGGAAAAGCAACTTCAATAGTGAATCTTAGTCTGTGAACGTGTCTGCTGTGGTTTTTTTGGAGGGTTTTGAGGATTTGGGGGTCATGTTTTCATGAATGCCTTGATAGGGACTTTAATTTTTTGTGTGAATGGCATTTTGATCTGTTCTGTCTTATATCCAATTTGAAAATTAGTTTATCAAGGCAGTCTTTTATAAACATTATATGATTAAAAACAATTCCTTTGGCTCCTAAACCAAGAAACTCTAATGATTTTTTTCTACATCTAAGTACTTTTGTACCATATGCACCTAAGATTAATGCCACTTCTTATATACATACATATATGTATATATAGTTTTTTTTTGTAGAAGTTTTGCTTCTTGGCTTATTTTTCTAAAAATACCAAAGTGCTTAGTATTTATTTATGAAATACTTGGAGTCTTAAGATCTTCAGCATATTTTCATGCTTTTTTTTAAACCCTGTTTTGCCAGAATAGAATGGAAATGAAAGGTGTTGAAAATTTGAAATTATTATAATATTTATACCATGAAAGGCCAGAAATTAGTAGTTTTAGTGGAGAAATAGGGGTGGAGACATAGAAGATAGACAAGCAGTGTATGTTTCAAACCGTACATCATACATTGTGATGGGAGACAGATTTATTTTTTAACATTCTGTGTGACATAATCTATGGTTTGGCAAGGACCTTTGTACCACTATTTTTTATTTTAATGAATTTCCCTCTTTATTGATGGTAATGCATAGAAAAACAGAAGTTTGGGCTGTAGGTCACATGTGTTGCTGCTGCTGATGGAAGCAGGGCAGCTCTCCTGATTCTAATATGAATCAGGATCTTGGCAATGTCTTTCATAATTTATTAGTTTTTAAAATGGAGCACTTTGCTTATAAAGCTTTGGAGAAACAGGATGATAAAATATACAATTAATTAAAATCTTTACAGCAACGAGCAGCATCATTAATAAAACATTACCCTCTAAAGCACACAAGAATTGCAGCTTACTCTCCCATCTCAGTGGGAAAAACCAGGATAAAAGAGCCTGTCTTTCATCATAGTCAATAAACTGAGTTTATTGGACTTGGGCTGGTAGATCTTCAAAGAAATAGGCTCCTGGCCAATACCCCACTCCTCTCTACATGAAACATCTGGGTTAATAATAACAATCGCCTGCCTTCATTTGCCACTTACTTCATTGATATGTTCTTGTTTAATCCTCAGAAGAATGCAGGGTAGATGTTAGGATTTCCATTATACAGATGAGAAAACAGAGAATGACATAAGTTATAGAAATGTTCCTCAGAGTGTAATCTTTGGACCAATAGCATCACCAAGAGCTTTTTAGAAGGGCAGATTCACAGCTGCGCCTCAGACTCACTGAATTACAATTTCCAGGGGTGGAGCCCTGCAGCCTGTTTTTTCACAAGATCTTCAGGTGATTCTTATGCATGCCACAGTTTGAGAACAATTGGTTTATAAGACTTTAGGGACACTACTGTGTAGTGGGAGCAGAAATTGAGACCTGGTATATTGGATTTTACTATTCATAGGGAGCATCTCTAAGAAGTCTTTGTAGCAGGCATCCCTGGAACTATACATGATTTATGCTTGCTGTAGGTTTTCCTTTTCTCTTTATCCTTAGTCTTTGCCTTCTCAAATAACTTCTCTGTCTAGTATATATGCAAAAAGAAATAATTTTAAGAGAGAGTCGTTTTAAAAATCTTTCCTGAGAGAACACCCTAGCTCTGGTCTCTTTCCCCTTTGTACCATCATATCTCTTTCTAGAAGCTTCTTTTGAAACTTAAATGTGACCATTCTGGTCATGCCTGTTTGAAAGCCTTTGAAGTAATTTATTGTCTTTGCTATGTATACTTTTGTGTCTTCACAGAAATAGTCTGTGTTCATGTTGGCTGATTGATAGAATGATAACTTTTTAATCTAATCTCAAAGAGCTTCTTCTAGAATGTTGATGCCATGCTGGTAAAGTGTGAAGATAAGTCATGGCATTTGGTCATATATCCTGGTTTTACTATTTACTGGTTGCACAATCTGGATACCTTAGCTGACTTTTCTGAGTTTCAATTTTAAAAATGGAGATGACAGTATGGTGTAAATTAGAGTTGATTCTTTGAGAATACTTTGGAAGTCATTGGGTGCTAGGCAAGTGTGAAGTAATGTTCTGGCACATTTTGGCAATGGCTTCTGAGGGCAAGTGTACAGAGAGATTTGGGAAGGAATGTTGCGTTCCCCTTCACTATGATGGTGACTGGCCTTGTCAAATGAGTTTGTCTACAGTAGGGAGGAACAGAGTATGCCTGGTGGAAGGAGCACAGGCTTTGGACTCACCCAGGCTGACTGTGAACTCACCAATGATGATCTCTTAGCTTTATCTCTAAAACGCATGCCAGAGGACCTACTTGTAAAAGCTGCTATGAGAAAGGAGATTGGAGCAGAAGACAAAAGAATCAAGAGTCAGTGGTATATCAATGGGATTTAAAGCCTTGAGAGGTTGGCTGCAGTCGCTCAGCGAAGAAATGTGCAAGAGAAGACAAGGGCTGGGAGAACCTTGTGTGAGAAATTATAACCACTTCCCCTCCCCAGCCACCGTACCTAGGACCCTGGTGCTGACTTCATGTTGTAGCTGGGTCCCTGGAAGGCTCACTTACTCCAGCCTCAGCTTCCTCCCAGGCCTGCCAAGAAGCTATAGAGGCATTCATAAGAAGACACTTTGATAACCAAATAGCAGAGATTCCAAACTCACCTGACTATGGCAGCCCAGATGACCACATATGGATGGCAGTCCTGGCTTCTTAAAAGTGTGTGTGCCTGTACTGTGTGTGTGTATTTGTGTGTGTGTGTGTGTGTGTGTGTGTGTGTGTGTGTGTGTGTGTGTATGTGTATGTGTTGGTGGGGGAGGGTTGGCAACATGAGGAATGTGTTCCTTCTTGAGGGGCAGCTACTTCCTGGCTCTGTGGATTATTACCCTGAGGAAATGTGAATCTGGGGCTACCTAGTCATCTGACATTTGAAGACAAGCCAGGGATCTGGATTTTTTGGTGACATCTTCAGATTTTTTAAATGTTGTCTAAAAAAAAAAAAAACAGCAACGACAGCAAACCCACTTTGTGGCCCAAGTAACACACATCTGTGGGCCAGATTTGGCTACCAGCTGGTGGCCTCTGCTGCAGAGTATATAAACATGACCTATTATTATTGGATGTTCTGGAATTTGTAATAACCTCCCGGGAGCCTTTATGTTGGGGGCCTTCTAGGAATACATCCATGCTTTCTTTGCTACCCTTGAAACTCCCCCACTCCCCTAAGATATACCAGAGCTATTTTGCTCCAGACTCCAGGGACTTTAAGTTTGTGCTGTGTAAATTTGGAGAGATTTTGAATCTGGGTGTGCAGGCGGACTGGGGAACTATAGCTCTTTGGAGGGAAGAGTGGAGAGATTGGCATTATCATTTTTACCTTTCCTCCTAGAAGGTCAAGGCATAGATTGTCTACTGCAGATAGTACCCCTTTCCTCTTGGATCTGCTGAGCCACTGGAATAAAAATGATCCAATGCATACCCTTAGAATGTGTGT
The DNA here is from genome assembly GCF_009761245.1 of Sapajus apella. Lineage (NCBI taxonomy): Eukaryota > Metazoa > Chordata > Mammalia > Primates > Cebidae > Sapajus > Sapajus apella. The sequence goes on from NW_022436947.1 coordinate 23,198,499, forward strand.
GTCTTCCTTAGGAAAAGATTTTTCATTGGCTTATTTTTTGTGTGTTACAGAAAAAAGAGTTTGATGTGGATACTCTCAGTAAATCCGAGCTGCGGATGCTCCTCAGCGTGATGGAAGGGGAGCTGGAGGCCAGAGACCTCGTCATCGAGGCCCTGCGGGTAAGAACAACACAGGACCAGCTCTCCGTGCTGGGTCATTTGCTTTTTTCAAAGAGCCATTGGCAAACACTCTTTCTCTTAGTGTTTGAATTAAATAGATTTAAAATGTTACATCAGGTCAAAATGTGTTCTTCACCCCAAACTCTAACCCATATTATAAGCCCAAACAAACACTGAAGTCAGATGGTGGTTGAGATGCTGGAAGTAAACTGTTCAATACGGGAAACTTGAGAAGTCAGCTATACTCGTTCAAAAATCCTTTCCTGTTTCACATGTTTAATTGATTAGAAACGTGTTTTCAGAAAATTGGTAATTTGGGATCCTACATGTGTGTGATGGCAGTTAGGAAAAGTTGAGATTTATAAAAAATATTGCTGGTAGTGGATGTTTTTTCCCTGTAAAAATTATAATCATTTTTTAGAAACTATTAGTTAAAAAGTTAATGTTTGTATATCCCTACTTTCAAATAGTGTTAATTTTTCTGATCTTCCAGTAATTTTGAAATATTTCTGTAATAGCTTACAAAGAATATGTGACTTAAGTGTCTCGATGAAATTTTCTTTTTGAAAAAACAATAGCAATTAGACTTTCTTGGTGCAGTTTTCCAATGGAATATTCTGGATCTTGCATTTGTTTTGGTGTGTAGATCAAACATAATTTGGTGCTTGTTTTTTTTTTTCCCCCCCCCCTCTTTTCTATTTAATCCTTTGTATATGATTAGTTATTTTTTGGCTCTTGGTCATTTGGCCAAAAGGATATATTTATTAAGCATGGGTTTTTCTTATTTCATCAGGGAATTATTTCCTCAAACCTTGTCTTAGGAAGTTTATTTTAATGTACATATGAAAATCTGTGGAATGTTAACAAAGTGTTGCCTGTGACAGGAGTTTATATGGTAGAGGAGGGAGGTGGTAGTGCTTGATGGTCACATAATAATGGAGAAAGTGGATATGGGGAGAACCCGGTTGTATGAGAAGAACAGATAATTCCTGAAGTCATGTCTTCAATGTATTTCATAAACCAGAAGTTGGCATAGTAGATGTGATGATTAGCCCTCAATTTGATTGCAGGAACAAATTGCCACAGAAAAGTGGGAGTATAGTTACACTGTCGGTGAGCCAATATTGAGTTGAAGGTGTTGTATTTTGAATGAAATTGAAGTTCTGCTAAGTAGACATTTGCAGTTTGGTTGTGTTCCTCCTGTTTCACATTTAGAACATCTGTATTGCTTGCAAATGTATATTTTTCTGAATAAACTTTTTGGGAGACATGCTGAGGCAGCATATAACTAACATATGTGACCGTTAGCCCAAGGACAGAACAAGGGCACAGTCAGCTGCTGAGGCCAGTAGTGTAACCTCTTGTGGCCAGACTGAAGGGCTCCAGCTGTGCCTTAGGTATTTTTTTTGTCCTTCTATGTTAAGCTGTGAAAGACATCAGAACTACGAAACTCCCCCCTGCTCACATCAATGTTTGAACATTTAGTGAAGTCTGTGTTTTTATGTATCACCTTAGCAACAACATGTATTTCGCTTTTTAACTTAATTGCAGTACTTTGAAATGTAAGAGTAGAGGTAAAGGCTTGCTAATAATCAGCACTTGCCAAATGAACATTTTTTCATAGAGTCAAGAATGTTAGAATTACAAGGAGCCTTAGATCATATTGTAGGTCAGCCTTTTGCATCCCTATCAGATGTAGTGTCTCCTTTTCATAAAATATTTTATTACCTTTTTACTATCCTGCAATGAAATTTATGGACAATTCCATGTATTAGTAGGTTCTGTTAAAAATTACAAAACCAATACAAAGATAACAGGAAAATGTTTAAAATATGATGTACTCAGTATATAAATGCTCAGACATGACTGTACTGTCAGATGTGATAAAACACGTGGCTGTTTGAACCTATTCATGGTATTGAAATGAATACAATAGTTGCAAAAGAATCCTGATCCCATCCTGCTAATGTTGTTTACTTTGAGTCAGCAGATTTGTGGAGAGTGAATTGATTTTTCTGAAATGGTGAATGACTCTTACTAGAGTTCCAAACAAGTATGCATGTGCACAGGAGTTGAATCTCTAGAAAATTCAGTTTGTTAAAACTTTAAAATGACTTGTTTAATAAGTAAAAAAGAGTTACTCTCTAGACTGGTCATACAAGGGTTCCAATGAAAGGAATGAACAGAGAGACATTTGAAAGTGATAGGGAACATGGCACAGTTCCTGGATGTGTGGCAAGGAACCACATCTTTGCCCTGCCTCCCTAAGTGCCAATCACTATGAAAACCAAAAATGCTCTTGTCTGTTTCTAAAACAGATCCTAAGGTACTGCTCCTGTGGAGAACCATTGGCCAAGACCAGTCTCCTTTGTTTATAGAAAAAAAATCAAACAAACAAAAAAGCCTGGAGACTTCTGACTTATCTAAGGTCACAGATATGGCATGCATAAGAGCTTCCAGTTCATTTTCTTTTTCTTTCTTTCTTTTTTTTTTTCTTTCTCTGTTGCCAAGACCGGAGTACAGTGGTATGATCTTGGCTCACTGCAATGTCCGCCTCCCGGCTTCAGGTGATTCTTCTGCCTCAGCCTACTAAGTAGCTGGGATTACAGGTGCACACCACCACACCCAGCTAATTTTTGTATTTTTAGTAGAGACGAGGTTTTACCATGTTGGCCAGGCTGATCTTGAACTCTTGACATTGTGATCCACCCACCTTGGCCTCCCGAAATGCTGATAATACAGGCGTGAGCCACCACACCTTGCCGCTTCCAGTTCATTTTCACACAGCCTCCCGTATGGAACTCGGTGTATATGGAGATTCTTAAAGCTTCTTGGTTTAAAATTGACAATTGTGATTTCTTTATTTAGATGATTATGTTTTTTACAGTAGGTAATATCATTTTCACATACATGTGGTAGCCATCATAGACTCACTGTGGTGATTTACTGATTGAGTGTTCCCTGGGACATTCATTGCTCCAAGTGTGTCATCTGTTTGCGTTTTCCTATAGTGGTAAAATGTAACTGAGCGACTAATGCCCCAGAAAGAAATTGGGAAGGAGAGAGGTTTTGAAACTGTCATTTTAATTTTGTTTTACATTATGAGATCAATTTATTCCTAAATCAAGAATCAAAATCTCCTCAATGGATAATCAGTGTGCTGCTATTCAACTGGGAAGGAAGTGCATCTTGTGTTTTTTCAGCCAAAATTAATATTCCACTAAAATAGTAAATAGTTTTGAACTTTATAAATTATAAAGATATGTAATTTGTACACTGAACTTTATTAAATTTAGAAATGATTTTGTTGTGAGACCTTCAAATTCTTTAGAATATTAGAATCTTTAAACATATATTTCAGATGAAGCTATTTTACTTTTTAAATCATGCTGTATTGATGCTTTGATTTCAAGTTATTAGAAATTGCAATCATTGGATTAATGGCAATGGACTTTTCAAAACAATCCAGGAATATAGTTTGGGATGGGGAGGATGTTAAGAGATTGCAATTTATATCGTGGTACCTTTGCTATTTTCATATATTTAAGGTATAGATACTTCCCAGTATAGAAAGTCCATGATAATATGGAAGACATTAATTTCTATTTATTTATTTATTTATTTATTTTTGAGACGGAGTCTTGCTCTGTCACCCAGGCTGGAGTGCAGTGGCACGGTCTTGGCTCACTGCAACCTCCACCTCCCAGTTTCAAGTGATTCTCCTGCCTCAGCCTCCGAAGTAGCTGGCATTATAGGCATGTACCACCACACCCGGCTAATTTTTATATTTTTGGTAGGGTTGGAGTTTCACCAAGTTGGCCAGGCTGGTCTTGAACTCCTGACCTCAGGTGATCCCCTTGCCTCAGCCTCCCAAAGTGCTGGGATTACAGGCGTGAGTCATAGTGCCTGGCCATTTAATTTTAAAAAGAGCAATATTGAAAAAATCTGAATTGCATAAAGCTGCTTAACTGAAATATATTTTAATTGATTCCCATGCGAAGTATTTAGCTTTTCAACAATTCCTCCATATTCACATAGAGTAGGAGTAAATCTTTGAATAAATATATATATTCGAATAAAGTCCAGAGAAAAATACTTTGTAGTTTAATAAGGAATGTGCCCAAAGAGAAGTAGCTGCATTTTCTGAACACCAGAATAGGCACAGAAGCTTTTGAATTAAATTTCATTGGCTATTCAAAATCTGAGTATACAATTTATACAGAAATTAGTGATTCAAGGTTAATTGTTTACTTTTTGGAGTCTTCTAGCTTTTTTTTTTTTTTTTTTTTTTCTCTCTTGCTACTGGTATTCTTACAGGTATCTTAGTCAAAGAGAGACACAGTCAAGATGATGAAGATGCAGTAATTACAAAATTTTAAAAGTCAAAATTACATGATTAAACCTACATTTTACAGGGCCCAGCCTGCTATCATTAGCATGAGTTTACATAAATATTATATCATTTAAACAATGAATTTATTTGGCAGTTATCTTCGGATTTCTTCTGTGTCTTTTTCCTTTAGATTGGGTAAATGAGATTGACCATATTAAATCCATGGCAATTCTTCCTCCTAACCTTCATATATAGAGTATATAATCTAGACTTTCAAATATTACTTGCATTGAAATTTTTTTAAATTTAGCCAGTTTAACATTTCTTCAGATAGAATGCACTTATAACCCCAGTAACATAGGGGATTATCAGTTCTAGAATTGCTTTGTGCAAGTGGGTGTAACAAAGAGACTCAACATGCAACAGATTAAATAAGTTCATTTCCCTTACGTAACAATCTGGAGGTGAGTAATCCCAGCTGGAGAGGCAGCTCCATGCCAAGCGGTCATTCAACAACCCAGGTTATTTTTGTTTTACTGCTACTCTTAGGGAGTTAGCTTCATCAGCATACTTGAAACAATATCAATGCCTGCTCCGCATCCCAATACATGGTAAGGGGGAAAGAAGGGAAATGAAGGGCAAGCACTTCCTCTAAGCCTGGGCTTTCTTCTGCAGAGTGCACACAGGTGTATCCGTGAGACCTTTCATAGACATGCAACTTTTCCTAGTTGCATAGGAGCCTGGAAAATGGCCCTGGCTGGCTGGCTGGCTACACTGCAGTACTATGGAAGAAGGAAGGACTTTGGAGAACATTAGCAACCTGCTGAAGTCCAAGAGGGAGGGGTCCTATCTTATTTCAATATTATTTTTCAAAATATCCTGGGCTAAGATATAGGAAGATAGAAACTTCCCTCCTTCCTTCCTCAATAAGTATTTGGTGAGTACCTACTATGTAGCAGGCATAAAAATAAAGTTTGAAGTGCATATAAGTGAAGATATGTTATGCCAAAATTGTATGTATTTAGAAAATTCTATTTCTTGACTGTTTGTATTTAAAATTGTTCTGTGTAGTGTCATTTAGGCCTAAGTTTTACTTTTCTCAGCCTGTGATTCAGTATGTTGAGTTTACCTAGAATGATCTTCCTTTTCAAAAGCTTGACCTGTTCATTGGGTTCAAAATTCAAAAAAAAAATTTAAACTTTTTCAGTAATTTTGCTTTACAGCAGGTTTTCTCAACCTGAGCACTGTTGATATTTGGGACTAGTTATTTTTTGCTGTTTGGGGGGAGCCGTCCTGTACCTGGTAGGATATTTAGCAGCATCCTTGGTCTCTACCCACTAGATGCTAGTAGCAACTCTTCAGTTGTGACAAGAAGGTCTTTCCAGCGGGGAATCCAATTGCTGCCCGTTGGGAAATGCTGCTTTAAGAAGGTAATACTGGTCAAGGAAGAACTATTCTTAAAACTGTTTTTGCTGAAATTGGCCAGGTTTGATGGCTCACGCCTATAATCCCAACACTTTGGGAGGTTGAGGTGGGCAGATCACTTGAGGACAGGAGTTTGAGACCAGCCTGGCCAATGTGGTGAAACTCCATCTCTACTAAAAATACCAAAATTAGCCAGGCATGGTGGCAGGCTGCAAATTTGGGAAGAAGTCCCTCTGTTTATGGCTATTAATGCAAATAGTCCACCTGAGGCGACAGCTGGTTGACCCCCATCCTCTCTATAGAGCTGAGCCCACCGCAACAGTGAGCTTTTGCCTTGGGACAGGCAGATTTACTTTGCCAGTGATTATATGATGTATCTCAGGCTGGATGCTGTGGCTCACGCCTGCAATCCCAGCACTTTGAGAGGCTGAGGCAGGCAGATCACTTGAGGTCTGGAGTTTGAAACAGTCTGGCCAACATAGTGAAACCCCTCTGTACTGAAAGTATAAAAATTAGGTATGGTGGCACACACCTGTAATCCCAGCTACTTGAGAGGCCGAGGCAGCAAAATTGCCTGAACTTGGGAGGCAGAGATTGCAGTGAGCCAAGATCAAGCCATTGTACTCTAGCCTGGGTGACAGAGCAAGACACTTTTTTTTTTAAGACTCTGTATTAAAAAAAAAATTCTATTTTTGCTAAAATAAATGTAAAAACTCTATTCATATACATTGCATTATGATAAAGTGATTTTTCTTGCAAGGGATACTTCCCTCCAAGCTAAAATAATCTGAAAATGCCCATTTTAACAAATTTAACAAATTTCAGGACCGTTTCAAAATATATTACATATTTTACTATTTAAAATTGAATTACAGTTTCTTATGCAGAAATTAAATGCCTTATTTTCCAAACTAAAAAGCCTTTATAGTTGTATGGCTCAGTGCTAGAATGTTGACATAGAACAATGGCAATCACTTTAAGTAGAATAATGGTTCCACTCTAGTTTTAAAAACAGCTACAGATTATGCTACAGAGTATTGTGAATGTTTTCCTCATATGACACATCTGCTAAATCCTGATAAAAGAATAACAATCTTTTTTTTTTATTGGTTTCAGCTAAGTAAAACATGCAGTCTCTTGTATTTCAAAATTCTCCTGTGAATGCAGGCATTTGATTGACCAAAACATACCCTTTTTGTGCTGTTCATTATAATTAATGAATGAATTTGCTGAGCAGAGCTAAATTTATGAAAACATAAATTAATTTTAGTTTCCTTTCCTGTCTGTTGAGATAACGCTTTTGTGCCATGCTAGAGAAAGGAAGAAGGGTGTTGACCAGATTTTGTGTTGTTTCTGCAAGCAAATCAGTTTGCAGAAAGAACAAGTAGCTGGTGATTTTTAAATAGCATTGTATTTGTTCCAGTAGGACAAACACTGAAATGAGAAACTTTGATTCTTATGGTAAATTTTTTCTCTGATGAACATTTCCCATTAATAACAAACAAAAAATAGACGAATACCATGCAAAACATTGCTTTTGCATATATTAGAAAATGAAGGTGATGAGGTCATGAAAGCAAAATGTTTATGATCACCATTTCTGGACCGTTTAATAAGCAACTGAAGTAACTGTGTAGCATTTGCCTGCTGATTATTATTAATAAGTTATCAAGATATCTGTAAGGAGAACAAATTAAAGATGAAGCTTTCCCCAGCTCAATCCCACATACCATTTGATCTGTTCTGGCACAGGATACAATCAAGGTTACAAATAAGATGAAACCGGGAATATATTTTTGTACACTTTGAAGATGATCACAATTGTGGGGACTGTCAGTCCAATTAACAGTTCTTTTTTAGAATTCCACGTGTTCTGAAAATACAAGGTGTTCCTCTGAGGCATTCTGATTACATTTTAGCCACCTCATCCTGACACTTGGTGGCTACGCTACAAGTCATGGGTTTTTGCAGAAATTTCTTTTGCCACATTTATGATTAATTACATGTTTTGATTATAAGAGGAAACAGGGGTCTAAAGCAGTGTGCCAATATTCTGCAGTGTGCAGCTAATTCTTTATTAAATAAATTTTTAAATTTTGTGTGGCATAATTTTCAACTTTGCATAAATAATTGTTTGCAACCACCTCCATTCACAACCATTTAAAAGTAAACCAAAAGTGAAAAAGAAAAAGGAAGAGGGTGGTTTTTATCATTTTAAACTAAAACAATTTCTTTTCTATAACTACCTCCATCTGTCCCATGATGGTGGGCAGTAACCAAACCAAAATCAAGAAAGGGGTAATTCCATTTGGCGCATGCTTTGCAGGAATCCTAAGGTTAACTGCTGTTTACAGCAAGCTAGAATTTGAGCAGGGGATGGAGATGGAATGGGGCTTAATGTTGTTAGGTTTTGGTTATATGTCAGGCATTTCATAGACATTATTTCTTATCTTTATAAAATTTTTTGAGATCAGTGGTAGTACCCCCACTTTAGGAACAGAGAAAGTAAAGCTAATAGGATATATGCCATTTTCTGTCTGACTCCTGACCTTAGCTCTCACCATGTCTCTGCCCCAAAGGCAGCATTAATGAAACTAAGCATTTTCCTAGAGCTGAAAATTGTCATTTATGGATTCTTTATTTTACTTTAATTGCAACGAAGTCTGAGATCATTTCTACACACCTGTAATCAATTGTAAATTTCAAAAGCTGCACAGAAGTTGAAGCTAGAAAGAAATTGTTAATCTATGTTCAATCATTCATTTGCTGTTCCTTTGCAATTGAGCACAGGTAATTATAAACAGAAGTAAATCCTTGAAGACTTCTAAGATCCTATTGAATGGCAAGTATGATAATGTAGAAGAACATCATTGATTTTTAATGTGTCCTCCTTATTATCATACCAAAAGCTTGTAGTTTTCTGTAATTAGGATATAATTCTGCGCCCTCTGGATGAGAGAGAACATGTTGGTGCATGTGAGAATGCTGCATGACCTGAGTTTTGGGACATGATGGAGATTTCTGAAATGTACAATGACACAATTACTAAGGAACTGCTCTTTCCATCCTGAGCATCTTTGCATATTTCAGTCATTAAGTCCGTCTCTTATAGTTGCATTTTGTTGTTAAATTTGTAAATCTATTTTAGTTTATCATATTTGATCTTTTTTTTTTTTTTTGATTTTGTATCTCCAAAACATCAGCAGGTAGTAAATTGAGTCCTTAAATAGAAATTTGGTTTGGTTTCCATGAAAGGCTATTGTATAGATTTCCTTAATGTTATATAATTCTTTGATTTTTTTTTTCTAATCAATAAAAGTTAAAGTGAATTTGCAAAGGTAGATTATGTAAGCCAGGGTCATGATAGAGGCACTAAGAGGAAGAGTTCAGTATTTTACATAATTGATATATTAAAATGTGGATGTGCCATTGGCCTTGTTAGAAAGTTCAGGTTTCCTTTCACGAAGGCTGAATCAACAGAATCCAGTTTTAGATTTTTTAAGACAAACTTTTAAGGAATCCCTACAAGTATTTAGAGTTGATTTTTTTTTTTTTTTTTTTTTTGAGATGGAGTTTTTCTCTTGTCGCCCACGCTGGAGTGCAGTGGAGTGATCTCAGCTTACTGTAACCTCCACCTCCTGGGTTCAGGCAATTCTCCTGTCTCAGCCTCCCAAGTAGCTGGGATTACAGGTGCCCACCGCCACACCTGGCTAATTTTTCGTATTTTTAGTAGAGATAGGGTTTCACCATATTGGGCAAGCTGGTCTTGAACTCCTGACATCAGGTGATCCACCCATCTCGGATTACAGGCATGAGCCACCTCGCCCAGTGGAGTTGATGATTTTCTATTGATGAGTCTCTTTCCATGAGTGCCTGGGAATACATTTTTCATAAGAAGTCTCAAAAGTGTATTGGGCTTCCTTCTTGACAAAATAGAGACTCCACTAGTGTAACTGAGAAGCAACCTTTCATCCTGTCTGCCTGGCTACACAGAGGTTCCATATGTTTCTGTGCCTGTCTGGGAATAGTAACAAGTTGTAAGTTTGGTTTGGTGGACTGTAGGTAGGACAACTAATGGAAGAGCTTTAGAAACTCTTAATAGATATTGAGAATATGTTAAACTCTTAATGAGTTTAGATTTCAGACAGTTGACAGTTGAGATTCACTGTAGGCTCTGAGGTAGGAAACAGATGTGATAAAAACAGTGTTTAAGGGAGATTATGTTAACCACTTTTGGAAATAGATTGACAGTAAAAGGGAAAGAGAATCTGAGGAAGCAATTACAGTTGATGTTAATTAAAGTATGGTTCTATGAACCTCTGAATTTCTGGGTAATGGCTCTAAATGTGGGTAATTTGTTGTGTGTGTAATGTGGGTGGGTATTAACAGGACTCGAATAGGTGGAGGAGATTGGGAATAAAATTATCTCCTCCAGCATGAGTGCATTATTTTCCTTTATTTCCTCTCTTCCTTTTCTTTCTCTATTTTATTTTCTTTTTGTCTTAAATAGAGACAGGGTCTTGCTAGGCATGCTATTTAGTATTTCATGTGGATTATGTCATTTAACCTTCATGAGTACCCCTGGAATTAGGTACTGTTGTTATCTCACTTTGAGGCTCATGGTTAAAGAAAGTGTTCTGTGTCACACAGCTAAGTGCCAAGCCTACGTTTGAAGCCAGGTCTTTCTAACTCCAAATGCATCTCCTTAACTATTCTTCTATATAATCTCCTGGAAGAGAGCTAGGTAATAGCTACTGATGATAATGCAGGGCTGGCTTGTGTATGTGTTTAGTAAGGCCCAGACAAAAGAGTTCTAATGAAGATGAATTATGGATGGCTTCTGGGAAGAGGTGGCATTCCTGCAGTCTTTTGAATAATAAGTACCTTAATGAATACAGCAGGGAGAAGTGTATTCTGATCAGAAAGAGCCAGAGCACAGGATCTGTGTGTGCTCTTGGCAGAGTGAGGAGGTAATGAATGAAGGCACAGGGGTGTGGACTGGTGGAGTAGGAGTTAGGATGGGCTCTATCCAGGAGGTTTTGAATGCCAAGCTGAAGCATTCATGTGCTTAACCTGATAGGCAGGGAAGAGTCCCTGATTATCAAAAAGGAAAATAGAATAATCTGAGCTTTTTGTTCTCCAAGTGTGGTTTCCAGACCAGCAGGATCAGCTTCATCTCATTAAAAATGGAAATTCTTAGAGCCCTTACCCTAGATCAACTAACTCAGAAACTCTGGGGATAAAGCAAAGTGTTCCATTCAGTGTTTCTGCAAGTCCTCTGGGTGATTCTGATGCATGCTGAAGTTTGAGAACCGCTGATCTGGACAGTCACTCATAAAGCTGATTTATTTGTGTAACATCAGGGTGCATGGTGAAATCGCTGATGCTGATTCGGTGTTAGGGCTGGAAAGGCTTTCTGCTCAGTAAGCACGATGGCCAGCAAATTGGTCTAGCGTTTTTCTTTTTCTCATCTGCTGGGTGCGATAAAGAGAGGCAGTGGCTCTTCTCAGGACAGCTTTTTCATAAGCCATCAGCAAGTGCCTCAAAGGCACTCAGCCTGGATACTTTCTTAAGGAAGCCTGTGGAAGTAGCACTAAAGGAGCTTTCTTGAATTGTTGCATTAAAAATAAAACATGAATTATTAAGACAATAAGAACTGTATGCAATAGACTGAATAAAATATAATTATGTTATTTACTTATGCTCTTGAGGTGGAGCAAATGATTAAAGTCCTAAGTTTCCTGAATAAACTAAAAGGGAAAATAAAATAGGAGCAGGTTGAATTACATATGATTTGTTGTTGTTAATAAGGTAGAAAAAAGCTGTAGCAATTACTTCCTCAGGGAAGGCAAATGTTTCCTGATACTGGGCTCTAAAATTTCTTCTCTGCCTCTTCAAATTGGAGGTATTGTGTAATATAGTCATGTTTTCAACAATATCAACATAAAACTGTAATGGCTGGGTATAAATGGGTGCTTTTGCATAAAATTCATTGACATAAGTGAGAGGCAGGATGCTTGGGCAGAGTAACTGAGGTGGAAGTGATGGGGTGGGGTGGTGAGGCGTGGACAAGACAGTTGGATTTAGAGAGGGATGGGCACCACAGCAGGGTGGTCTGCTGTGAACTGGATCTTCAGCAGATCATCTCAAGAAGCAGATGGGCTGTGTGACCTTCAGACCATTTGCCAGTTTGATCTCATAACATTTGCTAATGTTCCTTGTTTAATCATGTATATACGTGTTTTCCAGGCTGAACAAATATTCAAATATGGGTAGGCAGGCCAGCCACAGTGGCTCACGCCTGTAATCTCAGCACATTGGGAGACTGAGGTGGGTGGATCATGATGTCAAGAGATTGAGACCGTCTTGGCCAACATGGTGAAACCCCATCTCTACTAAAATACAAAAATTAGCTGGGCGTGGTGATGCACACCTGTAGTCCCAGCTATTCAGGAGGCTGAGGCAGGAGAATCGCTTGATCCCGGGAGGCGTAGATTGCAGTGAGCCAAGATTGCGCTACTGCACTCCAGCCTGGTGACAGAGTGAGACTCTGTCTCAAAAAAAAAATATATATATATATACATACACACACACACACACACACACACACACACACACGCCCACGCACACACACACGCACATACTGGGCTTTCATATATATATATGTTTACATATATAAATACATATATGGTTAGAAAAGCAGTATCTATAAAAATTTGAACATTGAACAAAAGCATGGAAAACAGTTTTATCAATGCTTCCACAATAAAATGAGAGTTGATGTCAAATAATTTTAGCTTATAACACTCTTTCTCAGAATGTGTGGTGACTAACACAAATTATGTTACGAATTTATGAACATACTTTAAAAGTACTGGTAGTTGACAGTAAACAATATTTTTCTATGGTACTGAAATAATTTGGATAATTATTTTTTCTAATCAACTTATTTCAGTTTAGAACACTCCTTTTTTTTTTTTTTTTTTTTAAGAGTCTTGCACTGTCGCCCTGATTGGAGTGCAGCGGCGCGATCTCAGTTCACTACAACATCTGCCTCCTGGTTCCAGCGATTCCCCTGCCTGTCTCCCAAGTAGCTGGGTGCTTTTGCATAAAATGCATTGACATAAGTGAGAGGCAGAATGTGTGCCCCTCCACGCTCCGCTAATTTTTGTATTTTTAGTAGAGACAGGGTTTCACCATGTTGGCTAGGCTGGTCTTGAACTCCTGGCTTCAAGTGATCTGCCCGCCTCAACCTTCTAAAGTGCTGGGATAACAGGCATGAACTACCATGCCCGGCCCAGTTTTCTACATTCTTGTTTTTGGACTTTCCAACTCCCTTTATTGTCCTACTTTTCATTTCTTTGAAAACCAGTTTGTGCATTTTTTTTTTTTTCTGGATGCCCCTGAAGTGATTTAAACATTAGAAGCATGTTGGTGGCTCTGTAATCTAAAATTTTGTTATTTAGCTCTTCTTCTTGTTGATGAATTGAATATCAATTTTTGCAGGGCATTGTTTTTCTTCCTGTGGTGTGTCTTAACAGTCTCAAATTGTCTCTAAGCCAATTTGTCTTTACATTGTAACTAACCAAGTGTAACTTCTGGTAAACATTCACTACCATTTTTTCTTCATAATAAGTTAAGCCGCCCCTTTGACGTGAGAGTATTAGTATTTTTTTTTTTTTAGTTATAAGATGGCATTGAATTATATAAATATTGGCTTAAGAAAACTCACAATATTCAAGAAGCCAGTTTTTAAATCTTGATACATTTAAGGAATGAAGATGGTTAGTAATAATAATGGGGCAGCTTTTAATATTTTTATAAGTATTATTTATGAGCATTGAGTTTGTATCAGTTTTGTAAAATATAACAATTTAATTTACAGGCAATTCAAATGCTTCTTCATTAATCCTTTTCCTAATGCTATAAATAGCATTATGTGATATTTTAAAGTATTTTTTTTTCTTTTTTCTTTTGGTAGGTGAACAATGATTGTGGGATCCCTGTGGGATTAGTCCTCCTCCATGAGTTATTTTTCTCACTAATAACAGCCTTCTAATTATTTATGTACCATAAAGTTATACTTCCTTTCCTTAATGGAAACATGTCATTTGATTATTAAATTACTGACTTTTTAACCCATAAACCTACTGCCATAACATAGTCGTAAACACGTTATACAGCAGTTTTATATTCTTCATTTTTTATCAAGCATTTTAACTATTTTTAGTTTTTCTAGTATTCGTAAATTATAGCCTGCTTGAGTATATGGTATTTCACATGGCTGAAGGACCAAAATCTTATTATTACTCTATATTCTGTCATCAGCTGTTTTTCCGTTAGCTATGATAGGGATGGTATTCAAAATATTTAACAACAGAAACCACACAGGCAGGAGTAAATCAGAAAGGATGCCTAAATTACCAGGACAGATTACATTCGTTACACCATCTTGAAGTGTACTGGCTGAACCACAGCCCTTGCTGTGGATATCATTTGGTAATGTTTTAATTTGCAAAACCCTCTATAGAGAAGCACAGCTCAGTTAAATGTATTTGCTTATAAAAATCTGTGTCATCTTAATGAGCATTGGTAGTGCCTGCTAGATTTTGGGGCAGCTTGATATGTGTAATTTAGGTAGATACGATTTTAAATGACATAATCTGCAAGACATTTTAATAGTTATGCTATTTAAAATATGATTTGTAGATTTTTTTCTAATTATTAATGTAATAAGTCTTCTTCATTGAATATCTTCAAAGTCACAAAAGGAAATTTTCCCATCACTCAGAAGCAACCTTTTTTCTCTGCATTAATGAACACATATAATACAGAGCTCTTAGAAATGGGAACATGCTCTATACAGTAATTTGTTCAGCCTGCTTACATTCTTAATATACTGTGAGTAAACATATCCCTAGCTATTCTTCAACTTTGAGATTTTCAGTCACTGCGTATCATTTATTTACTCAAACCTTTGTGCTTGGACATCTCTTTACCCATCTTAAACCCCATGAACTATTGCTGCAATTCCTCCTTTGCAGATGCCCCCATTCCCTTGGTCTTCACCTGGCAAAACCCTGGTGCCTGTGAAGTTAAACTCTCTGGCTACCTCTTGCCCACACCAATAGGCTTGCACAAGGCTGACTGCCCGCAGTTTAAATTCACCACATACTCCTGGTGGTCCTTTTTGCTGCTTGGCAATGGTATGGCATTTTTCAATGCCTTTACTCACCTGTTCTCCTAGATTCCTTTACACTTCCTTCTCTCTTCTGAGGCCTTCAGTACCTCTTTGCTTTACTCCCCTCTCAGTTGCTTTCAGTTTCATCGAGAGCATAGAAGCAATCAGAAAGAGCTTCCTGACTCTCCTGTTAGCACATCAATTCATGTGCTCACTTTTTCTCCCCTCATCCTGGCAAACCATCCATGTCTGAGGCTCAGGTCCAGCTGGCCATTGTGCACTCAGGTCTGTCCGTCTCACGTATTCAGATGTCATCAAGTTTTTCCTCTCATCCACCCTGCTTCCCCTTTAGCTGTTGTGACATTATTTCCTTTTGCCCTATTGCAGCAAAAGTCCTTAAAATAGTTTCCTGCTAGTTGACTGCAATTCCTTTTTGTCCATTCTCTCTTGAATCTGCTGTAGTTAGATTTTTGCCAACAGTGTTCTAACCAAAAGTTGCTATATTTTTGTAGTTTTCAGGAACAAAAATAACGTTGGACTTGATTTCTCTTTTTCCCCCATTTCTTACATCCAGTCTTTCTGTACATCTTGTTGGCTCTAAGGTTAGGATGTACCTTAAGTCCTTCTGCTTCACCCCGTCTCCACTGACACCATCCTGTATTAGCTTCTATTGCCGTTGTAACAAATTATCACAAATGTCCTGGCTTA
This sequence comes from Sapajus apella, assembly GCF_009761245.1. Lineage (NCBI taxonomy): Eukaryota > Metazoa > Chordata > Mammalia > Primates > Cebidae > Sapajus > Sapajus apella. The sequence continues at coordinate 23,214,304 of NW_022436947.1, forward strand.
GAAAGAACACAAATTTATTATCTTACAGTTCTGGAGATCAGAGGTCTAAAATGAGTCATCAGGGCTGCATTTTTTCTGGAGGTTCCATGGGAGAATCCATTTCCTCGTCTTTTCCAGCTTCTGGAGGCTGCCTGCATTCCTTGGCTTATGGTCCCTTCCTCCATCTTCAAGCCCAGTAGGGTGGCATGTTCTGACATCTATCCCTCCCACAGTGTGTGTGTGTCTGTGTCTCTGTCTCTGTCTCTGTCTCTGTCTCTGTCTCTCTCTCTCTCATTTCTGCTTCTGTTGTCATGCCTCTTTCTCTGACTCCAAGTCTCCTTTCTCTCTCTTTTGATGACCCTTGCTGTTACATTTGCCTAACCCATATCTGAGATAATCTTCCCATCTCGACATCTTTAAGTTAATCACATCTGCAACATCCCTTTTGCCACATAAGGGAACATATTGACAGGTCCCCGGGGTTAGGATGTGGACATCTTCAGGGGTCGTTATTCTGCCCACCACAACCCTCTTGTCTGAATTACGTTAATGCCTTCCTAACTGGTCCTCCCACTTGCATGGCTGCCCCACTCCAGTTTCTGTTTTCCATAGCAATTGAGTTACCCTGTTAAAACAAGGCCAGGGTCATGTCACCCTTCAGCTCACAGCCTTCCAGTGACCACCATCTTGCTCAAAGTAAAAAGCCAAGGCTTTTCTGTGACCTCAGGGCTGCATAATCCACCTCCCTTATGTTTCTGAATCACTTCTTAGTTATCATCCCTCTTATTTTACAGCCCTGTTGGCCCCCTTGCCTGTTACAGTCCTAAAACTTTTGTATTTGTTTTCTCTGTCTGGAAAGCTCTCCTAAATGGACCTGTAGCTCCTTCCCTCACTGTTTTAGATGTTTGCTGAAATGTCATCTTAGTGAGGCTTTCTCTGACTGTCTATTTAAAATTGACATTCCTGTCTACACAACATACAATCTCCATCCTTTCTGGCTTTATTTAGCTTCTCTACACTTATCACTATCTGATATTCAGTCACCCCTCAGTATCTGTGGGGATTAGTTTCAGGACCCCCTGGAACACTGAAAATCACAGATGTCCAAGTCTCTGATATAAAATGGCCTAGTATTTGCATGTAACCTATACATATCTTCCCATATACTTTAAATTTTCTCTATTTATAATACTTAAGTCAATGTAAGTGCTATGTAAAAAGGTTTTATACTGTATTATTTAGGGAATAATTAAAAGAAGTCTGTACATGTTTAGTACAGATTACAATCATTCTTATTCCTTCCTCCCCAAATATTTTTGATCCTCGGTTGAATCTGTGGATGTGAATTTCCAGCCCATGAATACAGAAGGCTGACTATACTATATATTTTAAATGTTTATTGTTTGTTTTACTTTTCACACTGTAATGTAAACTCCATGAGGGCAGGAATTTTATTCTGCTCACTACTGTATCATACCTGGCTCAATAAGCATTTGCTGAATGAAAGTATATTGACTCCAAATTTTCCTTGTTAAATATAGATGCATCTTTGTATCAAGGAGTTTAGATTAATGAATACTGTATAAACATAGAAATGATTTCTTCCTTTTGTCTTTTTCATGTTATGCAGAAATATCCACTTTCTGATTTTAGATGAATACATTTTTTCTATCTCTATTTGTTTCTTCCATAGTTGATATTGGAGCCAGTGGGGGGACACTTTTTATATATTACCAAGTTCTGTTTTATTGTTGAGTACATGTTTCTATGGACCCTGGAGTACTTTACCTTGCTTTACTGTGATATTTTCTTTCTCTTTCCCTTTTTCCTTCCCTCCCTCCCTTCCTCTCTTTTCCTTTCCCCTCCCCCACCTTCCTCCCTCCCTCCCTTCCTTCCTTCCTTCCTTTTTTTGCTGGGCACAGTGGCTCAGGCCTGTAATCCCAGCACTTCGGGAGTACAAAGTGGTCAGGTCACCTGAGGTCAGGACCAGCCTCGCCAACATGGTGAAACCCTGTATCTACTGAAAATACAAAACATTAGCCAGGTATGGTGGTGGGCACCTGTAATTCCAGCTACTTAGGAGGCTGAGGCAGAAGAATTACTTGAACCCAGTAGGTAGAGGTTGCAGTGAGCCAAGATCATGCCTTTGCACTCCAGCCTGGGCAACAAGAGTGAAACTCCATCTCTAAAAAAAGGACTATTTTTTTTAGAGAAGTTTTAGCTTTATATAAAAATTGAGTAGAAAATAGAGAGGGTTCTCATATGCCCCCCTCCACCAGTTTCCTCTATGGCTAACCTATTTTTAACCCTATAGTATGTAGAGTGGTTAGCGGTTAGTGTGGTGCCATGAAGCCTGGAAGAGCTTGTGAGAAACTGGGTTCCTTTTTCCCACCATCTCCCTCCTGCTCTCCTGCAAGCCAGGGAACCGTTGTTTCTTTTGTCTCTAGGTTCTAGTGCATTTCAAGTAGCATCCATGCTGTTTACTGTCCTGATTGTGGATTCTAATGGCAACTACTTCTGGTTGTTACTGTTCCATTTTTTTCTCTTTAATGTTTTGACTTTCCATTCTTTTTAGTACCTCATCATTTTCCAGCCATCACAAAAAAGAGAAGTAACCTTTTATCTGACCACACCAGTTAGTAGTGTCTCTGCAGGTGTAATCATTGTATTCATTGCACCTATTTAATTCCCCTGCATTCCTATGCATGCAGTTTCTGATGGAGAGATGAGATTTGGCTGAAAGGTCATAGCTTTCTGAGACTGACTTTATCTTTGGAGAGGTATGGGGAAGACTCTTTGGGTCCAGAGGCAACAACCACATTGGCATTTGATGTGTGGGGGATGCTGTACTTTCTTTAACTTTCTGGCACGTGTATATATAGAGAGAGAACTCTTCATTCTCTATAGCAAAGCTGATACAAGGCTAAAATGTTCCAAATGGCTTAATAAAAGGATGGAGATGAAAGAAAAAACAGAAAGTAATAAAGTCTAGTCTCTCAAAGTATGGTCCATGATTCAAGATCTCTAAGACCCTACTAAGAGTCCATGAGTTCAAACCAGTTTTCTTAATAATAGTCAACATTATTTTCTTTTTTCACTCTCATCTGTTACATGTATACATTGTAGCTTTCCAGCAGCTACAATGGCAGGTGATTTTTTTTAGCAGATTAGATGAAGCAGCAGAGACCAGACTTGAGATGTTTTCTGTGAGGCCGGATAGTAAAGAAATTTGCAGAAATACAAAACAGTGCCATTCTTTTCACTTATTTAGGTTTGAAAAATACAGTGATTTTTCTATAAAAATGTTTAACACATAAATGAATTTATAATTATTTTTAAATTAATGCATTTAAAATTTCTGTTTTAATTTTTAATAACTAGCAAAAGCTATAACACATAAACAAAATCTTTGTGTTTTTAATAATTTTTAAGAGCATAAAGGGGTTCTGAGACTAGAAAGTTGGAGAACTGCTGAATTTGGCTTTTGAAGTATAGCTGTGTTGTACTGTCTGGACTCATCCTTCCTCCAGAGTCCATGCTGGGCCATTTCAGTCCCTCATGAGAATGAGCAGCCTCTCTACTTGAAGTTTGCCCTCACCGTTCAGATTTTCTTCTGGAGAACATAGCTTTTCCCAGTGATACTAGAAATAATTGCCTGCAGGAGAGACCAGACTTCTTCCTGAAGAGAGAAAATAGTCATTTGCTTCACAGCCACAGCTAGCTAACTATATCACATGACACTTTTGTGCTTTTACATAAGGCACTTGTGTGGTAATGGTTTACATGTATTGATATGAGAGGTTTACCTGAGAGGACATTGGAGGAAGCAGGGAAATAATTTTTGTTGTTGTTAAGACATGTCTTAAACTCTGTCACCCAGGTTGGAGTGCAGTGGCACAAACATGGCTGAATTGCAGCCTCAACCTCCTTGGCTCAAGTGATTCTCTCTGGGCGGCCTCTCTAGGAGCCGGGACCACAGGCATGCCACACAGCACCTGGCTAATTTAGGATTTTTTTTTTTTTTAGATTCTATTTACCTGACCCTAGCTTGATGATGGGGATCCTCACAGGTATCAGAAATATCCCCTTACTTTTCAACTTTTTTGGACAGGACTGTGGGTTGTTACCAAGTATCCTGCTTTTCCACAAAAGATATTTTTCTCCCTTCTAGGCTATTTCTGGAACTAGCAGTGATTCAAAAGCCCATGGGTTCGATAAAACTGTGATGCTTAGTTATGGTTTTGTACTTAGTAGCCTTCAAAAACCTTTAAAGTATACCCTAGATATTTATGGATTGTATGAACAGGTGTGTGTGTATATATATGGGTGTGCATACATATAAACATGTGTATGTATTCATTAATCTATATACCCCACATAAATTTGGAGTAGTGAGTGAATCTTTCAGAGTCAGGAAAATATTTTGAAACTTCAGACATTTATGTTAACCAGATTTGGTTATTTGGTAGTTTATTATTAATTAGGGAGAATTACAGTCATGAAAAGTTTTGCAGATAAAGCCTACTTTAAAACTGTTTTGGGGAAATTTTGGAGGAGTAAAGGCGAATTACTCCATGGGGTCCTGTGGATAATAGAGCTAAAGTAGAGAGGTGGGACAATGTGTGTGGAGTCCTGAAAGCTGGTCAGGACCACAGCAGGAAGCAGAACTGAAACTAGGCTCTGGTTTCCTGCCATTCTTCAATCTGAAGTCAGAGACTTGACCTTGATTCCACCTTAGACAGAGGAGCATTTTTGTTAAATTCACCATGTGGCCGAAATGCTCCTAAGAATGAATTAACAAAAAGCACCTGTTTTAAAATGAACAGTCACTAGCATATTAAATATAACAATTTGTCACATTACAAGTGTGTTGAAGTTTTATATTTATTCTGATCCCTTAGCTATAACTAGAGGATTTTGCCAAATTACTAGATGTATTATTAAAGCAATTCTGTGGTTCTGACACAGAGCTTTGGAACTAAGTCCAGACTGCTGTTGTTAGCTGTGTGACTTTAGGAAATTTATTCCTGTTCCTTAAATCTCAGTTTACCACTCTTGACTAATGGCATATAAAGAGCTCTCTTAACATGATTGTCAGGATTTAATGAGGCTACATATGTACTTTAATAGTTGTAGGTAACACTTGATGACTGGGTGCTTATCTGCCAGACAAGGGATGGGGTGAGGGGAACACACTATGAAAATAATTACAAACTGTGATGAAATTTTGTACTATGAGAATTACAGGCAGGTTCCTACTTTAGGTAGGGCAGTTGGGGGATGCCTTAACTTGAGTATTAATGTTTCTGGGAAAAAACAATAAACCTATGGAAGTTGTGCTTTGGAGGATTTTTTTTAAAGCTCCCCTTTGCAGTGTTACTATACATTATTAAACAAAAATCTGGAAAACAGTTTAAAGAAATGAAGAAATTCCAAATAATTAGATGGTACTGTGGTATCTAGCTGCAGCTAAATAAATGCATGTTATTAAAAAGTTGAATAAGATTAAGCCCAGGAAACCATAGTAAATCCTGAAATCTTTATTTTAGGGCAGGTTTCTTTCAGTATTTGTGTGCCGCTAATTTTATTAACATTTTTGTAAAGGCAAAATCAGGTGATACATGACTTGCCCCTCATAGATTAAAAAATGTAGATTTTGGAGATTCATCTATCTCAAACCTTCCAAGCTGGATCATTTGTTAAATAGCTGGTCATTTGTAAAAATGGCTGAATTCGTCTATTAATCTTTTGAATATCTGGGGTGGTTTTCACAGATTGGGCCTGTGATTAATGCAGAGTTACTCTGTTAATGAATTTTTAAAATTTTATTTTTCTTTTTAGTAACAATTAGTGTCTAAAGAGAAGAATTGTCTATTAAGTTATCCTCCAAAACAAGGTGTTACATAACCACACATTCTTTTTTTTGAGATAGAGTCTCACTCTGTTGCTCAGGCTGGGGTGCCATGATCTCAGCTCACTGCAACCTCCACCTTCCGGGTTCAAGCAATTCTCCTGCCTCAGCCTCCCCAGTAGCTGGAATTACAGGCATGCACCACCATGCCCAGCTAATTTTTGTATTTTTAGTAGAGATGGGGTTTCTCCATGTTGGCCAGGCTGGTCTTGAACTCCTGACCTCAGGTGATCCACCCCCCTCAGCCTCCCAAAGTGCTAGGATTACAGGCGTGAGCCACTGCCCAGCCTAGACTCCTTGATGATATTAGCATTAGAGACCATGCTCATGTTTTGTGCCATGCATTCTTTATAACAGGCCACATTTTATGAGATCAGAAATTGCAACTCAGCAACCGACACCTGCATATGGTGTTAGTGGCAGAAATGCCATCTTTGGGCTCAGAATTTAGTGTTTTTGTTTCCCTGGTGATTGCTAACACCAAGGATGGGCTCTGCTACTTGGGGAGGGTTTTATGGAAAGCATTCAAATATTCAGTCCTGTCTTACAGCTTGGTCGGTGGTACTTATCTGTAGGTGGAGACTATCTCACCTTAGGAGATTACATCCTTGAGGCTAATGTTTCACTTATCTATGGTCACATAGCAAATTTTACCAGCATTTTGTGACTTTAACCCATGAGTGGCTAACTCTGAGATCTCTGTCTCTGGGTGTTGGCTGGGCTTAGCTGGGCTAGTGTAAGGGATAGGGTAGTAAGTGGTGAGGCCACAAATGCAAATGGGAGCCAGATAATGACACGTTACAGTGTCAGGTGGATGTCACTTTTCTGGGGTATCTTGGCCATCCTTTATAGACAGGTATGGGTTGAGCATCCCTAATCTGAAATTCAGAATGCGCTAAAATCAAAAACTTTTTGAGCATCAACATGATGCCACAAGTGGAAAATTCCACACGTGGCCTCATGGGATGGATCACAGTCAAACACAGACAAAACTTTGTGTCATGCACAAATTATTTAAAATATGAAATAAAATTACCTCCAGGCTATGTGTATAAGGTGTATGTGACATATAAATGAATTTCATAAAGTTGGGTCTCATCTCTAAGATATCTTATGTACATGAAAATATCTCAAAATATGAAAAACCGAAATTCAAAATGCTTCTGGTTCCAAGAACTTTGAATATGAGATCCTCAACCTGCAGTTGGCATTTTCTTAACTGAGAGAGGCTGGTCAGGGCAAATGACAGGGAGAGAGAGAAGAGCAGAGAAGGTAGCAGGGGTATACTGAGAGAGAGGCAGAAATCAGAAAATATGTGCAAAGAATGCTGTCAACGTTAGTGGTAGTGGGAAAAGTGGTAAAAGTTTATTAGATTGGTAGATATTAGCAAGTGAACATTTTGTTATTGGTGGTTTTGTTGTTGTTGCAATAGTCTGGCATTCAGTGGCTTAGTAGGATAATTTTTGGTTGCAAGTGACAGAAACCCTTACCTCTCAAGAGACATATTGGCTCATGTAACTGAAAAATTATAGGACTAAGTTTAGATTTTAGGTTTGGCTAGACGTAGGGGCTCAAATGATGTCAATCAGAACTCAGTCTCACTCTCCTTGTCTCTCAATCCTGGTTTCTTTGGGCTAAGTCTGCTCAGGCAAAACACTGACCCTGGATTCTCTAAAAAGTACAACATTGGGGCTGGGCATGGTGGCTCACGTCTTTAATCCCAGCACTTTGGGAGGCCAAGGCAGGTGGATCATGAGGTCAAGAGATCAAGACCATCTTGGCCAACATGGTAAAACCCCATCTCTACTAAAAATACAAAAATTAGCTGGGTGTGGTGGTACACACCTCTAATCCCAGCTACTCAGGAGGCTGAGGCAGGAGAATCACTTGAACTGGGGAGGTTCACCTTGCAGTGAGCCAAGATTGCGCCACTGCACTCCAGCCTGATGAGAGAGAGAGACTCCATCTCAAAAAAAAAAAAAGTACAACATTGATAGAATTGGATGGTGATATGGTTTGGCTGTGTCCCCACCCAAATGTCATCTTGAATTAGAGTTCCCATAACTCCCACGTGTTGTGGGAGGGACCCCATGGGAGATAATTGAATCATGGGGGCACTTCCCACCATACTGTCCTCGTGGTAGTGAATAAGTCTCATGAGATCTGATGGTTTTATAAGGGGTTTTCCCTTTCACTTGGTTCTCATTTACTCTCTTGCCTGGTGCCATGATTGTGAGGCCTCCCAAGCTACGTGGAACTGTGAGTCAATTAAACCCCTTTCCTTAATAAATTACCCAGTCTCAGGTGTGTCTTTATTAGCAGTGTGAGAACAGACTAATACAGACAGTTAAGGTATTTTGTGCAACAGTGACATATTTAATAACTCAGTATTTTTAAAGATCACTCTCTTCAGTTTTATAAAAAAGAAACTTGAGGTGGGAGGGGACTTGAAATGATAACAAGGTAGTAGTGGTTCTTAATTTACTAATCCAAGAATGGGCTTGTGCTTAAAACTTGAAGTAGCATGAGAAGGTAGAAGCAACAGTCTTGGTAATGGAGCCTCCTCTTTCCGGCCCTCCAGCTCAGACTTAGTCTGGGTAGTTCATAGGGTGATGTCAATTATCCTATTCTCCCTTCTTGAGAGTGACAGAAGTCGACACTTTTACTTGTGTCAGACAACAATGCCTTGTGCTGTACCATTACTTCTTTGAGCTTTACAGTAATCCTGAGACTTAGGTGTTAGTTGTAGGTATTATTACTAACGCTAGGTATTACATAGTTTACACAAACTGAGGCTTAGAGTGGTTAGCAACTTGGCAAAGGCCACAGAGCTAGGAACTTTAGAGCCCAAACTCAAATCTAGGCAATTGAGACCCAGAGCCCCCAATGTGGACTGAATTATGTTGCTCTGCATCCTTATAATCCTCAATCTCTTTCCAGATGCATGCCCAGACTCTCTGGCTTTAATCAAGACAAACACTTGTTAAAAGGAAAACTTTAGACAAATTAAATTTTAACAATTCAATTGAGCAAAGAATGATTCTCAAATTGAACAGCCCCTGAACCAGAATAGATTTGGTACAACTCCAGGGTGGCCACATGGTCAGTAACATTTATGGACAGAAAAAGGAAAGTGACTAGAGAGAGAAAAGGGAAGTGAGGGAAACAGCTGGATTGGTTACAGCTGAGTGTTTGCCTTGTTTGACTCTGCTTCTAACAGTTGGCCCCCTGTGGTTGACTGAAGTTTGGCTACCGTGATTGGCTGAGTCCTGGCTACTTGTTAGAAAAGTAGATTCCAGTCTGTTTGCACATCAAGTTGGATCACAATTCTCTACAATTAGAGAGACCTTTAGGCTGAACTTAAAACATGTAAGATGTCAGCTTTGGGCCAAATTTAATTAAACATAAGTTAGTGTGCATATCTTTCATGTGGACAAGACACACAACTCACCATGCCGTCCTTAGGGCTCAGAGAGGGGCTTGTTCCTATTTCTGCCAACACTTAACTGCAACTTCAGCTGTCTCCTGTGGGAGGCTTGGTGTTGAGAGCGTCCATTCATGTGTGGCAGCTGGGCTGCTCAGGTTTAGAATTCCACCTACGGAGGTGTGCACTGCAAGCTGTTTTTGCTTTTATTGATGCTGGCAATTATCTGAAGAGTATAGGAAAATTGGAACACTGCTACATCACTTTGAGGCATTTCCAAGAGGCAACTCTAAGTAAACAAGTGAAACCTGAAGGATTTTTCTTGTGTGGCTTTGAAGGGCCAGAATTATTTTGTTTTGAATAAGTAAACCCAACCTAGCACCTTTGGTGTGGACTAAAGAACTAGTACATGCATTTCTATCCCTATGTTTAAACAAAATAGAATAAATTACTAAATCTCATCACTTCTTGAAAGCAATATTGAATGGACTAAATGAGATTTCTCTAAATGTTAAATGGAGAAGTTTATGACACACACTAAAAAGTAAAGTATGTTCATTCATCAATATAAAATGTATTAGAGTTCTTTTCAAAATGACTTAGATACATATTTTTTTCTTTAAACTATGTACTTACATAGAATTCTAACAATTTATGATTCAAATACTGAACTGCTCTTCTAGAGGATAAAAAGAGAGATTAGCTTGTTTAAATCTGTACTTTCCCATCATTTTCTAACTGGGGTGACTTTTCTCCTAAGTAGGGAGAAAAAAGGAAATTAACATAAGTTCTCAGTTCAGAGTCAGATTGTCTTCTCTGATTTTTGCAGGTATTGTATTGCAAATTCCAAAACTGTGTCAAATACACTTAGTCAAATATACATATGAAAATACATTCCAGGCCACTGTAGTGGCTCACCTCTGTAATCCCAGCACTTTGTGAGGCAAGGGCAGGTGGATGACCTGAGGTCAGGAGTTCGAGATTAGCTTGACCAATGAGGTGAAACCCCATCTACTAAAAGTACAAAAATTAGCCAGTGTGGTGGAGACACCTTTAGTCCCCGATATCACACCACTGCACTCCAGCCTGGGTGACGGAGTAAGACTCCATCTCAAAAAAAAAAAAAAAATCCGTTCCAAAGTCAATATATATTTGACTGGTTAAGCCACCATTAAGATGTTGTCTATCTATCTCTATATATTTTTGGATAAAGAACTGTGAGTAAGGGATGTCTAAGGTTATTATTGGGTGTTTAACATCTTTTTTCCTCCAGCTGGGAAATTCTTAATGGAGAAGCTCTATTTCAAAGCAGCAATGCTGATCATTAAGTACTACTCAATACTGACATTAGCAGTGCACACTCAAACTAATTGATTGAAGAATTCATTGAGTGCTTGTTGTCTACTAGGCAAAGTGCTCACAATAAACATGGGTATGGCTTGGTCCCCTCTTGTAGCTCCCAGCCCAGCCTTGGAGGAGAGAGAAGAGATGGAATTGTAAACAAATCACTAGGTTGTAGTGGAATATGAATTTGGTGAGGAGCTATTTACAAAATACAGTGATCACAGAGAAAAGACTCAACATTGGGGTGGTTAGGAAAGGCTTTTCAGAGAAAGAAGAACTAAACTCTTTGGCTGTTGTAGGATGGATGCACCTCACCAACACAGGCATGAAACTGCATGGCGAACTCAGGACTCAAAATTGTTTTGGAGTTGGAAATCATTTTAAAATGCACTCAGGATTTGTTTTAGTCAGATAAGACGAGACACACAAACACAGAAATGACTCTCATGAAGGAAGATGTTTTTATTCTCAGAGTTTGCTAGAAACAGGAGGCACAGCATGTCAACAGGACCACATGGGAAGCCCCAGTGCTGGTCAGGAGGCAGAGAGAGTGAGGGAAGCATGGGCCAGCACCTTCATTGTGGTTTCCATGGGAAGGAAGGAGTGAGGTGGAGGAAAGCAGGTTTGAGATTAGCTAGTTTGAATAATTTTGACAGATTCCTGGGCTGTAGGGACTGCCTCTGGTTGTGGAACTTACAGGATACCTGGACCTGGGGATGATTAGTGCAGGGAGATAGTGGCTTGATGTGTGAGTTCAATAAAAAAAGGCTGATGAGCGAATGTTATGGGATGTAGGTTGATTAGTAGTCATTTGCTGTCTCTAAGAATTGGCTTGTCTGGGAAAGACAATCTCTCCCCAGTCCATGATGACCCAGATACTAGAGCATCAAGAGTATAGAAAACAAACAAATAAAAACATATTTAATCCAAAGCTTTGCAGAGAGAAAGGAGGAAATGAGTTGTAGTATGTTAAAAAAAAATGAGAGTAGAGCGCGAATAAGGAGTCATATCATGGAAGAACTTGCTTAGTGAGGGTTTGGGCTGTGTTTTTAGGTATTGGAGAACTCTTGACAAATGAAATGTGGTAATACCTGAGACCTACATTTTAGGGCAGTCCCTCTTAGCAGCGGAGAGGAAGGTTGACTAAAGGAGTGTCAGGTCTGAAGATACAGGGACTGAGCAGGAGTCAGCTGCAGGTGTTAGTGTGAAAGATGTTGAGGGGTATAGTCGCATGGTGGTGGCTGGGATAGAGAGGAGGGGATGAGGATGAGCAGGATTTATAATAGAATTTAGCCATTATAGTCCTTGATGGACTAGCTGTGGGCAGGGGGGAAGTGATGTCTCTGTGGGCACTCGGGATGCAGGTGAGTTGTAGGATGGCAGTGCCACAGCCAGGGCATGGAATGTGTGAGGTACAAGGTGCTTGGTGGGAAAGATGCAGAGTGCAGTTTAGTTCTTGTTGAGTTTTAGGGGTTTGTTGAAACATCCAAGCCAATTTATTCAACAGGTAGTTGAATTTAATGGTTTCTAACCTGTCATTTTGGTCATAGAATACAGTTTCTAGAAGCTTGGAAAAGGAATCAGAAGACAGCACAGAGAGAATTAATAATCTTAGAGAGGAGCAAATAATTGGTTTCCTTTAAGAAAGAGAATAAGGTTGAAAGCAGAATGTTGAAAATACTTGAAAAAGAAACTGATCCGTGGTGTGAAGAATCAGCAAGATTAAACGTCATGAGGAGGATAAGGGTGGGTTAGGAGCGCAGTAAGGATTTGGAATGTCCACCTCGAGCAGTAGACACAGGAGAGAATAGGCTCCTTCTAGCCAACACAATTCACTGAAACTGTCATAGTCTTTGCTCCTGGGACCCAGGTGTGTTTGGAGACCTCAAATGTACACACACAGTCTTTCAAATGTGCTGTTGTGTACTTGAGAGAGAGCACAGACGGCAGATTCTGGATGGACCCAAGCTCACAGTATTGAGAAATAATGGCTTGAATCATATTGGCTAGCAGGAGCCTATTCTCTCCTGTGGCTGTGGCTGAAGGAGGACATTCTAAACCTTCTTTACACTCCTAACCCACCATTATCCTCCTCATGACATGCAATCTTGCTTTCTTCTGGAGCAAGAGATGATTCTCCAGAATCATCTGGAGAAATGTTAAGAGCTCTACACTGGATGGGGAGTGGGAGATGAAGTTGGGAAAGATGCTGAGATCTTTATGTAGTTATGATGGAGACCACAGACATGAAGGTGTCAGGGGGAGTTCTAATGAAGGCTGTTGGAGCCAAGGAAATTAAGAAATAGTGAGCTCTTGGTATTCTTTTGCTTATCCACATGATTCGAGGACTCCTGGATAATGACAGAGTTCTCAGTGAATGAGGGGACTTAGGGCTTTAGATAGCCGTGTTTATGTTTTATCTCTAGGTGCTTGAAAAGTTTAAAATATAGGTTTAATAGCCAATAAATATTTCATACACAGAATTATACTTTAACCCTGTGGTTTATTTACTTTAAGAAACAAATAATAATAATAATAAAAATTACAGGTGAAAACATTACCTATTTTCTAGCCAGAAGTATTCTTTGACCATTTGGTAGTCTAGGCTATTCATCCCCAAAGTGGAATTCAAATATAAATCCTTCTTATGACCTTGTGAAACAAAAACAGTCATTACTTTCTCAGTTAATTCAGCCAGAGAAGTGTTTATTTTCTGTGTGGCATGCAGCTTTCAGAAGTGCCAAATAGCCAGGGAAGGGTGGCATTCATTCTAGAGAGGGAGGCATTCCTAGTAAAGAAAGAGCAGACAAACAGGGTTGCAAAAGCAGCTGTTTAATGACTGTAATGCTTTCTTGGGTCTCTTCTCCCTCCAAATAATATATCAGCTTTAAGGATATTTCTCCCGATGGCTATATATTTGGCTTTCTAATTGTTTACTTTCATTTCCAAATGAGTTTGAGTGTTCTTGACACTCAAAGAGCAAAGTGGAAAGAATAGGAGTGCCAGATTCGTTGATGTTCGGCATGTCTTTGGCTGTTCACTCATTCAAGAGCTGGCAGGTTAATTGATCTTGGGGTAGATTCTTAATATATCATGGTGCGAATGAATTTTTTGACCTTAGAAGATCTCCATGGAGCCCTTGTTGTTGGCCTTGAAGTGTGACTTTGTAACTCAACAGAATTGTAGTGAAACATTGTAATGTAGGTCACCTGTAGAAGTATATTCAATGAAAAGTAACTTGATTGCCTGTTGTATACTCTGTACATGTACTTGTGCATGTATTTAAAAAATCTGTTATCATTAGAGTCATTTTAACACTGAAAAATAGAAATAAAATTAAGACTGCTGCCAATACTAAGTTAGCTTCCAAAATAGTTATTTTGGAAATAGGCTCTCAAGATATTTACTTGCCTTAATTGGCTTTTTAAGATCATTTTGGTGGACTCTTCTGTTGATACTCCTGTTTCTATGGAATGGAGTAGGAATTGTTTCTTTGGATGCCAGGCTTAATTCTCAAGTACATGTTATCCTTTACTTCACAAACACAGCTGCAAGCATCCATGTGCTTGGTACCAATATTTAAAAATAGACTACATAGGCAAAACTATGCATTCACAGGTAAGCATGATATTATTTTAGAGGTCTCTTCTAGATGTATGGCTGTTCTGAGACAGCTCAAACTGTCAGGATGCCTCACATGTACTCTGACACCTGCTCTTGTATGAACTCTGATGTGCAGTTGCTCAATCGGTTTGGGCTATTGTGACTAGAGCTGTGGATGTAATTCCTCTTTGGGGCATTTACTATAGCACAGAGGTAGTTAATTTATACCTGGGTCCTTTTCCACTGGCTGACCATGTGGGGAGATAGTGATGAGGAGGAATAGGTCATGAGCATTTGTGGATCCCTTATTCCTAGTCCCATTGTATCCTGAGAAAGTCCACAGCGTCATCTGCGTAATACAAAGAAAAGGTGTGCAAGTGAGAAGGAAATGAGTACCTTTAGTCTGAACTAGTAGTGCTGTCTGCCCTGGCTGAGAGGCTGACCACAGGCTTTAGCCTTGCCTAAACCAACACTTCTGTGTAACTGATGAGTTTTAAGAACAGGTGTATTTGGGGCAGAAGCTGAGGACCTTAGTCTCATCCTAACTAACTTTATTATTTTTGCCATCCTTGTGTTCTCTAGGAATATTAATGATAGATAAAGGACATTAAAGGACAGAGACAGATGCCTTCAGTAGCTGCTCCAGAATAGAGGGGGTGGGAATGGTCAGGTCCTGACCTCCTTCCTGCAGCAAATTCCAACAAGCGCTGTTATGTGCCACCTACACAGAAGAGTGGTGTCACATGCTCTGAGGCCACTGAGGCCTGAAGGCTTGTGCTCCACTTTCAGTGAGAAAGTGGGTGGCATAGCTTGGAAAAGAGAAAACAGATTCCTACAAGAATAGATTTTAAATACATAACTCTGGTTTAGTCTTTTCAGAAGTTGATCACAGCCAGTCATAAATAAATCATGTTGGAGACTCAGGAAATGATTTGCATCCATCTTGGTCTAAACTCCTTTGGAGGGGATGCTACATTTCACTGTTTATAATGTGTAACACATGTTTACAGTATTCTAGCATTTATTCTGTATTACAGACTATTTAATAGATCCTCCCCACTTCCCATTTTGCCCCCAAATGCCCAACATAATAAGAAAGACAAGGGAAGCTGATTGCTGGAGAAAAATTATATACACATAGACAATTCTTGATGAATTTTCTTTGGATAAATGATGTAATATTAAAAGTCTAGCAGAAATATAAATAGTTGAGCATTTTTACCAGTATGAATGAACAAAAACAGGCTTATGACAAATGGCCTGTTCAGTTTTATATTGCTGATACTAATTAACCTATGCACTACACTTGATGGTTCGTAAAGCATTTTTTTTTTACGGCAGTTAATATATTACCTACAATGAAGGAAGACAAAATTGCATGATCTGAAATAGATTCTTACCTGTTCCTGCAAATGATACTTGTCCTGATGAGATGTGCTTACCCCTGAGCAAGACCAGCTTTTCCCTTCACCTCTTGCCTATGTCCCTGTACCTCTGACTTAAGGGTAGCCAGGAGTGTCCTGTCCACTGTTTGTACATTTGCCACGCATCTGAGGGGGGTACACATGTTCATTATTGCAGGGATAAGATGGAGTTACCTCAAAGGACTCTGCTTTCTTTCTGGGCTGCCCCATGATCCTTTTCTGTCAGCCTCCAACGTTTTCTGGTTTACTCTGGGAGTAGCAGGAGGTATACATTCTCTCAGTGACTGGGGAACATTTATTTAATGGTGGTAAAATCACTGGCAGGGTTTGAATAAAGACTGCTTTCAAACTGTTGACGTTCCTTTTCCCTTGATTGTTTTTGATATGGAGTGAGTCATCTTCAGCTGGTAGATGGTGAGAATGTTAAGATCTTTCTGTTTATTTTTTCCAGATGCTCAGTGGTTCTTGCAATTGGCAAGTTACTCATCAGTGGCCAAGACTGGTTCTGCAGGGAGTTTGGGGCAGGGGCGTGGGGGGAGTACAGGAAAACAACTGTCTCCACCAGTCACTCTTAAGGTCCTGGGGAATTTTATTTTTAACCAAGCCAACTTATGTTTCTTGGAGCCATGAAAGGGACTGTATTTAAAATTTTTAATCACAACTTCTGCCCTCAGAAATTATCTGTTGTATTTTCCCCAGTAGACAAGACACTACATTTATTTCTGTGTTTTTCACTCGGTAAATTTTGTGTGTGGGAATGCTTCTGTTAACTCTGTTTCCATATCCGCTACTATTTCCCCATTTCTTTTCTCAAGTCACAGAGAAATAGGCATTTCTGGAATTATACTGTAAACTACATTCTTCCCGAAATATTGAAACACCTCAGGGAAACTTCCTGCATTCTCTTAAGGTTTTTCATTTGCTTGTTTGTTTGTATACCTACTTATGTGTTCATTTTATGTGAGAAGTTTAATATTGAGAAATTTTTTCTGTTATGAGTTGAAATGTCCTAGATGATTTAAAAAAAAAAAAACACAAACATGATTAAAGCCAAATAAGAAAATCTCCTGTTTGAAAATTTCCAAAACAGGAATTTAGTCTAGTAAACATGAAAGCAGAACCTGCTGAATCCTGCACCAGCCCCTACTCCCAGTGTGCTTGCTACAGTGCTATTCATCCCCAGAACATGACGACTGCTTCTTTGGACAATATCAAACCCTCTTCAGAAGCCTTATTTTGTAAACACTTACTTTAAAAGTAATGGTCAATTGGTCAGTTGCGGTGGCTTATACCTATAATCCCAGCACTTTGGGAGGCTGAGGCATGTGGATCAATTGAGGCCAGGAGTTCGAGACCAGCCTGCCCAACATGGTGAAACCCTGTCTGTACTAAAATTACAAAAATTGGCTGGGTGCAGTGGCATGCTCCTGCAATCGGTTACTCGGGAGGCTGAGGCAGGAGAATCTCTTGAACCTGGGAGACAGAGGTTGCAGTGAGCCAAAATTGTGCCACTGGACTCCAGCCTGGGCAATAGAGTAAGACCCTGCCTCACAAAATAATAATAATAATCATGCTCAATTGAAAGTTTAACTTTCTTTTAAATTATTGAAAGAATATTTTCTTACAGATCTTCTAAGTCGAGTCTTTATAGGAGCTATTACTATAATTGTGTAGTTTATTATAATGTCACAAACTTTCATTCATTTTATCTTGGGATTAATATCACGAACGTTGATAAGTTTTATGATAGGATTGTTTAGAAAATCATATCACTCAAGATTTAGAAGCTTGAGAAAACATAAAGGATATGATTTAGAACTTCAGTAAATGAGTGGCTTTTGTATATTTGTTATTTTAGGGCTACAGACAATATTTATACATTCACATCTAAATTTACCCTGAAAGCTGAAAACATTTATTAATAAGGACAAGACTTATAGAGTTAATGATATAATAACTTTTTTTTCTAAATATTATGCTTTAGAACACATCATTTGACTTACATTAGACCCAAATTCATGTATTAAAGAATGGCCTTGAAACAGGATTCTGGTGCATTTTGTTCTAAGCCCTTTTTTGCTCTGTAATCCTTTAAAAACTATCACTTGAAAGGATTTATTTATATTTTCTCACTACATGGAGTGTTATGTTCATGCATGTTTATGTAAGTGTTGGATGATGGTGCGTTCATTTTCATCCTTGGGCACGTGGATACATTCGACATAATGGGCTGTGTTTCATGAGTGCACCCATCATTCTTGGCTCTCCCCAGATGATGAGGGGCTCTAGAATAATAGGTGGTTAGGAGCGCCAAGGTTTTTTCTTCTAGAGTTTGATGCAATTGAAGAGAAAGAACAGTTATGACTGTGTGGACACACACATGGAAACAGTCACCCAGCATGCTAGATACCTGATAAACTGCAGTTGAGAGTTCGAAATAACACGGAAATGTTGGCACTGGCATCTGGCTCCCCACTTCCCTTTTCTCTAATGAGACATCCTAAGGATATAAAAATAGGGGAAAACTTACACCAATGCTACAAACTAGAAAGAGCATAATCATTATTGTAAAGATAACTGATTTGTCACATGCTTCCATTTGTTTAGGCACCCAGCTAAGTGCCTTGCCTGCATTATTTCTTCTTCTTCTTCAAAGCAACAATGAAATTCTGGGTTAGGTACTCTGCTGCCTTCATGTAAGTTCATGCTCAAGGGGAGTAAAGTAACCAACCCAAGTTTACATAATTTGGAAGCAACAGATTCTATATCCAAATCCAGTTTGTCTGACCTCTGAGCTCACCCCTGTACTGTTGCACTACCTGTAGCCTGAAAAATAAAGGAATGCCTGATAGATTTAATGTCTGTATGACCAGGCTGAGGGATAAATGAAAACTGACTCTTCCCGAGACCCTGTGATGCTCTGGAAAAGAGCTAGCCAGCGCCTACCCTCTTGTATTTGGAGAGGCCAAAGCAGAATGTGGGATAGATAGGAGTTGCTGGTTGAAATCCCTTCTGTGGCTATGAAGAAGTACCAGAAAGCAGCATTGCAAGTATGCATGGCTCAGACAGAAGTAACAACCGGAGAGCTGGTCATTCCTTTATACTCTGCAAGGACTGAGGATAACATAGACTTTTTCTTGTGCCTGTAGGTAGAGACACAGCCAAAGAGACTGCATATCCTTAACACAGATGAGAGGAAAAAAACCTAATTAGGAGTCCATTTGTCTTGAAGGGCCTGTCATTGGCTTTTACTCTCTCTCGCTCAAATGAAAGGTGCAATAAAATGTAAATTTGTACCAGTTTATCCATTGACTCCTAGTATTAAAGAAGCATTTTAATGGCAACCAGCTGGACAGTAAGGATATTCAGGAAGATTCTACCCACATGACCTGCTTATGGATAAACACCAGATCTGGGTTAACTCCTACTGGTCTAAGGATGGAGTAAACAAGAAAAAAGAAAACATAAGGCCCATGAAAGATTTTGCAGGATAGAACAAGGAAGATAACGTAACATTTAAAATGCAAAGGAACAACTTACATTTGAGAAAATTATTATAAGAAACAAATTTTAGAGTGTCATTTTTAGATACCATCTGTTCTGTGTCTTACAATTTGAAGAAACCTAGGCTTTGAAGTGAAGGAAGCCAGATTGTGAAGGGTGGACTAGCTGTGAAGCTAGGGAAGAGAAAGCATTGAATGGGGCATAGATCTTGGAGGCAGATTGCTAGGAGTGAGTCCAGGCTCCAAAACTTCTAGCCATGCAGTTGTGGGCAAGTGCTTACCCTTTCTTGGTGCTACATTTTTCCTATCTTTAAAATGAGCATCTTAGTACTTAGGTAATATGATTGTTATGAGAACTTAAAGTGCATTAGCAGAATTAAAGCATGTATTGGAAGTAGTAGAAAAAATCAACATTGTGAAAAATTGAATCAGTAACAAACTTAAGAAGATCTCCCAGAACCCCGAACCTAGTCGAAAGGATTAAAGTGATAAAGTAGAAACGAAGATTCGTGTAATATGCAAGATGCAGAATGGAGATCTACCAGGAGAAAAATTGATGTTCCTCAAAGAGCCTGAAACAAGTGGAATAAATGCTGCTACCAAGATTTCACAGAATTTTTAGATTGAAAACACTATATGCCAGGAAGATAGCAGCTGACACCAAGAATAATCTTAAATATTATGTATTTTAAGGTAAAAAAAATTGGCTTAACAAGGCAGAAAAACAGAAGGTTTACTGAAAAGGAGAAAAATCCACCTTACCTCAGGCTTGCTCTTGCATACTCTTGAATTCAGGAGATGTTGAAGTTAGTATCTGCCATTGTAAGGGATACTACCTAAGCATGTTTTTACTAGACAAGGCAGTGTTTACATAAGAAGAAAATAGAAATCATCTTCAAATTGGAAAGGATGGAAAATATTCCCATCCAATAGCTGCTTGAAAAAAAAAAAGTCCAGACAGATTCTTAGTTAGAAATAAGCATAAGGAAATTAGATGAGCCTGGACAACATGGTGAAAACCCTTGTCTACAAAAAATACAAAAATTAGCCAGGAGTGGTGTGTGTGCCCATAGTCCCAGCTACTGGGAAGACTGAGTGGGGAGGATCGCTTGAACCCAGGAGGTTAAGGCTGCAGTGAGCCATGATTGCACTACAGCCTGGATGACAGAGCAAGACCCTGTCTCCAAAAAAAAAGTGTCCAAGAAGAGCAAGAAATCAGTAACTAGGTTTTATCCTTGGCTGGGGCATCCAAGGACTTAGGAGAATCAAGTGGACTTGCCATTGAGTGTTGACCCGACTCTGAATGTTTGCAGAGTTATGCAGGTGATTCTGATGAGTGGTCAGGATTGAGAACTACTGCTTTAGCAATTTTATTCAAAATAAAATAAGTACAAAGAAAATTAGGCAAATGAGAATATTACCAAAGATATCTGAAAATATTTTTTTATTTTTAAATGTATGCAAATTTATTTGAAAATATAAACCTTTCTGAGCTATAAAAGCAAATTTTAGTATATTAAGGAATAATGTGTTTTTTAACAACAAGACTTAATTTTATGAAGAAGTCTTATTTTAAATGTATCACTAATTTACACATAATTCCAATCAAAATTATAATTGCTTATTTTTAGAAGCAGATCAAATAAATTACATCTAGAAGAATAAGCTAGTTGCATAGCAAATTTTAAGAAATGAACACAGTGTTTTGTCCTACTGTAGCAGGTAGTACTTATATTTTTCCATCTATTATATAGTAATATGTAATAATATACAATATATAATATATTTACATACATATTCGTAAATGGTAGCATTTGCTAATATAAATTAAAATATTTATATTGGTGAATTATGAATAGACAAAGGAAACAATATAAGATTCAATAACAGACCCAGTGTTACAGAGATATTACAGTTCATAATGATAAAAGGGACAATTCATCACAAAGATGAAGTGTTTATGTGGCTAAAACCAGAGCCTCAATATACATGAAGCAAACATTGACAGAATTAAAAAGAGAAATAGACAATTTCCTAATCATACCTTTTATACCTCTCTCAGTAATTAATAGAACAGCTAGAAAACAACTCAGTAAGAACCACCCTCAACCACCTTGATTAATTGACATTTGTAGAGTATTAGATCCAACAACTGCAGAAAACACATTCTGGTTAAGTGTATGTGATACATTTATTGAGGTAGGCCATATGCTGGGCCATGAAACAAGTCTTAATTTAAATAATAGAGTGTATTCAGTGGCCTCAATAGACTTAAATGAGAAATCAATCACAGTTAGCTATTTAGGAAAATTCCAAGTATCTGTGGATTAAAAACGAAAACAAAACAAAACTCATATGTCCAAAACAAAAGGATTTAGACGGTAATTTGAACTGAATGGCAGCAAATATGCAACATGTCAAAACATTTGAGATGCAGCTAAAACAGTGCTTAGAGGAAAATTTAGAGCTCTAAAGGTTTATATTGAAAAAGGGAAAGATATAAATCAATGACCTGTGGTTCTACTTTATGAAATGACAAAAAGGGCAGGAAAGTAAACATAAAGTAAGTAGAAGGGAAAAAATTTTTGTTGAAAGCAGCAGTCAATGAAATGCAACATAGATATACAATAGTAAAAATAATAATAAAGCCAAGAATTGATTCATTGAAAAGATCAACAAAATTGGCATACTCCTAGCTAGAATGAACAAGGAAAAAAGAATGCAAATCACCAATGTTAAGGATGGAAAAAGGGATTATCATTATAGATCCAACAGACACTAAAAGGATATTCAGTAAATACTGTGAACACTTTTGACAACCTAGATAAAGTAAGCAAATTTCTTGAAAAAATGCAACTTATAAAATGAATACAAGAAGGAATAAAAAATCCAAATAGCCTTGTATCTGTTTAAAAAATTGAGTTCACTATCAAAAACTTTTCCCAAAAGAAAATTTCAGGCCTAGATGATTTCCCTGGTAAATAAGTGAACTCATTTTATGAGGTCAGAAGTATCATAATCCCAAAACTGCCAAGGTATTTAAAAAAAAAGAAAATTACAGAGTAATACTCCTCATAACTATAGATTTAAAAATCCTAAACAGAATATTAGCAAATTGAATTCCAAACAATAATATAATCAGAGCTTAATATTCAAACATCAAACAATAAAATTCACTGTATTGACAATATAAAGGATAAAAACCACATATTCTCATTAACAGATGGAGAAAAATATTTGAAAAATTTCAGCAGCAAACCAGAAATAGTAGAGAATTGCTAAGTGATAAAGGGTGCAGCTACCAAAAAAGAAACCCCACAAAAAACAAAACAAAAAACCTTAAAAAAAAAAAAAAGCCCAGACTACTAACATCATAATTGAGGAATGCAATTTAGGCAGGAATAAGGGAAGCACTTGGCACTTTCACAGCATATTTGTTCAGTGTCAAGCAGGAAATCCTAGCCATTGCAAGGTTGGAATAAAAGAAATAAAAAGCATAAAGAAGTAAAATTGTCACTTCTGCAGATATTACTGCTTGTGTAAAAATTCTAGGTAATCTTCAAAAATTACTGAAACCAAAAAAGGAATTTATAAAATGTGTGGAATAAAAACTTTGCATTGAAAAGTCAGTTATGTTCCTACATATTATTTAAAAAATAATTGAAATTTAAGTAATTTCTTTGCAGTAGCATCAAAAAAATACAATACTTAAGAATAAACCTAACAAAATATAAACATAAGCATAAAAAGCACATAAGCATAAAAACAAAGCTTTTTTGCTGAAAACAAAAATTGCTAAGAGAATATAAAATGAGTTACCAAACTCAATTAAAATTTCAGGAGACTTATTTAAAAAAAATTTACAAATGGATTCTAAAATTTATGTGGAAAAACAAAGATCCTGGAATAACAAAAGCAGTTTTTAAAAAGAAGAATTTGAAAGACTTAACCTGCCTGATGTCAGTACTTATTATAAAGCAAAGATACATACATATGCCTCATGGACTAAAATACAGAATCCAGAAACAGTCACATATGTGATCAGTTGATTTTCAACAAAGGCATCAGAAATATTCAATGGGTAAAGACTAGCCTTTTCAGCAAATGATTGAGAAATTGAATCTATACGTGGAAAAGGTGAACATCAACCCTTTTTTTCCCGACCCCATACACAAATGTTGCCTCAAAGTGGATCATGAACTTAAAAGCTATATACATAAAACTTCCAGAAGAAAATCTTTAGACTTCAAGTTAGGCAAAAGTTTCTTAGCTACAGTATTAAATAGAAGATGAAAAACATGAAACTTGAAAAAGTGGTTAAATTGGATTGCATCAAAATTAAAAACATATTCTCTAGAAGTAAAGATCTAGCTAATAATATTTCAGTGCCCAGGGCAGAAATATTTGTAGGTTGGTTCATCTGTGCTCCAGTTATTACTAAGTGGTGGCTGTCTGGAGTCTTAATAAGACAAAGTTGGAGGTTGTTCTGGATTCAGCTTTAAGTGCACTGATAATTTAGTAATGTCTACCCTGGGCAAGAGAGTGGATCAGTGCAGCACTTGTATACCATTCTTGACCTAGTTAGGGAATAAAAATGTTATTTTCTACAGATCAGAATGGGCTCCCACATCTGAGAGGAGTACTAATGAATGTGTACAAGGTAGTAAGTGGCATACAAGGTCAAAAGAAAGTGGTGGGAGATTTCAGAAAGGACAGAGGTTACTTCTGGCTCTGACTTCTGTGAAACCAAGCCTTTCATGAATTCTGTTAGAATTGTCTACACTTTGAGAAAAAATTGGTGGTTTATTGAAGTATGCCTTCCAGATTTTAGCTTTGGGAACAAAATAAATCAAAGTCTTAGTATGATTCACAATATGCATTATGTATATTCCTGGCATGACAATTTCTGCACCTCCAGATTGTGATGTCTATGAGCAGGTAGGACATTGTAGGAGGCAGAAAGATTGGGGGGGATGAAGGTGGGAGGCGAGAGGGAAGAGGAAAAGCTTATCTCTTCTCTGACATTCTCAGCATTGCACAGAAAATCATGTGATGCCATGACATTCTCCTTCATTTCTGTGGCTCAAGTATATCTTCACACATAGATGTGTCTGAGATGCAGACACTGAAATGAACTCTTCAGTTCTTTTGGCATTTAAGTCATAATTCCAGAAGTTATTCTTCATTTCTGGCCAGTGAATTTCTAAGGCTTTAAAAATGTGTGTGTGTGTGTGTGTGTGTGAGAGAGAGAGAGAGAGAGAGTGTGAGAGAGAGAGAGTGAAAGAGAGAGAGATATGGGGGGGAAGGAGAAAAGAGAGAGTATGTGAATGTGGAAACTCACTCCTTTGCTGTTCTACCCCTCTTAGAGCGAGAATGAGTTTTGGGGACTGAGGCTTATCTCTGGCTTTCCATTCTCTTTTATTTACAAGTAGAATTTTCCCCCTTCCTTCTTAAAAGAGCTTTTAATTTTAGTGTTATTTAATGTTGGGCTACTTGAACTCCTTAACGCTAAGACAGAGATTTATAGCTGGATAGATAATTTTTTGTGTTGGCTATTTGGAAAAACTGCTATGTATTTTCTATCCTTTTTGATTTTGAGTCATAGAATTTCGGGATTTGAGAGGGATATAACAGTTTAGAAGCCAAAGACCTTCCTGACTTTTGAGACTCCGGCATTACATTTCTAGCATGTGTTTTTTCAGCCTGCATTTGAAACACAGCTGAAGGTAGAGATTTTGTTCCAATCAAATTCAGCTCGTTTTATCTGTGGAAAACCTTTGACCGTTAAAAATTCTTTATTATATTGACCATAATTTTATTCGTTTGGAATCATGTAAATAAGTCATCGAAAATCTCTTTAAACATAAAATGCTTTCAGGTATTGAAAGAGCACCATCACGCACCTGGAAGTCTTTTCTACTTTGAAGTGTACTTTCTGCTCTTTGTCTTCAGTCTTGTCTTCAGACTTGCTATTAATCGTTCTTTGAATACTTCAGCCAAAAATGAGTCCAGAAGTCCAGTTCTGACACCTGTTCTCTACGGAATAATGAAGTCTGGGGTGGAGTTGCTGGTTTGGAGCAGGGTCAGTGTCCATTTCACGGTTTGCTGGTTCAGTATCTTGTTGATTGACACCCCTATGTGTTTTTCATGCTTGTTTCTGTGCTTATACTCAAGAACTCACTCATTTCTTCCTGGAAAACTCCATCTTGTTAGATTGGACGCACCATTTCAACCACCCCCTGTGACTTTTTGTATCATTGGCACCCAAGATAGTGACAGCTGTGTTGAGCGGGTTAGAACAGAGTACAGAATTCCTTAGCGGTCTTCTTGCAGTTAGATCTGTATTAATGCTAGTTTTTTGGTTATTTTTTGTTATTCTTAGGTAATCAGTGGTTTGTGAAAAAATATCTGAAAACCATTTTTATTGTTGGATTTTATACTTAAATGATATAATATATTCTGTGCAGAATCTTGAAAACCCATTTAAGTCTGATTAAATCATGTTAGCATATGGTCAGTAATAATGGAAGTACAAATACAGCATATAGAAAACTAACTTATTGAGAACATTGTCATATTTTTATCTTTCTTTTAAATCTAATTTCTTTATACTGGTTTAAAAAGTGTTGTAAACAATAGTTATTTTTGAAGCCTTTTCTAGTGTTCTAAAATACTAGTCATAATTATCTTTTAGTGCTTAAAAATGTGGGCTTTAGCATAGTGCATGCCTGGGTTCAGTATCAGCTGTTGAAGTGACCTTAAGCAAGTAAGTTAATTTTTCTAAGCCTCAGTCTGCTTATCTATAAAATGTGAATTAAAATAATAGCTATCTCCTGGGCTTATTTTTAGGACAAAATAAATATAAAGCACTTTGCAATAAATAATGTCAATAAAAGTCATCTTTTGTTAGTATTATCTTTAAAATTGTTACAGAATCATTCTGGCTTTTCATAAAATGAAGTTATTTTAGTTATAAGTTTGTCAGTATGTTTTAAAATTGGTGGTATGTTTTATAATGTTTTAATTATGACTCACAGTGCCAGTTCTAGTTTCTGTTTCTCAGAGGATTACATACTATAGGAAAGGTCGGATATTTTAAACATGCTTTCTTTTATTTTTACTAATCATGTCCAAACTAGCTCAATTGATTATATCAAACAAGGAAAGCCAAGTAGAAACCTCATGTATGTTAAATCCTCTGGTAATAATGGTCATCTTTTAACCTCCTGCTTGTGACATTCCCAACAAAAAAACTTCACATTCTGATGAAATTATATTTTTATACACCAGTGTGGCTAGGTTTAAGAGTTCCTTTAAGAATCTGTTTTTATTATAAGTAGTTCATGTCTTCATAATGACTCATTTCCCTGAAGTGCATTTCATTCTCAAGTAATTCTGATGCATAAACCAAGACATTCTCTACACATTCAGGTCTTCCTTTTTTAGGGTCAGGCCTCCTCAAACCCAGGATAATAAACATTCCAAGTCATTTTTTGTTACATGGTCTTCTTACATATTAAAGTCATTTATATTGTTGATCTGCCCTTATTAAACATAACGTAATACATTATAAACAAGAACCCCATTGAAAGTAAGATTTTAAGAACGGTAAACTTTTTACAAGAATGTTAGAAGGAATACACATTTTGTTTGTTGAAAAGTAGGTACACTTAAGAGACTTTAAGTGGCTTGGACATGTGTTTCATTACAGATGTTTCCTTGAATCCAAGTTAGGCTAAACTCTGAAGCTTTTGACATGAGCATGAAAAGAAGTGGCCGTGAGGGTTGGCAGTTCATGGGGAGATACACGGGTAAAGGAGGGGAAGCATCCCACGCAACACAAAGGCCTGGGGCAAAAGGGTGCTGAAAGGCTTTGAGCAGAGAAATGACTGAGAAGGTTTCCATTTTAGAAAGACTACCCCGACAACTGTGTGTTATACAGAGTGCCTCCATGCAGCACAATTCAGGGGGTGCAAAGTGATCATTACAAAGTGGTGAACCATGCAAAACCAACTGATATACCTGTACCCTGTTGTTTTCCTGGAACTGCTCTCACCTGCCTTTAGGTTGGAAAGTTGATGAATCCTTCCTGGGATCCCTGCTTTCTGTCTTGGGCAGTGGGTGAACTGATACTTAGCAATCATTTTCTCTAGAATGAGTCCTGCATAGAGGAGTCTGACATTGTCCCAACTTTCTCTCCAGATTCCGGAGAAGATGCCTCCCTTGGAAAAGAGACTTCCCTCCAACAGGGAAATGTGGTCTGAGCTCTTTCTTCAAGGATACATCTGCTATTTTCCTAAGTCTGTTAGATGCTACCTTTATTCAGTCAGCCAGTGTGCATTATGCACCTGTTTTTTGCCCTTTAGGGGATTGGATGTGTCAGTAAAATAACAGTACCCCCATTTAAAAGGAACTCAAAGCAAAATGCTTAGGAAAAGATATAGGCTACTGAGCCTCAGAGTAACTGGACTCTTCCCATAAGTCACAGATGATAAACTGGCTGTCCAAACCAGGCCTGCCAGTTGTGTTTTGTTTCACTGGCAAAGTGTCATGATTTTTTACAAAACTTGAATGTCTTTTGTTAGAGCATACATGTTGAGTTCACCAAAAGTCTGACATTTCATACTGATTAATAGCAAGCCAAATATACACACTGATGTTGGCTACCTGGTCCCTGCATGCATTTGTGGGAGTCAGCACTGCCCAGTGTCCTAATAGTGGGGAGCCTGTTGTTAGATCTTGAAATTTCCAAGTCGCCAAAAGTTGCTAGGTGAATACTTGTGTCTACTATGTTTTCTATTCCTCTATCTGGGAAAACTCATTCACTGGAGATAGGATATATTTATATAGAAAAGTAACTTTCTATTTATCTCTGGTAATAATCAATTTTAAAAAATACATGGATATATATTCAACATTAAATATATCAAAATATGGCCGGGCACGGTGGCTTAAGCTTGTAATCCCAGCACTTTGGGAGGCCGAGGCGGGTGGATCACGAGGTCAAGAGATCGAGACCATCCTGGTCAACATGGTGAAACCCCGTCTCTACTAAAAATACAAAAAATTAGCTGGGCATGGTGGTGCGTGCCTGTAATCCCAGCTACTCAGGAGGCTGAGGCAGGAGAATTGTCTGAACCCAGGAGGCGGAGGTTGCGGTGAGTCGAGATCGCGCCATTGCACTCCATCCTGGGTAACATGAGTGAAACTCCGTCTCAAAAAAAAATATATATATATATATATCAAAATATATTTTTTAATTCATTGTTAGTGGATTATTTGTCTATGTCATGAGTGCACTGAATTCATATTATAGCATCTTGTCTTCATGTCACAGTCTTATTTAATCTCTGACCTTTCACCATGGAATCAAAATGGGCAACTGGATTCTAATTTATAAGCCTAATAGAAAGCTGTAGACCAAAAAGCGCATTTTAATTGTTAGAATTACATATTTCTAGAAACCCTTGCTATAAGACAAGAATATCAAAAGTACATGTTGAATATATATAATACACATAAATAGATGCATATGTAGTCATGGAACAAGATTAATAGCTGGCATTACTGAAAATAATATGAGTTTAGGAGTCAGTTTAATGTTAATTAAGAACATGTGATCTTTGACATTCATTTTTACCTGGTTTCCATGCTTTTGAGGACTTAAAAATGAAAGAATGAAATCAGGTTTTCTGTCTAAACTCAAGGTGTCTTAAGCAACACATGAAGGTGCTTCATTTCTCTCATTTTAATAACTAAAGATAACACAGTTGCATAGCTAGTTAGCAACAAACACAAAGCCACTGTTTCTACCCTTGAAGGAATCTCATATACATATTTTATACTTTGTAAAGGCTACATGTTAGTCCATATTTGTGAAGCAAATTAATTGGCAGTTTTAGGCTGGCATGGAGGCTCACTCCTTTGATAACAGCACTTTGGGAGGCTGCGGCAGGAGGATTGCTCGAGCTCAGGAGTTCAAGACCAGCCTGAGCAACGTAGTAAGACTTCATCTCTACCAAAATTTAAAAAAAATACGTAGGTATGGTGGCACATGCCTATAGTATCAGCTACGCAGGAAGCTGAGATGTGGGAGGATCAGTTAAGCCCGAGAGTTCAAGGCTACAGTGAGCCGTGATCACACCACTGCCCCCCAGTCTGGGTGGCAGAGCAAGACCCTATCTCTAAATAAATAGGCAGTTTTATGTTTATGAAACTGTACATGTATCACTTTACGACATTTTTAGCAGAAAAAAATTTGCGTTTAACAATGTCATAATGTGATTATAAGTTAAAACTAATAATTTTAAAACAAAAACAATCACAACAAAAATACACATATACAAAACTATTTCACACCAGTTAAAAAAAAAAAAGAAATACTTTCTGACCATAAAATCTGTTGGACAAAACTGGAAATGGGTCTGTGATACATATGTTTACCTCTTACATTATACAAAAATTAATTTTAACCCATTTATCAAGATGTTTACTCAGGCTTAAGAATAACCTGTGTGTTAACAAATTGCTTGATCAGTGTTAAGTATTGTACATCATAAAATATGTTGTATGGGTGAGTAGACATCAGGTAATTACAATGGGTTGTTAAAATGTCAGTTTCAGCAAAGAACACATTGTGATAAATATCAGATATTTCAGTGAGGACCAAGATGCAAATTTTCAGAAGAAATATTTAAAAGCTAGTGTTGACTGTTAAACCTTTCATCCACATTGAGAACATAATATAATGTGGTTTTTGGAGATTAAAGAAAGATTTCTATCAGAGAGCATTTCTCTGCAGAGAATTGTGCTGTCAGACTTGCCTCATCCAGTTGCTTCTCCCTTCATCTCAAGAGAAAAGGGCTTCAGAGAGACTTTTGAATGACATGATAGGTTTTTCCTGCAGATCTTGGTGGGCTCAGTGGAGATGGGGCTGAACAAGCCGCCATTCTGTGGAAGTGAAGGAGAGATAGATGTGGGGATCATCTTGCAGAGACTCCCAACTTTTGTTTAGATAGACATCCATGAATGTTTCCTGTAGACCAGTTTGAGCCATGGTCATGAAATGGTAGGAATGAGATCGATTCAGGCCCTGTTCAATAGGGAAGTCTGGAGAGAACATGGGACCTCAGTTGACAAAAGGTGAATTCCAAATGCTAATAAGGAGAGTATGCAAGGCTGTGCTTCATGGGTGTGCAACCTGTGCAGTCACAAAGGCCATGCACTTAGAAGGGCCGCTTGCCTGGTTAAATACTGCACTGTTGCCATCTTGAAATGCTTAATAATTTTGAACAAAAAGCCCATGTCTTCCTCTTGTAGTGGGTCCTGCAGATTATGTAGCTTGTCCTATGGCCTACGTTGAAGAAACTGTAGATGAAGGAGTCCCAGCAGTGCAAGAGGGGGTGTTCCTATAAGAAACCACCAAGCCCTTCATGGGAAAAGAGTAGGCTTTAAATATTCTGCACACTCTGTTGGTAAACCCAGCTGACCAATTGAACCAATCAGGTACAGCATTCCTGCTCCCTTCATCTCTCCTTTATCATCTACCTCCAGTCCCTTCCAACCCAGAGGGAACTAAAACAGCTTAGAAAGAGGGGGAGAAGGTCTTGGGGAAAAGAGAGAGGTTGTCATATAAACCCCTTTGCTGGGTGGTGGATATTAGCCTGCAGTAGATGCTAGCTGAGGAAGGCAGGTTGCCATACTTCTGAATGAAGATGGACATTTTAATAACCAAATTGAGACTGTTTTGACTCAGAGTGACTGTAGGTCTTTTATTAAATTAAAGCGATTAGAAAAAACATAGAGCTAGCCAAGTGTTCATCCAGGGGTGGGAGAAGAACTACATTGAATAAATATTAAGAAAAAAGTGAAGGACAAAATGAAATTGCTTTTGAAATTGCATCTCTCAAGTGATACTTATTCGGTATATTGATTACATAATTGAATTTAAAGAATCTAGAAACACCAAATGCTTTTAACTCATAAACCTTATCTTTTAAGTTTGAAGTGGTCTTCTGAAAGCTAGCTTAAATTTAATGGTGAAACTGGACTTTTTGTAAATTTTATTTCTTAATTTAAGTTGATAATAGGGAAAGAAATGTTAGCTTTTTTCCAGTTGTCATAAGACTTGTGTTTTTCTAGTTGTTGGCTTACTGATAATGGCCTAGAATGGAAAAGTGTAGTTTTTCAAGTAAGAAACTGTATGTATTAATAATATTTCTTTAGAAAACATGTTTAATGTTTTGAATAAATAAGCTTGATTTTAATTTTTTTTTTTTTTTGAGACTGCGTCTTGCTGTCACCCAGGCTGGAGTGCAGTGGCATGATCTTGGCTCACTGCAACTTCCGCCTCCAGGGTTCAAGCAATTGTCCTGCCTCAGCCTCCTGAGTAAGCTGGGACTACAGGCACACACCAACAAGCCTAGCTAATTTTTGTATTTTTAGTAGAGATGGAGTTTCACCATGTTGGCCAGGATGGATTCAATCTCTTGAACTCGTGATCCACCCGCCTTGGCCTCCCAAAGTGCTGGGATTACAGACGTCAGCCAATGCACTCGGTCTCATTTAATTCTTCTGCTGGCAGTGACATAGATACTTTTTCTTTCTAGTGGCTATTCCAAAATGACCTGAATTAGGAAAATGTTGCTAGGTTTTAATACATTTCTACTGCTATTTTCCATTTTTATGCAATGACTTTGTAGGCTAATTATAGAAAATTGCATTCTGCCCTCATTATGTGGGTGTGAAATTAACTTTGTTGCTGATGGACTGACATTTATAGTATAATTAGGTTGCATTCTTTCCTGGGATTCTGTGAACTATATTTTAATGCCCTTCAGTGAGAAGGAGATAGATGCATTTTTAAAATTTTCTGAAGGCTGTTGTGGTTGATCAAACTTTACAAACTATGAATATTGTGATTTATTTTTACATTAAAAATTTTAGTTTTTCAATTAAAATTTTTACATTAAAATTTTTGCTGTAATCCCAGCACTTTTGGGAGGCCGAGGCGGGTGGATCACGAGGTCAAGAGATCGAGACCATCCTGGTCAACATGGTGAAACCCCGTCTCTACTAAAAATACAAAAAATTAGCTGGGCATGGTGGCACGTGCCTGTAATCTCTGCTACTCAGGAGGCTGAGGCAGGAGAATTGCCTGAACCCAGGAGACGGAGGTTGGGGTGAGCCGAGATCGCGCCATTGCACTCCAGCCTGGGTAGCAAGAGTGAGACTCCGTCTCAAAAAAAAAAAAAAAAAAAAAAAAAATTTTGCAAGGAATTTTCTTCTTACTAGTTATCCATATGACTTCCTTCTGGCTATAAAAAACTTGTAGGGGATTTTTTGTGTACATGATTTACCCTGATATTTATTATTTTAAATATAAGTTTCATCAATATAGAGATATTATTTTTAAACTTTTGCTAAAAGTTATTTTATTATCAATATTTCTGATTTTATTTTAAATTGGAGAAGACTAGGTGGGGTGTGGTGGCCTCCCAGCACTTTGGGAGGCTGAGGCGGGGGATTACTTGAGCTCAGGAGTTTGAGACCAGCCTGGGCAACAAAGTGAGATTCCATCATAAATTTAAAAAAATCAGAAAAATTAGCTGGTTGTGGTAGCATGCATCTATAGTCCCAGCTATAAAGCTGGTTGAGGCAAGAGGATTGTTGAGCCCAGAAGGTTGCGGCTGCAGTGAGCTGTGATTGCGCCACTGCATTCCAACCTGGATGCCAGAGCAAGAACTTGTCTCGGGGGAAATAAAGACTGCGCCTTAAATTCTGATCCTTGAGGGTAGTACAGCATGCAAACTATATTTGCATCATTTGCAATGTAAAATACGATATTCTTAAAGGAAGAAAATTTGAAAGCAGATGGAATGGTATTCCAGGCTAGTCAGCAACTGGGGGTCACATTTGCCTCTCACTTGCCACTGACATCATGTATAAGCCATTACTCACAGCAGTTGGGAATACCATTTGGAAATGTAATCACAAAACCTTCTTATAAATATCTTTCTGTATATTTTCATTTCTTACTTCAATACATTTCTCTAATTTTGTTCCAGGCTCGCAGGAAGGAGGTATTTATCCAGGAACGGTATGGGAGATTTAATCTAAATGACCCGTTCTTGGCACTCCAGAGAGACTATGAAGCAGGTGCTGGTGACAAAGAGAAGAAGCCAGTTTGTACCAACCCCCTCTCCATCCTGGAAGCAGTCATGGCCCACTGCAGGAAAATGCAAGAAAGGATGTCCGCACAGCTGGCTGCTGCTGAGAGCAGACAAAAGAAGGTACTGAGACGTTCAAATGGTCATTTTCCCCTCAACATGGTGTCAGATGAAGAGATCATCTCCAAGGTTGTTGTTTGTTCTAAGTACTACATTTTCAGGCAGGATTGCAATAAGTACTTAGAAGTGCAAGAGGCTGAAAGATTATTTAAGTCAATGTAACTTCATGTTTAAAAAGTAGCTCAAAATTACACTAAACTATAATGGAAGTATAACAGAAAAATTATGTTTCTGATAATGGTTACTTTGGTGCTTTCTTTAAAATCTCTCTCTATATATATGTTTTTGGATTTCCTACTGCCTTCTAGAAAACATGCTTAGCTGCTAGGTAGGTTAATCCAGTGATGCAACCAGGACTCTCTGATCATATGGTAACATCCCAACTTATTTTATCCAGCTTCTGTCTAAAATAGTTATTTGCAATTAGAAATTATTATTTTTTTATTTTTGGTGTGGGGGGGAATAAAAATAATGTGAAGAAAATGGAATGCACGTTTCTGTGGTATATCCAGTCTCACAATGTGTCATCTTAAAGTCCTGGTTAGTGTCAAACTCACCTCTGTGATGTGATGGTTGTGTCAGCTGCAGACCTCAAGCCTCCTGCTCACATGTGTTTCATTTAAACCAACCTCCTCCCCTCCCCCTCCCCCACCATCACACACATATTCCTTTCACTTGAGCATCTACTTCAAAGAGTACAAAGTTCAATAAAAATTTACCTTGATCAGCCAGAAGGAAATAGAAATTTAAATTTTGTCCTTCCAGTACACTGCCAAAACTATTGATTCCTTTTATTAAAAAAGAGAGAAAGTTAGAAGTTGATGCGGCATGGTATGATTAAAATTAAAACTAATGGGCCAGATGCGGTGGCTCATGCCTGTAATTCTAACACTTTGGGAATCCGAGGCAGGCAGATCATGAGCTCAGGAGTTCAAGACCAGCCTGGTCAGCATAATGAAACCCGTGTCTACTAAAAATAATTAGCCGGGCATGGCGGTGCACCCCTATAATCCCAGCTATTTGGGAGGCTGAAGCAGGGAATTGCTTGAACCCCGGGAGGCAGAGGTTGCAGTGAGTTGGGATCACACTACTGTACTCCAGCCTGGGTAACAGAGTGAGACTCCATCTCAAGAACTGAAAAAACAATTAAAACTAATATGTTCTCTTCACCATTTTTATCAAAGCATAAATTAAAATGTTTCTTTTATTTGGCCTTTTCAGAGAACTTCTAATATCTCATATGTAACACCTGGTTGATGATTAACTTGAATGTACTATACTTATAAATATTTATGATAGATATCATTTCATGTGTGTCTTTTCCCTGAAATTTTATCTTTACTTTAACATAAATGCCAGTGTTCTGGTATGGGTGCTGCATAAAAGGAAACATTTTTCTCAGTAAGTTACATGGTAGAAAACTAAAGCACTGAGTAAAATAGGTAAGAAAAATAAAAGGCTTTCCATAGCTGTAAGGCAAAATCAGACAGTTTAACTCTGGACTTTGAAAACCCTTTTCAAAACCCTGCAGACAACCACTAAGATGTCTGAAGGTTTTCAAAACTTTCCACAAACCTCATAAACAAGAGCCAATGAATTTCAGCTGATGTCACTGAAACTCATTTGTATTTCTTGGATGGGATACATTTCAGTTATGCCTGTAATATGTCAAATTAGTTATTTCATATAAATTATTTCTGCTGGACTTTATACTGCATTATAAAAAATTAAGAAAACATTTTGTTGTCCTTGAACATATAAAAAATACTTTCCTAAATTTTACTTCTGTTCTGCCTTTAAAAAAAACTCATTTCTCTTTTAGGAGAAAAAAAGTACATTTCTAGTTAGATCAAAGAGTTTAT
The DNA here is from genome assembly GCF_009761245.1 of Sapajus apella. NCBI lineage: Eukaryota > Metazoa > Chordata > Mammalia > Primates > Cebidae > Sapajus > Sapajus apella. The sequence continues at coordinate 23,249,642 of NW_022436947.1, forward strand.
TATCTAGCTGATTTAAAAAAAAAAATCAACTTACATCCTGTTTGTTTCTGAATGACTGGGTCACTTCCAACCTGGCTAATAGTGAAAGGAAATTGTTTCTGTCCTATGGGTCCTGAGAGGCTAATATAAAATGAGCTAGTGGTGAGTCTCCCATGTATAATGGGAATACAGGAGTCCTTCATAGCTAAATTCATTGGCTATGTAGTCTCAGTGAAGGGTTTATCTGACACAGTGCTACATTTCATTCTTAAAAATATTATATTTTAGTAGATTATAGTGTATGAGAAGAGTTATAATTTGTACTCTTACCCTGTGTCTTAAAAGGAAAATATCATATCAGCTGATGAAAGCAAAAACACCAAAATCATCTCTTTAACAACAAAATTATCTGTCACCTTTAGTCCTCTGAAATCACATATTTTAACCAAATGTCTTCAGTTCCCTCGCATATAAATTGCAGCTTTAGAAATCTAAAAGCCATAAGGAAAAAAATCCATTATTTTAAATGAGTCCAGTTCTTTAAATCACTGCCAGAACAAATGTCTGGGAAAGCAAAGGCTCCATTATCTATGATTTCAGTATTTATTATCTGACACCAGGCATATCTCTTTGGTAATTTTAAGGCACTTGGCCTGAGTGCTGCTCTGGTTGGCCTCTCAAGGCGGGAGAACAGGGTCCATGCTCATTCATGCATTGGCTCCTGCTGTGACTACTAATAGGCAGGTTAACTGTTTGGTAATTTGTATGCCAGGGAAATTTGGGCAAGAGTCAATTTGGCAAATGGACTGAGCCTGTAAAGCCACTTTGAATAAGCTAATGAGTAATCATCATGGGGAACTTTGCCTCTGGTAATCCACTTCCCATTTGGAGCCAGTAACCCAGGATGAAATGATATTTGGAGGTTTTTTTTTTTCTTTTGTAATCTTGTCTATCATCTTTTAATGGAATTTCCATTCTAATTTATTTGAACAGTAGGTAGGAAATCTATATATTTTCAAACATTTTCTTCACATTTAGAAAACGTAAGTTCTAGCCCTGAAATAGGAAACACCTTTTAATTTGATCAGAACCTTTGAATATATGTAACCAAAATAATAACCAGGAAATTCAGAGGGGGAGAAATTCTTTTCACCAGTGAAAAACCAAAAATAGCTGTGTGTATTAGATACAGCTTCTTCTACGTGGCAGCGCATCATAAATAGGCGAGTTGCATGGCAATAGATGCCTCAGATGGGATTCTTAGTTGTGAGCAGATAAGCCAGTGTTCACCTAGAAGGCAGAAAGGGCTTTTATTGACTGGTTTACAAAAATAGTAGTTGGCTTACAACGTGGTTCAGCATGGCTGGCAAAGCCTAGACGACCAGCTCTTCCCGAGCAGCATCACAGACAGACAAGTACCCTTGTCTGTGAAAAAAATGAAAAGATATATTAATATATTTTGTTGTTATGTATTTGTTTACCAGATTGAGCATATGGGTTGAGTTGCCCAGGGGGAGAAGAGCACAATGATGCAATGAGCCTTAAAAGATTTTGGGGGAGCAGTAGGGAATGTGGTTAAATGTTGTAAGAGTGTTTTGTGGTGTAGCAGATATGCACTCTGCTTTCTCAATTTATAAATGGCCATAATTGCTTTCCTCTCAGTTTTCCACTTTGAATTAGAACTAATTGCCTTTACATTGCTGCTGGGCTCCCACCTACATAGTTTTCCCTTTCATTCTATAAAAACATGTGCTTGGTGCCTCTTCATTCATAGCTTTCAGTTTGGGTGCTATTCTTGGAGCAACCACCCACTTTCTCACTACCAGGGAAGCTGTGTTCATTCTTCTGAGCTCTTCCACACAATCCATTGCTTTTTGCAAAAGAGTTCAGTGATCCTGCTCCATGCAAAGTTACCCTCAGCCCCTACTTGAAAGTGTTAGAAGGAGATATAAATTCGACAATAACATAACAAAATCACCTGGAACTCCATAATTTATGTATACTGTGGTTCATTTTTAGTATGTAGTCCTGCCATCTGATCATCTCTAAAATTTGTGTAAAGTGCTACAATCAAATAAGTGGAATTAATGAATTTTCATATCCTTTGTAGTTTCTAGTGTGGTTTCTTATATGCAGTTCAGTACATATTTTCTCTCCAAAAGTTCTTTAAGACATTGCTTGTGATAGTAGGTGAACAAACTTATACCAAGATGACTCAAATTTAAACAAGTGTGCATTCACTGCTGTTATACTGACCTGAAAAAATTCTTTAAAAAATTATTACTGGAAACTACTTTATTGATGATAGGAAAAAAATATAGGAAAGAATGAATGACTCAGTGGCTATAATGACAGGAGGTTTCAAAATTATATGATGAAACTCAGAATACTTAAGGGATTCTCCTGAGATGTAATGAGCTCACAGTGCCCTACGCCCTATTAAATCAACTCATTTGATCCTTAGGATATTATTATTACATACAGTAGAGGCTATTATTATTGCATTTTAAGCATAAGTAAGTTAAGATCACAGAGAAGTTGAACAACGGAGCCTGTTGGTTTGAAGACAAGCAATCGGCCTTCAGAGTTCACATACTTAGCTGCTGTGTAAGGGCGACTTTCCTATAGCCACTTGGTGGGAGAACTCAGATCTCCTGCTTCTCAGGCTTCCTATATGTACTGAATTTATTTCTTACTGGTAAAAAAATTGAACATCTTTAATAGTTTGGATTCTTTGTGATTTTATGTCATTCCTTCAAGCCTCTTAAGATTGAGAGACACAGATTTTAACACATTTATTCCCCATAGCTCTGCAATTAAGAGAATATCCCAAAGTTTAGAGGGAAAAAAAATGCCTATCTGATGCTGGATCAAAAGACCAACTCTAAAACCCTTATCCTTAAATGTGTGATCGACCTAGTTCATGCTTCAAAAAGAGCTAAAAACATGAAGGATGGGTATTCAAAAGTCATTCAAGTTGTATAAAACAATCAAGAACAGAGGCCACAAAAAAGATTTTGCTTGAAATGGGTTTTTTCCTACATATTATGGAAAATGAACGTGCAGGAAATTTTTTAAGTTCCAGGGTACATGTGCAGGATGTGCAGGTTTGTTGCATAGGTAGATATCCATGGTGGTTTGCTGCACCTATTAACCCATCATCACCTAGGTATTAAGCTCAGCATGCATTAGCTCTTCTTCTTGATGCTCTCCCTACCCCTGTCCTGCCCCAATAGGCCTGTGTGTGTTGTTCCCCTCCCTGTCTCTATGCTTTCACGTTGTTCAGCTCCTACTTACAAGTGAGAACATTTGGTGTTTGGTTTTCTCTTCCTTCATTAGTTTGCTGAGAGTAATGGCTTCCAGCTCCATCCATGTCCCTGCAAAGGACACGATCTTGCTCCTTTATTTAGCTGCATAGTATATTCCATGGTATATATGTACCACATTTTCTTTATCCAGTCTATCACTGGTGGGCATTGGGTTGATTCCATGTCTTTGCTAATGTGACTAGTCATATAGGAAATTTTTAATAATGAGTTAGGACTTTTCAGTTTGATCACCAGAAAAAAAATGTTTATTGTGTACATGAATGGTTTGAGAAAATTAATAACATTTATTAAAATTGAAGCCAGGCTTGGCTGGGCACAGTGGCTCACACCTGTAATCCCAGAACTTTGGGAGACCGAGGCAGGCATATCACTTGGGATCAGGAGTTCAAGGCCAGCCTAGCCAACATGGTGAAACTGTCTCTACTAAGAATACAAAAATTAGCCAGGCATGGTTGCATATACCTGTAGTCCTAGCTACTTGGGAGGCTGAGGCAAAAGAATCTCTTGAACCCAGGAGGCGGAGGTTGCAGTGAGCTGAGATTGCGCCACTACACCCCAGCCTGGGTGACAGAGCAAGACTCCTCTCAAAAACAAATAAATAAAAATTGAGGCCAGGCTTTTGAACATCAAAAAGCAGTTATTCAAATATTAATCCACCATACTAAATTACTAAAAATCATGTATCATGATTTACATATATTTACTTATTTTTTTATTTTATTTTTGAGATGGAGTCTCGTTGGAGTGCAGTGGCACAGTCTTGACTCACTGCAACCTCCACCTCCCTGGTTCAAGTGATCCTCCTGCCTCAAGCTCCAGAGTAGCTGGGACTACAGGCGTGTGCCACTATGCCCAGCTAATTTCTGTATTTTTAGTAGAGACCAGGTTTCACCATATTGGTCAGGCTGGTCTTGAACTCCTGACCTCGTGATCTGCTCACCTCAGCCTCCCAAAGTGCTGGGATTACAGGCATGAGCCATGGTGCCAGCTTTTTAATTTTTTAATGACAAAAATGTAGTTCCTTCTTCAATGCCATTTGGTATCCATTTCTTCAAGAATCTTTTTGGCTCTCTTTTATTCCCTGCAATAGCCTTTTCTGGCTTTCTGTGGTAATGCTTTAAATCTGTAAGTCTCCTGGTACATTCTTCTTTATTTAGAGAAGATGCTCACCCTCTCTTTACTTGTGTCTTTTGATGGGTTCCAGACATACCTTTTTAGATAAGTCAAAACTCCCTTAATACATAAAAGCCATTCTTCCTTGGTCTTTCTTATTTTCATTTTTCAACTTTATTTTGAAGCTTCTTAAAAAATAATTTCAATTTTATTTTAGATTTAGGGGAAACGTGCAGGTTTGTTACATTGGCATATTGTGTGATTCTGAGGTTTGAAGCATGATTGATCCTGTCACCCAAGTATTGAGTATAGTACCCAGTAGGTAGTTTTTTGTTCTTTTACCCTCTCCCCTCTTTTGGAGTCCTCAGCATCTATTATTCCTGTCTTTTTATCTATGTGTACCCAATGTTTAGCCTCCACTTTTAAGTAAGAACTTGCGCTATTTGGTTTCTGTTCTTGCATTATTTTGCTTAGAATAATGGCCTCCGGCTGCATCCACGCTGCTGCAAAGGACATGATTTCATTATTTTATATGGCTGTGTAGTATTCCATGGTGTGTATGTACCACATTTTCTTTATCCAGTTCGCTGTTGCTGGTCACCTAGGTTGATTCCATGTCTTTGCTATTGTGAATAGTGCTGAGATAAACATAGGCATGCATGTGTCCTTTTTGGTAGAACAATGTATTTTCCTTTGGGTGTATACCCAGTAATGGGTTTGCTGGGTTGAATAGTATTTCCATGTTCTTTGAGAAACCTCCAAACTGCTTTCTACAGTGACTGAACTCATTTACATTCTTATCGACAGTGTATAAGTGTCCTCTTCTCCACAGCCTCTCCAACATCTATTACTTTTTGACTTTTTAGTAATAGCCATTCTGACTGGTGTGAAATGGTATCTCATTGTGGTTTTGATTTGCATTTCTCTGATGATTAGTGATATGGAGCATTTTTTTCATGTCTGTTGACTACTTGTGTATCTTCCTTTGAGAAATGCCTGTTCATGTCCTTTACCCACTTTTTAATGGGGTTATTTGCTTGTTATTTGATTCTGGATGTTAGATTTCTGTCAGATGCATAGTTTAAAATATTTTCTCCTATTCTGTAGGGTTTCTTTGGTCATATAGAAGCAATTTAGTTTAATTAGGTCCCACTTGACAATTTTTATTTTTGTCGTGATTGCTTTCAAGGTCTTAGCCATACATTTTTTTTTGCCAATGCTGAAGTCCGGAATGATGTTTCCTAGGTTTTGTTCTAGGATTTTTATAATTTGAGATGTTATGTTTAAATATTTGATTCATCTTGGGTTATTTTTTTTATGTGGTGAAAGGTGGGGGTTCCAGTTTTGCTCTTCTGTGTATGACTATTCTGAAGCTTTCAAAAGAAATCCTTCCTCCTCATACTCAAGTGATTACCATATCTATTTCTTACATAATTGTAATTTCCCTCTATTGTAGTACCACTTACATTTTCCAAACTTTTAATTTTGATATAATTTCAACCTTACAGAAAAGTTGCAAGAATGGTACAATAACAGCGTTCTTTACCTAGATTCACAGTTGTTTATATTTTATACCTGATCTGTTTTATCATTTTTTTCTCCCCCTCTTTACACACATGCGCGCGCACGCACGCACACACACACACACACACACACACACACACACACAGATTTGTTTCCAAGTCATTAGAGAATAAATTAGAGACATAGTGCTTTTTTACTCCCAAATATGTTGATGTATATTTCCTAAGAACAGGGACAATCTTTTATATAATCACCATACAATTTTTTAAAATCAGGAAATTTATCATTGAAACAGCATTTTTTTCTAATTTACATATTCATTTTCCCCCAGTTGTTCCAATAATGATTTTTGTAGCAATTATTTTCCTAATTCAAGATCAGGCATTGCATTTAATTGTTGTTTCTCTTTTGTCTCCTTTAAGCTGCAACAGTTCTTCAGCCTTTCTTTGCTTTATTTACCTTGATATTTCTGAAGAGCATGGGCTAGGTATTTTGTAAAACATCACTCAATTCAAATTTGTTTAATGTTTCCTGCCGATTTTATTCAGCTTTTGCATTTTTGGTAGAAATACCGTGTCTGTGATATTGTGTTTTTATTAGTTTGTAAAATTCAAAAGGCATACGATGCTGATTTTTTTCAAAACCAAATCATGTGATTGATAGTAACATTGGTCGCCTGGTTAAGGTGGTGTCTCTCAGTTGTCCTCACTGTTTAGTTGTTACTTTTTCTTTTGTGTTAGTAAGTAATTTACGAAGAAATATGTTGAGATTCTTTAACTATCTTATTCATTAAATGTTCACCTGCTAGTTTTAGAATCCTCTGATGATTTTCCAACCCCCATTACTCCTTCCGTATTTTTTATGTGGCATTCTACTGTAAGGAAAAGCTTTCCTTTCTCCCCCATTTACTTGTTTAGTACATCAGTGTGGAGTCACAGATGCTTCTTTGGTAAGTTAGAAACTTACCATCACTATCTGTCCCAGATTTAGCCAGGGGGAGCCCTCTTAAGCTGGCTCTTTTTATATATTCTCATCATTTTTGAGCACTTGAGCAAGGTACTCCATGCTCATTTTGTGTTTTCTTTAACCTGATGATTGGAATTAGCTGTTTCTTCCAGGAGCATTAAGTTTCCTATTTGATGGGAGACAGTACTTAGCAACAAGTCTGGAGCTAGGAAATTATATATATTTATGATATTCATAGGTACCCAAAAACATAGCTATATTTTGTCTGTCTCTCTATGTATCAAGCTTTCGGTATACTGACACTGACATTCCTGACTCAAATTCCAGGCCATAGAATATGTACCAGTCCTTTTTCTATTTATGACTCCTTTTTTCCACCAGTGAGAAACCCGATTTTCACTGTACTTCGGTATATTTACTCATTTACTCAAGCGTGGAACACACAGAGTAGTTTCAGAATTACTTACTCATACTGCTGTATAAAGCCAAAATAGAAACCTGGAATTCAATATTTATTTACAGATTTTTAAGGCAAAGTTTGTAGGAAGTACAGTTCTGTCTTAACTTTAAAAATTAATGAGTTTTGAAAATGCATACAGCTGTGTAATCTGTACACCCCCAACCCTACCAACATGATATAGAATATTTCCATTGCCACATAAAGGTTCCAGGAGTATCTCTCCAATAAGTCCCTTCCCCAGCTCAGGCAACTACTACGCACTATTCTGATTTTTTTCATCATGGATTAGTCTTACCTGTATTAGGTAAACTATGACTATTGTTTTATAGTTAGTATGCCTTAAATTCAGGAGCTGTTAGTCTTCTGCCTTTGTTTTGCTTTATCAAAATTGTTTGGCTAGCCTAGATCCTTTGGTCTTCTCTATGAAAAAAAAATTAAAGACAGTTTGGTTTCTCCAAAAGTTTTCAGGGGTCGAAATTTCACTGAATCTATAGACTAATTTTGTGAGAACTGACATCTTAGTAAAATGGAGCGTTCCAATCCATGATTGTAGTATATTTCTCCATTCATTTGGTTCTTTCTCTTAGCAACATTTGGCTTCTATCAGTGTAGCAGTCTTAGAAGTCATTTGTTGCTGTTATTTATATTTTATATTTTGATGCTATTATAAATCTCGTTATTTAAGAATTTCGAATGTTTGTTGTCAATGTGCAGGTATTCAGTTGATTTTTATACGTTCATATTGTGTTCTGTAATCTTGCTATATTAGTTCTAGCTATTATCTTGTATATTCATGATTTTCTGGCTAAAAATATAAAACCATGTGATCTATAAATAGAGAACATTTTACTTCTTCATTTCCAAATTGCTTGCCTGGCTTCCTTTTTCTTCTTCTTCCCCACCAGTGCCCTGAAATTACTGCAGTCACTAGAACCTCCAGTACAATGTTGAATAGAAGTATGAAAGTAGACTTTATTGTCTTTTTCTCTTTCTTAGGGAAAAATATTTCATGTTTTATCATTAAGTACAATGTTAGCTGTGCTTTTTATAGATGCCCTTTATCTCATTTGAGGTTTCATTCTATTCTTACGTTGTTGAAAGTTTTTTTTTGTTTTTTTTTTTTGTCATGAATGGTTTTGATTTTAAAAACTGGTTTATCTGCATTTGTCGGCATAATCCTGGTGTTTCTCTTTTTTTCTTTCAGTATAATGAATTACACAGGTTGATTTTTCAAATAGCAACCAACTTAGATCCCTGAGGTAAATCTTATATAGTCATCTTTTTATTACTCTTTTTATATATAGGTGGATTTCATTTCCCTGTATTTTGCTAAGGAGTTTTGTATCTGTGTTCAAAAGAGATATTTTTTTTCTGTAAATTTTTAAAAAATATCTTGTTTTGTATAAAGGTAATTTTTTGTTCATAAAATGAATTGGAAGTGTTTACCCCTCGGTTTTCTGAAAGGGTATGTGTAAGTTTGGCATTATTTTTTTTGGCATTTTTTTTTTTCATGTTTGCTAGAATTCATCAGTAAAACCTTGTAAGCAAGGAGTTTTCTTTGGGGAAAAGTATTTAATCGTGAATTTAGTTCCTCTTTAAAAAAAATAAAGCCATTCCAATTTTCTATGTCATTTTGTGATTTCTGAAAGTGTATGTTTCAGAAGAATTTGTTTTTTCTTAATTTGTTGAATTTATTGGCACAAAATTATTATCCTTTTAATATTTGTTTATTCTGTAGTGATATCCCCTCATTCATTTCTGTTATTTGTAATTTGTGTTTTTCTCTATTTCTAAATCTGGTTCTCTACATATTTAGCAATATTATTAATCTTTTAGATGAGACACAACTTTTGGCTTTGTTAATTTCTCTATAATTTATTTCTTCTGTTTCATCAGTTTCTTTGGTATTTGCTTCCTTCTACTTACTGTGGATTTAATTTGCCCATCTTTTCCTAGCTTCTTAAGGTGAAACTAGGATCACTGATTTGAGGCAGCTCTTCCAATGTAAACATTTAAAGCCATAAATTTCTCTCTGTCCTCTGCTTTAGCTGCTTTTAGATGCCCTGCTTTCACTGAGTCCCACAAATTTTGGTATGCAGTGTTCTTATATTCATTCAGCCCCAAATATATTCTAAATTACTTTGTGATTTTCTCTTAACCCGCTTTACTATTTAGCAATATATTGTTTTACTTTTGAATTTTGAGGTTTTGTTAATATCTTGTGATTTATTTCCAGTTTAATTCTGCTTCAGTCAGAGAACACATTCTATAAAATTTTAGCCTGTTGAAATCTATTGGTTTGGCAGTTCTCAATAGCTCAGCAAATGTGTTTGAAAAGCATATCTTTTGTAGCTTTGGTATATTGTACCCTATAAATATCAATAGCCAGGTGATTTTTGTAGTGTTTTCAGATATACTATTTATATTTTTGCTGAGCTTTTTGATCTAGGTTTTTAAAATGAGATACTGTTATTATTGTAGATTTGTTTATTTTCTCTGTATTTCTGTCAAGTTCTGCTTTGTATATTTTAGAGAAAATTATTGCCATCATTTTTGTTGTAGGTTCTCTATATGTAATATGTATTTAATTTTTTGGCTGATTTTAAGATTATTTATCTTTCTTTTCAGTAGTTTTACTATGATGTGCCTAGGTTTAACTTTCTTTATATTTTTTTGCTTTGGGATTGCTGAGCTTCCTGGATTTGTATGTTTTCTGTTTTCTCAAATTTATAAATTTTGGGGCCTTTTTTTTTTCTAAGATATTTTTCTTCCCCATTCTATCTTTTTTCTCTTTTTGGATCTCCAGTTCATGGAATTTAGAGCAGTTTATATTGCCCTTGATATAAACGAGATGCTGTTCATTTTTTTTTCAGTCATTTTTTTCTATGCTCTTCAAATTGGATACTTTATTTTCCTGTATTTTCAAATTCATTATCCTTTATATTCTCTTTCAAATCTGCTATTAAGCCCATTCAGTGAACTTTTTGTCAATTTAGATATTATACTTATCAGTTCTGTTTGTACATCTGGTTCTTTTTTACAGTTTTCGTTTGTATGCCAAGATTCCTCTAATTTATTATGACCATATTTTCTTTGAAAATGGCTGGCTGCTTTAAAATCCTTGTCTACTACTTCCAATGTAGATAATCTTGGGCCAGTTTTTTTATTGACTACTTTTCTCTGGACTATGACTCACTTTTTCTTAATTTCTTTGTATGTCGAGTAATTTCTTACTGTATACTGAGCACTGCAGATGATATGGGACAGACTCTGGATTCTGTTACCTGCTGAAGGGTTGTACTTCGTTCTAGCATTTGCAGTTGGCAGCATCTGAGGTCTTTGCTCAGCCAGCCATTCAGTAGCCACCTTCTGTCATTCTCTGGGGTCTCTCCCATAAATATGTAATTCAAGGATCAACCAAGAATGCTGATAAATCATGGCAACCCCAGTTTCATCCTCTGACTCCTTAAGCCCATATGACCAGTGCATTGTATTTGAGCTTCAGCTGCCAGTGCTACTGGAATAGAGAATTGCCTCCAGCTGAACAGCTACACAAAGGCAAATCTCATCCAATGCTACTGCCGCCTCTCTTATGGGAGGGTTTACTCCTCTCTGATTTCTGCATCTTTTATTGCTCTCAAGAGCCTTCAAATCACTATGTTTTATATGTTTTTCAAGGATTTATAATAATTATCTGCAGGAGAATTGATCTATTAAGCATTGCTTCTCCATTACTGGTAGTAGAACTTTCTCTGGTATGTTTCATAATTGAAGAATATGTGAAACATATCAGAGAAAGTTCTACTACCAGTAATGGAGAAGCAATGTTTATTGGACCCCATCTAACTTATAAAAACATTCATCTACATGTTTAATATGGTGTATTCTCTAGATCTTTGTATGCCTCTAGTGTGTTTTCAGAGGAAGAAATATAGTGCAGATTCACACACATTTTAAAATAATACAAGTAGCTATTGTATTATGAATTGAAAATTTAGTATTTTTTAGTGCCAGGCACTATACTGTGTGCTTTACACGTGTTGTCTTATTTAAAAGCATAAAATAACATAATTATTAGGACCATACAGAACGAATCTTTAGAGAGAGAACTTACCAAAGTCACACAGCTAGTAAGTTTGAAATCAGAATTTAGTGGTACATCTCTTATTCTCTTAAGTACACATACTTTGTCTCTGAGCTTAAATGGTCAAGGAGTTTTTAATATAAAAATTATTTTTAAAGTATGGGAGTATGTTTACATACTGACCAGAAGGCTTCTGTAGAGAAACAGGAGTTTAATATTTAAAAAGAGCAACGTGATAGCTGATGGAGTGAGTCCCAGAGGTGATGGGAGAGAATGAAGTTAATTGCTGAAGGAAAAAGTTCAGCATTGAACAGATGGAAAGCTTTCTTCCTTAGATTGAAGGGAAGGACATATGGATTGGTGTGGCTATGAAAAAGCTTAAAGGAGGAGATAGGATGAAAGGGAGAGTGAGTGAGTTTGAGTTTGAATGTTTTTGATAAAGAAGTCTGTAAAGAAAGACTAAGAGTCAGTTGAGTGGTCATTGGGTCAAGATTTGGGGAAAGGCAAAGGTTTGAAATATCCCTTGTAGTAAATGGCAGAGGAAGCTAAATAAAGTTAGGTAGAGTGATTGATGGTTGGGGGTCAGAGATTAATTGAGTTTGGAGCCATATGTTTATATGTATGTCAATTGTGAGGTTTCCTCTGCTCGGCTATCTGTGGTAAGATTTTTTTTTTTTTAAGTCATGCATTAGTCTGAGATAGGATTTACAAAGCTCAAGTGATGGAGGACAAAGAAAAGAATTACAGATGCTTTTATAATAGTATAGTTTTATGTATAAATATCTGACATTAGCTGAGTTGCTCTCCACTTGAAACTCTTTGTTCAATGTGATTTTGAAAGATGATCATCCACGGTGCCAAATTACTGTGGACAAAATGTGAGATATGGTGAGGAAAACTTGAGACAAGCAGAACTCCGAGTGGTTACCATGACTCTGACACTTATTAGCTGGATGACATTAGAAAAAACCACTAATAAGGCCTCTAGTAATTGTTTTGTAAAATGAAGATAGCTCTTAAAATTCTCTCTACCTTCAGAGGCAGATGATAAAATTTGTATTTTAATAGCAAGCTGAAAATTGACCTAGTTTGTTTTTCTTACATTACTATAAAATTTTTTTTGTTGGGGTTAGTATAAAATATGATTTAAATTTTCTTACCAGTTCTAACTTTGCATATGCCTTCTAACAGCAGTCTGTTATTTGGTGCATTTAAAAAGAGTTCAACGTGTTTTAGTTAATATGTCAAATTTGTGCAAGGCACCCATGTGAATAAGATACACATATGAATACAGTATATGACCCTATTGTTCCCCAAATCTTATCTAATCTACTGATGAAATTACTCCCAAAATTTCATACAGTAGAATAAAGTATATGTATAATTATTTTTGAGGAATAATCTATATTCCTGATCATCTATTTATGGACACATCCCAATGCTATTTAGCAATTGTTTGTCAAAGCAGGAAGCATCCCAGAGTAAAGAAACAATATCTCTGACCACCAGTTGGATAGCAAGCCATTTTCTCCTTTTGGTCCCATGACTGGCTGAAGGGAATAGAGTTGTGGATTTTTATAACAGGGTAAGGAACAGCAATACATCCTCGTGACTCATGGATCATGACAGTGTCTTCTTCCTCTGTTATTGATGACAAAAATTTGACTCCAATAAGTAATGACTCTCTTGAGAGTATATTTGTGTTTAACATCTAGAGGAGAAGGTAAATCTATCCATGTCTTTATAATCAGGTAGATCTACTTTAACCTTTAGGGAACCATAAGGCCCATTAGACTGCCGGGGGAATATTTCACTAGTTGGGCAAGGGAGGTATGTGAGCCAACCCGGCTTCTGCATACCAGCTAGGGGTGTGTCCTTTGTCCTTCATGAGCCCCTCATGACAGATGCTCCCCTGGAGAGAAGTGAGAAATCTGCAAGAATATGTTAGACTAGTGTTGCTGTGAGGTTGCCCATGTATCCAGAAAGCCCATTAGTAACCGAAGTTCATTGTTATCGGTGGAACTGTTTTAATTTCAGCTCATTCATTCAGTTTACAATTTATTAAGCACCACTGTGTGCCAGCCACTGTTCTGTGTCTAAAAGACACAGTCTCTGCCCTCAGTGAAGTCATATTCTAGCTTGGGGGGTTGGGGGGTACAGGCAGGTAGTGAACAAAGGGTGATAAACACGAGGGTGGGAGGGACTGTTATTTCCCACAGGGTGGTGATGGAAGCCCTCACTGTAAAAGTGACAGCTGAGCAGAAGCCTGGAAGAAATGCATGAGCCAACCTCTTATGCTATCGGGAGCTTTTGTGTATATTAGAAAGCCCCATCTGGAGAGAGAAAGGCTTTAAAAACTCTAGGTTGATCAGTTAGAAAAAAGGATTCTGCTCTGGAAAGCACCAATCCTAATGGCCTGTGGCTTGGTGAACAGACAATGCCTTTCTGTGAAGGAAAAGGCACCCCTCTCTACGTGCCTGGGCAAGTGGCTGAGTGAGTAGGGAATTTTGCAGGAAGGGAGGGAGGGCTGGAGTTTTGCTCACACTCACCCTCCCGCTTGTCACTCCTGTGCCGTGCTCACCTGGCTTGTGGGAGTGCTATGGGAAGGTGTGCGATGGGAATTCTATGCAGAGAGAACAGCAAGAGCAAAGACCCTGAGGCAGGACCATGTTTAGGAAACTCCGGGCATCCAGTGAAGCTAAGGGAACAAATGGGATCAAAGAAGGAGACAAGGTGAGACTCCACTGACACCAAATACAGTTCTAATAAGATCATTCTTCAGCTCCTTAGAGTTTTCAAAGAACTTTCATGTGTGATTTGGTATTATTTCCACAACAACTCATTATAGGAAGTTCAAAGAAGTTCCATTACTGAGATAGGTAATACAATTAGCAAATATAGGGGCTTAGAATTTCACTGAAGTCCTCGGTTTTCAGTACTTTCCATAATACTTTACCTCAGGGATTAATATTAAATCATTAAACCATTTAAAAAATATCACCAATTCCATCACAGAGCTGTGTTTTTACAAAAATAGACCTTTTTGATCCCTGTGCTGTGATTTAAAGCATCTGGTTATTGTTCTCCTTTTCTGTAGTTAACTTCAATAGATTTTTAAAATTCTCTATTGTTGTAATTTAGATTTTTTTAAATAAAACCATTTACATGTATTTTCCCATTTTAATGAGCCTTTAAAATATTTCTTATCACAACACTTTTTGAAAATGGGGCATTTTTGCTAACCCAAATTATGTAATTCTTAGGAAATTAATAAAAATCTCACAAAAGGTATTTCTTTGGTGAAAAGAAAATTCTGTATTTTAATCAGGGTTTTCCTGTGAATTTTTCAGCTGGAAATGGAAAAGCTTCAGCTACAAGCCCTAGAGCAAGAGCACAAGAAGCTGGCTGCCCGCCTTGAGGAAGAACGCGGCAAGAACAAGCAGGTGGTCCTGATGCTCGTCAAAGAGTGCAAGCAGCTCTCAGGCAAGGTCATAGAGGAGGCCCAGAAGCTCGAAGACATAATGGCCAAACTGGAAGAGGAAAAGAAAAAGACAAATGAATTGGAAGAGGAACTCTCTGCTGAGAAACGAAGAAGCACAGAAATGGAAGCTCAGATGGAAAAACAACTCTCTGAGTTTGACACCGAGCGGGAACAGCTTCGTGCCAAGCTGAACCGAGAAGAAGCACACACCACTGACCTCAAAGAGGAGATAGACAAGATGAAGAAAATGATTGAGCAACTGAAAAGGGGAAGTGACAGCAAACCAAGCCTCTCTCTTCCACGGAAGACAAAAGATAGGCGTTTGGTTTCCATATCTGTGGGAACAGAAGGAACTGTGATGAGGTCTGTTGCTTGCCAGACAGACCTAGTGACAGAAAGTGCTGACCACGTGAAGAAGTTGCCTTTAACCATGCCAGTAAAACCTTCCACAGGGAGCCCCATAGCTTCTGCAAATGCAAAAGGAAGTGTGTGCGCCAGTGCCACAATGGCCAGACCAGGAATTGACAGGCAGGCTTCCCATGGTGACTTGATGAGTGTTTCTGTACCGGCTTTCCCACCTTCAAGTGCAAACAGAATTGAGGAAAATGGACCAAGCACTGGCTCAACACCAGATCCAACCAGTAGCACACCCCCACTTCCGAGTAACGCTGCCCCTCCCACTGCTCAAACACCAGGCGTAACTCCTCAGAACTCGCAAGCTCCACCTATGCACAGTTTACATTCACCATGTGCCAACGCCTCTTTGCATCCAGGTCTAAACCCACGAATCCAAGCAGCTAGATTTAGATTTCAGGGCAATGCTAATGACCCAGACCAAAATGGAAATACTACCCAAAGTCCTCCGTCAAGAGATGTCTCGCCTACAAGTCGTGACAACCTAGTGGCCAAACAACTGGCTCGGAATACTGTGACCCAAGCACTGTCAAGATTTACAGGACCTCAAGCGGGTGCTCCCCAAAGGCCTGGAGCGCCCCCAACAGGGGATGTCGGCACCCACCCTTCAGTCGGTCGGACCAGTGTAAAGACTCATGGCGTAGCACGAGTTGACAGAGGAAATCCTCCTCCTATCCCTCCAAAAAAGCCAGGGCTATCCCAAACGCCTTCTCCACCACACCCCCAACTCAAGGTTATTATAGATAGCAGCAGGGCCTCGAACACAGGGGCCAAAGGTGATAACAAAACTGTGGCTTCACCTCCTTCCAGTTTGCCACAAGGGAACAGGGTGATCAATGAGGAGAACCTTCCTAAGTCATCCTCCCCTCAGCTGCCACCAAAACCATCCATAGATATAACTGTGGCACCTGCAGGCTGTGCCATTTCAGCTCTGGCCACGTCTCAGGTGGGTGCCTGGTCTGCTGCAACCCCCGGACTGAACCAACCTGCATGTTCAGACAGTTCCCTTGTCATTCCTACCACCATTGCCTTTTGCTCTTCCATAAACCCCGTTAGTGCCTCATCCTGTAGACCAGGTGCCTCAGACAGCCTCCTGGTAACAGCATCAGGTAAAGGGATTGAAATGTTATACCCTTTTTAAACAACGTGGCCTCTCCTCTCACTTGCCTTGATTTTCTTCACAGTGCCTTGAAACTGTTTTTTTTTTTTTTTTTTTTTTTTTTTTTTT
>NW_022436947.1:23266319-23294921 GCF_009761245.1 Sapajus apella
TTTTTTTTTTTTTTTTTTTTTTTTTTTTTTTTTTTGGTATTTTTTAAAGGCTCCAGGGTATGGTGATTCATCTTGCTATATAAATTGTGGTTTTGCTATGCTAAGTGCTTTCTTCTTTTAAAATAACCTTGAAAATTGTGGCTTAAAGCACATGGAGACCATTAATTTAGAGAGACTAAAATATTTACATGGGAGAAAATGGTATTCCTTCTTATTAAATATTTATCTCACAAGACCTCAGTATTAATGGGTCATCATCAGACAGTATGTGTTCAGTTATGTTCCTTCTGAGATGACATTTTTAAAGGTTTTTCAAGTAATTATTAACACTACATTGGATTATCACATTTACTAGATTTGTTCTGTAATTGGTATATTTTAAGTTCTAAATATCAGTTTGGTGTTTAGGGTTTTTTTTTTTAACCTTCAGAAATGGAGTGTGAATATTTATACATCTCTGTTCTAAGTTTAGTTTATTTCAAAAGCCATGTACCCTATTTAGTGGTGCTGTCTCCAACACTTGGGCACAGATGGTTAACATAGCATGTAGTCTGTGTTAGAGAAGGTTTCCATTGCAGGTGTGCCTTATGAAGTCACTGAACCTGGGACTCTTGAACAAAGAAGAGGTGGATTTTCCCCTTTTGTTCTACAGTGCTAGAAAAAGCATTGCATCTTTTTATTGATATGACTGGATTAGTACTTTACTAAGCAAATGTGGCTCTAAAGTAATGTTACCAAAAACATGTAATTGTAGATGGCAGAGACTGGATTCCAACACATATCTGACTAACTGAAAGGTCCATGCTGTTTCCAATTTGCAATTTTACCCCTCAAAATATGGATGACAATGTTCTGTTGAAGCTTTGGAGAAGTCTCTCCTACTATGAGATCTTAGTGGTTAGTGGAGGTTGTTGGTTCTAATGGGAGGGAACTTTTACAATTACAGGAAGGTTTGAATAGTTGTTATATTTAACACTTTGAGGGGAGAGAGAGAAAAACAAGTAGCGTCATATTTGCTAATTATCAGGTGATGAGAACAATATACCAGGATTTATTTGTCCATTTGTAAACTATCAACTTGACTTTAAGGTCTTTGAGAGGCTTTATCCATATTTTGAGGGACAAAGTAGGGAATTGGAAGCAGCATGTACTTTGAAGTTAGATCTGTGTTGAAATCTAGCCTCTGCCATTTACAGTAGTGCATTTTTGGTGACTTCTTATGCTACTCATATGGGGGAGGGTGGCTGTTAGGAGGATCAGATCCTATAACCTGTCAGAGAGCATAGTGTTGAGCTTAGAACAGCACGAGTAATCAAGAAATAGAGGTGACATTACTGCTTCAGTGATATTGTTGCTTACAGTATTTTTGAGAATTTGCTTTGGGATTGACTTTGGTATTATTTTGAGATGTCTTTACAGGCATTCAGCATTCTATATTTTTGATACAAAATGATATTACTGAGCTGAACAGCTCTTCTCGTGGCCTAAAATAATTTTGGCTGTTTCTCACAAATTAAATCCACCCACAGAAGACAAATTTTGCTACTCAGGAAAATAGAGAATGTACTATAAGATCTTTGGGCAGTCACAAAACACAAGTTCCAGAAATGTGTGGAGCAGCGACAGTGCCATTGCTGTAAATGCATAGACTGTAAAGTAGAAAATGCTTCCTAGGATATAGAAGTTTTGTCACTTAAAGAAAAAAACGCAGAGCCATCTTTACTTTGAGACCTTGAGCCTTTGCCGCTTGTTGCCTTGGTCATTACTGTGGTCCAGGGTTTAGCTACACATGCCCTTTTGTTTCAGCAGAGAAACTTTAAAACCAGGACCTATGACTGAGGGACATTTTGTCAGCAGGATTGAAAAGTTAATGAATTAAAATCTGTTAACTTTTAAAGACAGATATTTACTAATCTATTATCTATTCACCAGGATGTCCTGCCCTAGGATACAGTGAAATTTTGGATAAAAGAGCTATAACTCCTCTGAAAAATGCCTTTCACTTATGTCTGGAGAACAAAAGACAATATAGAACAGAGACCAAAGAAATAGCAGCCACTGAAGATGCGGAAAACGATTCCTTGTTTCTTTGTTTCTTTTCTTTTTTTTTAGACAGAGTCTCACTCTGTTACCTAGGCTGGAGTGCAGTGGCATGATCTTGGCTCACTGCAACCTCCACCTC
This sequence comes from Sapajus apella, assembly GCF_009761245.1. Lineage (NCBI taxonomy): Eukaryota > Metazoa > Chordata > Mammalia > Primates > Cebidae > Sapajus > Sapajus apella. The sequence goes on from NW_022436947.1 coordinate 23,268,502, forward strand.
CTGGGTTCCAGCGATTCTCCTGCCTGAACCTCCTGAGTAGCTGGGACTACAGGTGTGCCACCACACCTGGCTGGTTTTTGTATTTTTAGTAGAGATGGGGTTTCACTATATTGGCCAGGCTGGTCTTGAACTCCTGACCTTGTGATCTGCCCGCTTCAGCCTCCCAAAGTGCTGTGATTACAGACATGAGCCACTGTGCCCGGCCAGATTCCTTATTTTCCACTCTCTGATATTTGCAATTTTGCCAAAGTATATTATTTATTCCTCTCAGAACTGCAGAATTACCTTTGGTAGAATAACAGGTTTCTATGTCTTTGATTATAAGATGTGGCTTGTTATGGGAGAATAGAGACAATCGAGGCCTTTAGTCATTCAGCAAGTGTTTACTGAGCACCTAGACTGGGAAATGGAAGTGTTATTACACTTGCACAATGGGGGTGTATAACTTTACAACTCAACTATAAATGTAGGTCAGCTGAACTTTCCAAATAAGATATAGGATTTCAACTCTGTTTTGCATTTAGACTGCCCCTATTTTCGCCACCGTGCCCATTGCAACTAAGAAGCACAAGAGCTGCCTCCACCCTACTTACTAACCTGTCTGTGCCTGGGTGAGCTTGTGCCTTTCCAGGTCATGACACCTTTGAAAGGTATTAACCCTCCAAACAGCCACTGATTCCAGTGTGGTTGCCAAAAGCAAAGCACAGGGACAAAGCACATCTGTCAAATACCTGTCAGGTGTCTCTTCCAATTTCAGTGATCAAACAAGCACTGAACTAACTATAGTAAGGCAGGATTAGTGCATTCCTGCCCCTTTATAAGTATTACCCTAGAGAGCTAATTCCCTCTGAGCCATTAGCTTTTTCATTTAAAAACAAAAGCATTGCTGACTCCAGTGCTCATACCTATAATCCAAGCACATTGAGAGGCCGAGGCAGGAAGATCACTTGTACCCAGGAGTTCAAGACCAGCCAGGGCAACATGGCGAAAACCCAACTTTATAAAAAATACAAAAATTAGCTGTGCGTAGTGGTGTGCACCTGTGGTCCCAGCTGCTCTGGAGGCTGAAATGGGAGGATCACTTGAGCTCAGGAAGTCAAGGCTGCAGTGAGCCATAATCATGCCACTGTATACCAGCCTGAGTGACATAGTGAGACCATGTCTCAAAAAAATAAATAAGTAGTGAATCAAAATTATAATATTTCCAGACAAAAAAAGATTTAAACTCGCCTGATGAATTTTCAAACTACCTCTCCGTCCTTGGACAGCTACTGGCCCATGATCTTTCCAACTCCAGAATCCTGTGTTTCTATGTCACCTTCTATCTATAACAATTATGACTAAGTTAAAGCCCCAAGGAAAATTGGAATGACAGAAGTTACCATTTTAATGAATCGTAGCATAAATTACCCAAACTCTATTTGGCAACCTTTATAGCCAAATGTCAAAATTTTAAATAACATTCCTAATTCTAAATGAACTAGAATTTCTTGTTCCTCCTGAACTTGCCAAATAAACACATTTCGAATGTTAGATGAACGGAAGCCTAAACCAGAAATCACTCCAGGCAACTGAGTTTCCATACCCTTGGACATTTTTTTTTCTGTTTTTTTTTCTTATTTGATATATTTGATTTAATTTGGTTTATACTTTTCCCTATTGACACATATCTTTTAAAAATTATTCTTCATATGTGATTGGCTTAAAGGCTACATCAGAAAACAAGAATGATCTGGGCTATGACATTAACCTTCTCCACCCTCTGAAGCTGATGCCAGAAGCTGTTCTCACGCCTCCCCTCTGCCATTGCATGATCAGTTGTTCCCTTCTTCCTGGCATGTTGTGCAGGATGCTCCCCTTACTAATGTTTGCATTTGACACTGCTAAGCTGAATGACCTTTTGCTAACATCGTTAGAGTAGCTGTATGAATACCAGTCTGTTCTGTCTTAACCATTATTTAACCACTTAACTAAGCATTACCATTTTTATCATTGTTGGGAATTTCAGATGAATAATATAGTCTCATAGTGAAGTCTTATTTTTTCCATATTTAGGCAGGATTAATTAAAATAAGCTTGTCTGTGCTAGAGAACATTGGAAACGTTAGTGAAGATGTAAAATATATTTATAGTTTTAAATTACTTGGTATTTTTAAAGGATTTTTCCTTTGTAAAGATTTTTAAAATATATTGCAGACCTCTAAGAAAATAAGGCAACTGACATATCTTCTGAAGTTCTGTATAATAAGACCCTTGTGTGGTCTAAATATTGAAAAAAAAAAAAAAAAAGAAAAAAAAATTATCTTTCAGATAACTAATTAAAAATAGAGCTTCCCAGGAAATTACAGCTGCAATTGAATATTTACATGTAAAGCAGTTGAAAAATATATTTAAACTGTCTCCTCCCCTTAAAATCCTAGATTTATGGTGAAAAAAGGAAAATGTTAACAAAACCCAAAAGAATAGCAAACCATTTACATATGTTGGTATTCATAAAGGAATATCAATAACAAAGACCCCTTGGATGAGATCTAAAGAGAGAGAGAATGAAAGAGAGGCTGAGTATGAGCCCCATTCCCTCCCGTTCCACAGAGGACGTAGTGTGATGCCTTCATATTGCCTGTATTTGCTTTGCAGTCAAGGTTTTATACCTTTGTGTTTATAATTTCTCTGTTTATCATCCATTTCTAATAAGTACTGATTTAATTTTTGTGGGCCTGTTTTTTGTTTGTTTGTTTGTTTTTAAGAAAATACAAAAGGTAAAATGTACCAGAGAGGAGCCTTCTTGTAAGTATGAAGTAAAAATATTACTTTTGTAAGAAGAGCTAATGAGTATCAGTAGGAAAGTATCATAAAGTTTAGATACTGAATTTTATGAGCATTTTAATTTTGTATGTCACTACAAGTAGGATTAAAAATAATAAATTATTCATAGACCCAAATAATTGATTATGAAGATATAACGTCCAGCTTTTTATAAGCAATGTAGCTTCATTTGTATAATTGGCTTTGTTTTGCATTTTTAATAAAGAATTTTTAAAATATTGAGAAATTCCTTTGATATGTGCCCTTTTAATATTTATTAAGATAATTTAAGGTCAGTAATTTAGGATTTAATCCTAATTGAGTATTACATGTATATTAATATGACACCCATATGCTTAGACTATTATGCTGATACCAGTGTACGGAGAATGTAAAAAATACATCTGTTGTATCTTACTAAAGCGTTGTTAGCATGTATCATAATCGGATGGCCATTCTGCATTGTATTCCCCTGCTAAGAATGGACATACAGGTAAATATGGCAAGGTCTTATCTCATGATAGCACACATTTGCAAAAGGATGGAAACTCAAAAGCCCGCGTAACCATTGTTATGAACAGAAGGTTCAATGTGGTTTTAATTATCTGTTACAGGTGGTAGTGGATAGTTATAGCATTTTAAAAGTCCAAATGGTATAGTTTCTTAATATAAAATTTTATTGCAGCTAGTAAAAAATAATCTTTGTTTTATGCACAATGAAATGCATTGTGCACATAGAAATTCAGGGTCTAGTCATTGTGAAGTGCTGTTTAGAATAAAGCCCTCCATCTGTGATCACTTTGGTCAGGACCAAAAAGTCCTAATTGGTCTGTGAAAGTGTGCCTTTAGGGATGAATATATGTACATATGCACAATTATGTTACAGGTATTAGAACCCTACAAGAAAAAAGGAACATTTCTTATTTTGAATATTCACTGTATTTAAGTCTTAAATACACAGATACCTGTATATCACATTGAATGAACATTTTTACTTTACTGTTTTTACAGCCTTTTGATCAAGGAAGAATTCAGAAAATTTTTCATGCTATATGCAGCCGACTTCACACACTTAACAGATTCTCTTCTAAAGCTGCTAAATACTGATGAGAAGTATCTAACTATATAACTCATTATTTTTGTTAAAATTATATAGTTGAGTGTCCTGTTTTGTTGGCTGATTAAAAGTTTGTTAGGCATTTTGTAAATGTGGCCAGATGATGCAGGCTTCACAATTGTATATTGAATATTTGTGCTGGTGAATTCTAGATCCAGTTATATATGTTATGTTTTATTAGCTCTTAATACTGAATAGCAATTGGCTTCCATTATTTCTATTCCCAAATAAGGGAATTCAAGGAATATAAATAAACTCTTTGGTCCATCTTAACAGTTTACATAAAATTTGTAGTTAAACAACTTTGAAACCTTGTTGAGAAAGAAAAATCTGTTGCTGACAATGATTTCTCTTATACCTAAAAATATCAGTTCACTTTTCCAGATTAATATTGAACTAGAGGAAACCTTTACATTGTAAAACCTTTACATTTTAAAATTCAAAAATTGTTTTTAAATCTTGAAGAGGAATTTGAACAAAAGTTCAATTAAAAAAAAATGAGACAGCCATATGAGTTTTTCTAAAACCAATCACCACTTTAACACTTATCTGTGCAAGACTCATGACTAAAAATAATTTTTCACCATGTATGTTGATTTAATTAGCAGCAGATAGAAGATCTGAAATAACAGTCCAGATTCATGCTAAGTAAATATTAACAGATTGATAATGTTAGACACCACATAATCCTCTAGGGACACATGTTCATATGTTTGTGTGTGTGTAATTCAGAAAGGAATAGGTAATATCTGTCTCTTGTCCTTACTCCTACTCTCTAATGAGGGTCACTTTAACCTACAGGCTGGTCACCCTCCCTAACCCCTTTGCTAATGAGTGGTGGTCCTGCCCCCCTGGCTGGCAGGCCCACCCTTCTTCAGCAAGCTGCTGCCCAGGGAAATGTCACTTTATTATCAATGCTGCTTAATGAAGAAGGACTGGACATTAATTACTCCTGTGAAGATGGCCATTCTGCCTTGTATTCTGCTGCTAAGAATGGACATACAGGTAAATACAGCAAGATCTTATCTCATCATAACACACTCTTGCAAAAGGATGGAAAGTCAAAAGCCCACGTATCCATTGTTATGTGCAGAAGGTTCAATTTAGTTTTATTTTTCTTTTACAGGCGGTAATGGATAGGTTTTTTGGTTTTTTGTTTTTTTTTTTTAACATGAGATTTAAAGTTTTTATAAACATTTTAAAAATCCAAATTGTACAGTTCCTTAATATAAAATTTTATACCACAGCTAGTAAAAAGTAATCTTTGTTTTATGCATGATGATATGTATTGTGCATATAGAAATTCAGGGTCTACTCATTGCGAAGCACAATTTAGAATAAAGCCCTCCATCTGTGATTACTTTGGTCAGGACAGAACAGTCCTAACTGGTCTGTTAGAAATACCTGATGTGTGAGAAAGTCTAAGTATCAGAACTTTAGGGCTGTATGCTACAGTGAGGGAAAGTTTTCCTAGTTAGGAAAGGTCATTGGCCTGAAATTGTTCCATGGTTGGAACAATTTATAGTTATTTGAATGTCTTAAAAGAACCAAGAAGTTGTGTAACTATAAATGGTATATCGATGAAGACTGCGAATTATTCTTGTTCTTTAAAATGCAAATCCTGTAGTCAAATCTACCAAAACATATGGTAGTGCAGAAAAAGAGATGATTTGACCGCAAATGCAAAGTCAGATGGCATTGCATATGTGAGCCCATATGATTGTCGATTAATTCAGATAAATGGAGGATTCTAGTGAGATAAGAGAGCCCATTATTTTAAAAATATTCTAGAATTATTTATTTCATAAACACTATGGAGATTTTCTTTAATATAGAAGTAAATCTAGTAACTAACATGAGGAATGTGACATCTAGGTGATATTTATTTCTGAGTTAGGTGACTTTCTATTGGGCTCTCCTTTAACCTCATTCATGGAGTGAAGTATAGGATGACCACCATCCAAAAGCAGTTTAAAGATTAAACATCACGAAGTAAGAATTTATTTAAATACAAAGAATGGTATTTCAATTTGGTAAATGAATTTGGTTCTCCATCCAGGAACATTGTTTTCTGGGATAGGCTGGTGGAAAAATCTGGTAAAGCATTTTCTGGCACATGACGTTCCTTTTACTCAGCAGCAACTCTTCCCAAAATGCACATGCACATGGGCACACACGCACATACATACACACACCCCCTATATCTTGGCCGGTGAGTCTGGGGTATTATACTCTTTGGGAAAAGAGGCTGCTTTTCCTGTAAAGTAGTCTGCAGAGTCTTATGTCTGCCATGATGGAATTGTGAGATGAACTGTGCAGGGGAGAGGCCCTTTGGGTTTAGAATCTATCTATAGCTTGTATAGAATTTGGCACATCATAACTCCAAATGGGGAATTTACATGGCTTTCTATTAAAATCCTTAGACTGTGTGAGATTGCTGCTGAGTGCAGAAGCCCAAGTCAATGCTGCTGATAAAAATGGCTTCACACCCTTGTGTGCTGCAGCTGCTCAGGGACATTTCGAGTAAGTTGCTCTTAATTCTTTTTTCCACAGTATGAAAGGAGCCTGTTTTTATAATTTGCACATGTATTTTAGTTCTGGCTGAATGTGTAAACTAGTGTTTAAAATCACTGGCAAATAAATTCACTAAATATGTTTGAGGATTTAAATGCAAACCAAGATTCTAAATTTGCTCTTAATAATAGCTATGTTTGAGGGAAGTGAAGAAGAGAGCTGTGCTGCGTCCCAACTGAATGGGATTGAACTTTCTTTGGAAGATAATCTATGGCATATCAACACATATGTCATGAGATAAAGGACTGTTGAGAAGTTTGTTGTTCACTATTTTACACTATTCCAACCCCTCAAAAGATTTTTTACTTATGATGTCACTAAAGTAGAACATAGAATTATATTGGTTGTAATAATCTGAACTTCCTAGTGGTAATGTATTCTAATTATTCATCTTGTTTTACCATTAAAACAAAATTGAAGCATGAATATTACATGCTGAAAGTAGTTTGAGCATTAAGCCAAAGAGACCGTATTAATTAAAATAATACGTAGCTTTAGCAGTGATTTCTTTAATAGCTTACTAAGTCAGTCAGTTATAGGCATGACTTTTTAACATTAAGTTGCTTTCTCTGCCTGTGCTGAAATGGCAGGTTGTGGGAAATGCAAGTTGCTTTCAGCTTTTGAATCTAAGTGTCCCGATAGAAATGTTCTTTAACAAATTTCAAAATTATTGAAATACAGGTTTTTAAGGTTGACCTCCATGTTATTAATCATAAATATAAAATTTTTAAAATTCAAAATGAACTATTTATGTATAGCATTATTTACTTTTCTGCATATCTAACACATATCTCATTACCCTGAGTTTGTCAAAGAACCCTAGACCCTGATTTTGCTGTTACTCTTTGGACATATCCTGACTCCTTCAAAATGAATTTCTCCTCCTAGGCTGTGCTTTTTACCTTTACTTTCACTAGGCAACCTACAGGGCCACTTTCTTGGAGAGTATAGCAGTCACAGGAATGGAAGCATGGATAACTCTGCAAAAAGGAAGAACCCTGGAGAAATCTGGGGATTGGTTAATTTAAATGTATCTGATACACACATATATTGACATGTCACCTAATTTTTTAAAAAATATATAAATCAGATACTACAAGGGAAAACTAGGAAAAACGTTCATTGGAGTGAAAAAAAGAGGAAGTGGATTGCTTCTTACTTTGATTATGATTTAGCCCTCTTTTCTAAGTTTATTTTCAACTAATTTTACAACTTAAACTCTGCATGTTTAGCTACTAACTGCATGTCACAAATTCTTGACTTTGCCTCATTTCTTTTCTCCTTGATTCTCAGGGCAGTGAGTTCCTGCTTAGCTATCTTTTTCCTCATCATCTAGACTGCCTTCAGGAGACAGGACAACCTCTGCTATCTTTTCTCCCCAAGGCAACCCTTTTCTCAGCCTTTCTGCTGCCTTTTATAGAGAAGGCACATGGTGCCCTGCTGTCTATGCTATTTATAATTATTTTCTCAAGTGAAAATCTCAGAATGACTCAGCAGCCTTTTTTCAATGTTCAAACTATTTTGAACCAAAATAATATATACTTATCAAATACAGTTAAACTGTTCATCCCAGCAAGTTAAACAAATTCTAAGGACTCCACTTTTACAAGTTGGTTATAAGGAAATGTCATAAAGCAGGTATTAGCACTTTTCAAATTTTCATGGGAGAAATTAAATTTTATGATTAGAATATATTTTCTAGCCTTGTGAAAAAACAGTACTGATGTAATAAAATCCATAATAGTTGGTATATAAATAGAAACAATTGATGTATATAAAGATGCCCCATTGCCTTCTTTTCTATATTTAATGTCTTGGTTAGGTGCTGCTTCAAAGGTCAAACCCAGGTTTTGTGTAATTCTAATCTTGTGTTTAGGTGTGTAGAATTATTAATTGCATATGATGCTAATATTAATCATGCTGCTGATGGAGGACAGACCCCTCTATACCTGGCCTGTAAAAATGGAAATAAAGAATGTATTAAACTCTTGTTGGAAGCTGGAACCGATCGAAGTGTAAAAACCACAGTGAGTACCAGTCGGGTTTTTTTTTTTTTTTCAGTGTATGTCATTTGCACTATATCTGTAAACTCTACAACTAGAAAAACACATTAAAATAAAGGTTGCTTTATTTTGTTTTGCTTGTAGGATTTGGAAAGTATCTGACCCTTGTTTGAGTCTCTTGCCTATTAATTAAATGCCTTGTTAGTTAGCCTAACCAGTCCTTTAACCTCTGAGCTTCAGATTCATCTGTCAAACAGGAAAAAGAATACCTATGCTTTGATTACTTTTAGGACTAGGGCAGACAAGATGTACCTTTTTATTCATTCAACAAATAATAGTCTCAGATCTTGGGTTTTCTTAAGTAAAAGAGAACCAGTAGTTAATAACATAAGCAGAGCTGTAATAAGCTAGATATAAACATTTTCATTGACTCTTGTTGCTAGAACTTTTAACTCTTCCTATTTTTTGAAAATCTGAGGAAACAGGTTTTATATTTTCATGTTATATATGTTACTTGGGAAATCTGTGGTCTTAACATATATTCAGGATAAATTTCTATAGTGAAAAATAAGTAAATTTTATATCTCCAGGCTAAATGAAAAATACGTAGTACAGCATAAAAATTAGTCACACCTTAAATTAGGGAACAAAGAAATCCATTCGCTCCAGCTAGCTGCTTATCAGCTGAACAAAACCTTTAGAAATATAGATGCTCAAAACAGTGTAATTGGGAAAATTAATTATGTCTTGTGCCTTATAATAAGAAAGTTTCAAAAGAGAATGGAAGGTAGAAATCTTTTTTTTTTTTTTTTTTTTTTTTTTTTCAGAAATGGTTGCATGGCCTTTGTAATGTAAATTGGGAAAGGTCAAAAGCACTTAAACACTCTTTGGTAGTAGACTACTTGTGTAGTATACTGTTATACTACCCAAGTAAAGGTATCTACAATCCAGCGAAGAACACGCCTGAATGGAGCTGATTGAAGCGCCATAGTCTCATCTTAGCCAAGTGGACTTTATTTGCTTGATTGGAGCACCACTGTCTTATCTTAGCCAAGTGGATTATATTGGTATGAGATACCAACCCAGAGAAAAAGCCACATCATAAAGGGACAGCTTTTGCAAATGATCAGATGACTTAGCCTAAATTTAGATTGTTTTTATTGTATATTTCTCTCTGTCTTCCACTCTGTTATTTTTTTAAAGTGTGCTGTAGCTTACTGAAATATACTTAGTATAGCAATGTGAAAGACTACATGAAAAAAGTATGTCAAGGGGAAATTAAAGGTAGAAAAATAAAGCCAAAATACGAATCCCTTAAATAAGGCCTGGCTCTTTTACGAAAAAATTTTTAAAACCTAATGAAGATGGGTGCCTGAGTAGAAGGCAGACCCATCTCTATATAAAGATGGAAGACTATAGATAGAACCTAGATATTTCCAAGAATAATGCTGGTCAAACTTTAGTGTAACAGAATCTCCTGGAGGGCTTAAGTCAGATTGGTAGACCCTATCCCTAGAGTTTCTGCTTCAGTAGATTTGAGATGAGGCTTAAAAATTCACATTTCTTTCAAGTTCCCAGGTAATACTGATGCTGCTGGTCTGAAGACCACAGCTGAGAACCATTGCCCTAAAAAGGACTTGTATTAATACCGCTACTCTAGCAGCCAGCTAAGTGGGTACTAAGGCTCCAAAGTAATATATTCTAGAAAACAGACCCAACAATTTTAGTCAAAACATTTTCTTAGCTTGTAATGATCAGTATCCCTCTGCAGTCACAAAACACTCAATAGGGGCCCATAAACATACACTGAAATTATTTGGCTTTGTTTCTCCTTCGTGTCTACCTTTTCCCTATTATCTAGGGTCTTTTCTTCTGGAGTGGTTCACATAAAATTTTAAGATTACAGAGTTAGGTCAGTGCCTTGTAAGTAAAACTGGCTTGTAATTATATTCTTTCAGTACTCTACTAATAATGTTATTCTTGCATATACATTTTTTAAATCCCTTTAAGCTAAAATTCATTCTCCTTCATAGTATTAAATTGAGATTTTGATTGACCATACATAATGCCTTAGTTCTGCCCTGGACAGTACCGGCTCACCCCAAATGTTTAACTGGTAGGTGGAAGTGATTACAAAATAGCAAACATGAGTCATAACAGTTGGAAATACTATTAACTTAGAGAGGTCAGAGGACTTTACCCAGCTCATCAGTGGTGATGTTCAGGATTGGAATGTCTGCTTTTCCCAGCTCAGTGGTCCATGCCCAAGAACATTTAGAAGTGAACTTTCAGTAACATTATCCTTGACATTAATGTTGTTATCAACCCCTTTCCCCATGGTCATTTTATTTTCAGGATGGCTGGACACCAGTTCACGCAGCTGTGGACACTGGTAATGTGGACAGCCTCAAGCTTCTTATGTACCACAGAGTACCAGCTCATGGAAACTCTTTCAGTGAGGAGAAGTCCGAGTCAGGTGTCTTTGACTTGGATGGAGGAGAAGAGAGTCCTGAAGGCAAATCCAAGCCTATTGTTACTGCAGACTTCATTAACCACGCCAACAGAGAAGGCTGGACTGCTGCCCACATTGCTGCTTCCAAAGGTTTTAAGGTGTGTCTGGTAGCAGCTGGCCTCATCATGCAGCTGTAATTTGATGAGCAGCAAACTTGTCTCCTATAGATTAGGTGTACTTAAGTTGAATAATTGGAGACTGAGTAATATACTTGCAGATGTTATTTACCAATACAAATCGACATTATTCCTATGCAGCAGTTACTTATGGTCAAGGGTATAAGAGACTTTCATAAAAATAACTTATTTGTAGTTTGTTAATAAATATGAGGGTAATTTCAAACATTTTATCTTGTTTACGATAGGAGCAAATCATTGGTGTTGATTGAGTCCATTGGGTTTCTTACTTCAGTACCAACGCCACCGCTGCTAGAGGCAGGGCCAGGATTCACACTCGTGCTGCAGCGCTCATTCTCTTGCCCTGTACCCTCAGCTGCCAAACTTATACCTACGTGTGCTGTCTTACTGATATCTAAGAGGGAGCTCTAGATGTTCAGATAGCGTATAGAAAGATTCTGAGTATTAAAGAAATAGTGTAACATAGTAGTCAGTTCTCACATTCTGATGTCAATCACTTTAGCATTAATATGTGTTAGCAATAATATAATAGGAAGTTCCTGACAGCAAGGCACTGTGTGCGCTAACATTTGCAAGGGTCATTTCTGCCATTAGGTAGCTCCTAGTTCAATGGCAAGTGTGCAGGATACACAACAAATGTAGGATAAGAAAAGCACAAAAAAATGAGCACAAGGAAAATAGAAATGCAGTTGGAACAGTATAAAAATGCAGCAATTATGGGGGAAAAAAAGAGAACACACATATTTCAAAGGGCAGAGCTCCAGGAATGTTAGGCTCAGGCATGGCTCATTCTGAGGATGTGGAAATTATTTTGAGCTTTGCAAGGAGAGCTAAATTCACCATCACCACTGAGAAAGGAGAGTGGTTCAGGTGAAAGGAGCAGTAAAAACAAACACATGGAAGTAGACAGGTGGATAACAGGTCCCTGTTAATCATGGTGAGTAGTGAGAAGTGAGACCTGACTGGGAGTTTCACAGCAGGGCCTGGGGCCTTCAATGACATATCAAGGCATTTGGTGCTAATTTACTAGTCAAAGTGAAACCATTGCAAGGTTTTGTACAAAGGAACAAAATAATCAAATCAGTAGTTTAAATAGATTCATTTAGCAACAACATTGAGAAGATTTGGGCTTATGAAGAAATTGGTATCAGGAAGAGATACTACATGAAAGACAATTAGAAGAGTGGAAATAATGAGAAACATTAGAAATGCCCAAGGAATGAACATGAATTAGATGTGGGAAATGGGGGAGCTTAATAAAAAGATAATAGTGACATTCCCAGAAAGAACAAAGAAAAGACATCGTTTTGATCAAGAAGACTGAATGCGGTTTTGGACGTGCTGAATGTAAGTGCTACGACTTGTTCATCCAGTTGGATATAGCTAAGGATGTATATTTAGATCTCCTGGTTGGATAACTTCCTGTTATTGTGATCTTAGCAGAAGATACTCATTTTGGACTTCGGTTTTCCCAAAATGAGAAAAGGGCATAATTCAATTCAATCTGGAGGTATTGTTTGTTAGTAGTAGTTTTGTTTTTCCCACTTTACCCTTTGACAAAAAAGAAACAAAAATTCTGGGAACTTGATTTGTATGTATGATTTGAATGGAATGCAATAATATTTGACATAAAAGTTTTTAGGAAACAGGAAGGAAGATGGGAAATGTGAATGGTTTAAACTTGAATATGCACAGTTAATTGAGGACTGTGAATCTCTTTTGCTGTTGTAGAGGTGCATGGAAAGGGTAGTTTGCCACCTGCTTCCACCCCTTTAAAAGAAAATCTCTGAATGTAATATGAGATGTTAAAGATAGGACTGTGTTATGCCTGCACTCAGCTTAGAGGCAAAAAAAAGAAAAAACCTGAACCCCCTTTTTCTAGGATGTCCAGCTACTGAACCTCTCAGGCTAGGCAGAGAGGAATCCACTCCCCAGGGTGAGTTACCCTTCAGTGTAGGGCGATTGTGATGCTGCTTCGCTTCTTAATTATGAACTGTTTATTAGTTCTGGTGTTTTTGTGATCAAAGATGGCATTGTCATTGATTTCCGCACCTCTGGCCTTTTGTCCAAGGGAAATGTGACCTTTTTCTCCCATAGACTATGACTCTACTGTATTCTTTTACTTTAAGAAGCACAAAATGAATTTTGGAGAAGGAAAGAGATTTTTTCAAAGTGGGCATGACTGACAACATTCACACATGGCTAGACTATTAATATCTTTTAAGCTCCAGAGTAGATATTTAATCTTCTAGTCTAACCTCTTCATTTTATGATTAAGACATTTAAACCCCAGAGGGTTTAGTAGATAAAAGTTGGGAATGAAGCCCAAATTGCCTGAATTCATTAGTCTTTTCACTATACCATACTTCCTTCTCTCCTAGTCAAAGATATTGCAAAATATATTTATATTATTTACCTAATATTTATATTCTGGCTAAGATCATTCTTCAGAAAGATAATCCATTTATAACTAAGTTATTAAGGCCAAATTTCTGGAAAAAAAAATACAGCTCCGAGTTAGTCATTGTATTGGTAAAAAGCTTCTACATTGACCACAAGTAGAGCTTAAAAATCGATTTTTTTCTCTACTCCAGCATACATTTGTCTAGTCTACACAGGGTAGTGGTGTCATTGCAACCCAAGAAGGTGACTTAAGTTTTCACATGGTTTTCAGTAGAGAATTGTGGAATTTCAGAGCTTGGAGGGACAGAACGTAGCTCAGTGGTCCCCAACCTTTTTGTCAGAAGGGACGGGTTTCGTGGAAGGCACTTTTTCCATGGATTGGGCTGGGGTGGGGTGGGAATGGTTTCAGGATGAAACTGTTCTACCTCATAAGGAGCACGCAACCTAGACCCCTTACATGTGTGGTTACAATGGGATTCACTCCTGTGAGAGCCTAATGCCACCTCTGATCTGACAGGAGGCGGAGCTCGGGCGGGAATGCTTTGCCCCTCCCCTTACCTCCTGCTGTGCGGCGTGGTTTCTAACAGGCCACAGAATGATACTGGTCTGTGACCCAGGGTTTGGGGACTCCTGACATAGTTCATCTAGTCAATTTCCCTTGTGTTATAGATAAAGAAACTAAGTATTTATTTACAACAAATGGGAAATGGGTAATTAATTCCTCAAGCTCAATTCACTGAAGATCAAATTCCCAAATCTGTGCTTTTTCCATGTTAGCCCTTGGTCTTTTTTCCTAATGGTTAAGAAATTTGTGCAGATCACCATTAAGTGTCATTGGAAAACCTCTCTCTGCAGCTGGCCTGACTATCCAGAGAGGCTGCTGAACTAAGGATAAGCCTTTGTTTCCATCACTTCATGTGAATAGATAGATGAGTTTCTTAATGAAACTTCCTGTTCTATCATGAAACCATTGGCATGTTAGTTTCCTGCAACAGAATCAAATTAAGAAGATTGTCTGGACTTGAGCATCTCTCTTGTTGAAGCTCATATACCCAGAGATTGTTTTCACTGGAGGGACTGCATGAATTTTTGACTACAGGAGGACGTTATACTTTTTGCTTACATGTTGCTGAAGCCAGTGGCTTCCTGTCACTTGCTCAGCCTCCCTGGGTGTTTTAAGAAGTTGATGATTTAGTGCAAACTTTTTCCTCCCTGGACTTCCAGACTTCCAGAACATTGCCCTTTTCTCGCCTCCCCTCCAACTTTGCTGACCAGGCTATTTGTTTTTCTGCGTGTGTGTGTGTGTGTGTGTGTGTGTGTGTGTGTATGGTAGGCAGCTTTATTCTCAGCTGCCTACCATTTTCTAAGAGCTTATCCACTCTTCTCAGCTTTATGACTCCTGCAGTAACTAGTCCCAAACCTGTATCTCCATATCTGCCTTTTTACTTATCCTCCAGACATTTATCTCATTGTTAGCTGTTAGCCATAGAAGAGTCAGATGTTTGCACTCACACTGTAGTAGCCACCTCGGTCCTTCAAGAGGTCTACGTGAGGTATGTGCAAAGTTCCTCATAATTTGGATTCCTTCTTCCTAGGTACTGGATGCAACAAGAACAAGATAATAGGAGTCACTAATGTTATTCATTGTCGCATGGAATTGGACAACTAGTTTAGAAAATAAAAAATTAGATAAGGTTGCCTGTAAAGGCACAGAGTTATTGGAACTAGATTTTAATCATGACAAATAGAAATCTGGTATTTGAACTGTGTTGTAATGCTTTTGATTATCTTTATTTCCTTTTTTCTTTTAATTTTTAGAAAAATTATTTTGGAAAATGCCTTTTTATACTCATTCCCTATAACGTTCAGTGAAGAGTACTGAATCCTTTCTTCTTTGGGCAGCAGTGACTGGCAGAACCCTAAAGGGAATGTCAACTTGGCCGACCAGAGTCATGTTCTACCTCTTCCAACACGTGGGCCTTCCAGTGTTTCCCACCAACAGCTTTCATGGACCTGGGTTTTGAGCCTTTTTCTTATCTCACTCTGAACTTTCTCACTTGATCTTGTTGATCCCCAGGATATAATCTATAAGTATTCTAAAATCTCATCTCTAGCCGTACTTAAGCATTTTCTGAGTCTGTTTAGGCAGGTCCTTTTCAGGAAGAAGAGGGTTACCCTCTCCTTGATAACAAACTTTCCAGTTTGCTCAGCACAGCCCTATTTATACCTGTCATCCCAGCATAATTATTAACAGTGCCTCCTTTTACTCCTTAACGTTTTCCAATTTAAACAATTATAGGGTAACCCTGTTGGGGACCACATTCACTTTTGCTTCCACCCCTTTGAGCACATTTTTGGGCCCAGATGTTTATGCTTCCAGCACATTCTTGGGCCCAGATGCTTATGCTTCCAGCACATTCTTGGGCCCAGATGCTTATGCTTCTTAGCCAATCTGCTACAATTCTTGTTTCTCCCCCTTAATCCACCTGACATTTGTTTACTTGCTCCATCTTCCTAACTTAAAGAACTCAAATGATCAACACAACTCTAGATTTACTCTTTCACGAATAAATTTTGAATACCTTGCCCCCTCCACAGGCTTATGGGCACTGCCCTGAGGGAGCCCTCATTATCTGCTGTCTGGTCACATTCAGGGTACTGCCACAGTCCCATCATGTTCGGTCTCTCCACTTCCCCTTACATTGCGGTGAGAGGGGCCATTCTAACAGGTGAATACGGTGACATAATGACCTGCTTCATGTCTTCCCAAGCCTCATTTCCAGGGCAGGGATGCCTATCACGACAGTCAAGTCTCCTCCTGATCTGGCCTTGGTCTGTTCCCCTCGGCACTCTTCTGTCTCCTTCCCTAGTGCATGCTAGGCTTTGACCACTTGTGACTGGCTAATGTGCAAACATCCTGTGCTCTCTCCCCGCCCTGCCTTTGTATCGGCTACTCCCATTACCTCAAATGGTCTCTTCTCCTGTGCTGCCTCTCTGCCTGGAAAACATTTCAGCTTAAATCTTGGCTTCTTGGAGTTAGGTGTTCCCAGGATACCTCTCCACATTTTGCTTAGAGAGCATGTACTTTATTGTAATTGTTTGCATGCCTCTCTCCCTCTCCTCCACCTCTGAATAATTACTTTTTAATCCTTACATATACTGTGTCCAGCAGAGTCTGTGGCCCAAAAGTGCTAAATGTTTGCTGAATCAGTAAGAGAATAGACTAGTTCATTTTTCTTAACTGGTCTTCTTCCTGTCACTTTCTTTCCAATGTAATTTTCCAGTACAACAACTGGTTTTCAGAAAAGAGCTGAACATGGCACTTTCCTTCCCAAGCACATCCCCATGCCCACAGAAAAGCATGCAAACTCCATAACGCTCAGTCCTTCACAGCTGACAGCAGCCAGCTTCATCTCTGCCGTGCACACCTAAGTCTACCTTCTTGCTCATGTCATCATTTTCCACATTAACAGCTTCCGTCTCCCCAGCCCTGTAAAGCAGCAGGTACACCCCAAGGTTGTTCTCAGCACTTGAGCTGGGTTATAAATGTATAAATGCAAACTGTTTTCACTTTCTTTTCCTTTGCTCAATCTCAAACTCTTGGTTCCCTGCTCTGACTTTGATTTTTATCTCTAGTTCTCTGAACTTTAGGTTTCTGCTGAATTTCACAGGTGCTGGTACCTTGCTTCTCAGCTCTGTTTAAAGGAGCCTGGCAGTCCCATCACCCCCCAGCCTCTCCTCTTTCCTTGGTTTATAATAATGGATCCCTCTGTTTCAGTGGGACCCATGGGTACCCAGCATAAAGATGCCATTCTCCAGTCCCCATTGCAGGGAACTGTGGCCAGATTCTTGAGTTCTGGCAAGCGGAATGTGAGTGCACATGAAAGCTGAGTCCTAAGCTACTACTTTAAAAAGTCTCTGTAATAGCAGATGTCTCTATATCCTAATTGATAGAAATTTAGCTTAAACTCATCCATCTAGATCCCTCTCCTCTTATAACTTGGATAGGATATCCTGCCCAGTTTAGGGCCTTTGGAAATCTATTTCCAGAAGCAGGAACTGGTATCACAGCATTTGTCCTCTTCACACAATCCCATCCAACAAGGAGAATGTGTAGATGCTTTTCTGCCTCTTTACCTCCTCCTGCTCGTCCATAAAGTAAAACTGTACTCGTGCTTCACCAGCCTCTCTTCTGAGTGTATCAGGACACTTGGCATTCCTCCCTGAGACATGGAACTGCTCTATCTTATTCAGGACCCTCAGCTTTCATAATAGCCCCTGGCCCAAAGGGGCTTTGTGCCTTACCTATAAAGTTGTGAGGGCTAAATGAACATTGAATACTTGCAAAGTGTGGAATGTGCCTAGAACTTAGTATGCACTCAAGCCATTGTTGTAGCTGTTGTTAAATGTCAGTGGGGCCAAAGTTTTCACTGTCTTTGAGTTCCCCATGCAGCCAGCATAGCACTGCAGAATTTATACTTGTGGTAGTGTTTGACTATGCAGTACTCTCATGAGGACTGACCTCCATGCTTCCTTAAATGTTCTGGCCCACTGACCTATCTGAATGTAATAAAAATTAGAAATAACCTACTTTGAAGGTCAGAAATAAAAGACGATCAGTTCAGGAGCCCTGAAAACTTATGTTGCACCTTTTATCATGTCTGTTTGTAACTTCAAATTAACATTTAAATTGTCTTGAGATTAGTGACATTTGTTGATGTGTTATAAGTACCTCACCAGTTAATTGGAGATTTGGACTGTTTTCTAGTTGATGATGCTGTTGATTATAATAATAATGATAGCTGCTAATATTGGGAGTTTAGCATAGGCCAAGAGTGTAAGAACTTTGTGTGCACCTTTCATTTAAGTTACATTAGATTATAGATATTTGAAATACAGATAGGGAAATGGAAGCAGGAAAATGTTAAATGATTCAGCAACAGTGGTAGATAAAGTCATTTTGATTGGCAGGATTAGAATCCAGGTCTGCTGTGGCTCTTACCTACATTTACTGCAAGTTCTAACTTGCAAAATAAACGTGATTTTCATCTCTTATCTTGAGGACTCATGAAGTTTAGTTCTCAGATTGCTTTCTATTTAGGTTTCTAATTAGAGTTCATTTCTAAATCAACACTATCTTATTTACTTACTGATTTTGTCCAAATTAGTAATAACAAATTGATATGAATTGACATTTATCTGTCTTTGTTTTCTGTTAATTTCTTAGCTTAGTGATTTCTTAAATCTGAACTGTAGACCTATGAAACCCAACTTCTAGACTTTTCTTTAAGATTTATTTTTTTTAATGGCCACATAATAATTGTACAGACTGCCAGATTTAAATGACAAGTTTTAGAGAGATCCCTTCAACCTGAACAGGGGCAGGCAGTGAGAAACAAATGCCCTAGTTGTTTCCCTTTGCAAGCAAGCAGATTTTCTTTACTTAGGAAACCAAGACCCAGTTTCCCATTCTTCCATCATCCAAGAAAGTTCTCTCTGTCAGGTTTACCCTCAGAGAAGCACTGGCTTCCTGTTAAAATTCCACTGAATTGGTGGTTTCTGCTTCCTCCTTATTTTTCTTTCTGGCCATTAGGGACTCCCTGTACTTTCTTGTGAACTCATTATTGCATTTAAAAGTATGTTTGAGAGGCAACATGAAGCAATTGGAACTCATGTATACTCCTTGTGGAAGTACATATTGGTGTGACCACTTTTGAAAGCCCTTTGCAGTATGGACTAATGTAGATCATATGCATGCCCTGTGCACCGCAATCCAGCTCTACTGTGTATCCAACATGTTCCCACCACAGGAAATGTACTAGAATGCTTATAGCAGAACAACAATGTCTGTCAATAAGAGAATGGATAAGTAAATTGTGGTTTACCACAATGGAATATAATGGAATCCCACATAGTAATCATTTTTTAATGAAGATGAATTCTGACTACTTGCAACACATGGATGAATCTTAGAGACATGTTGAGTGAAAGAAGCCAAATATAAAAGTGCACCTACATACAGTATGATTCCATTTATATAGAGTTCACAAATAGGCCAAACCAATCTCTAATATTAGAAATCAGATAGTAGTTGCCTCTGGCGGGGGGCGGGGGGGAGAGGAGTTAATTGTTGAAATGGAGTACAAAAGGGGCTTCCAAAGTGCTCCTTTCACAAATGTGTTTGCTTTGTGATAATGCTTCAAGTTATACACTTCTGCCTTTTTTTATTAGTTTTTTTTTTTTTTTTGGAGACGGAGTCTTGTTCTGTCACCCAAGCTGGAATGCAGTGGCATGATCTTGGCTCAGTGCAACCTCTGCCTCTTGGGTTCAAGCGATTCTCCTGCCTCAGCCTCTGGAGTAGCTGGGACTACAGGCACCCACCACCATGTCTGGCTAATTTTTATATTTTTAGTAGGATGGGGTTTCACCATGGTGGCCAGGTCAGGCTGGTCTCAAACTCCTAACCTCAAGTGATCCACCTGCCTTGGCCTCCCAAAGTGCCAGGATTACAGGCATGAGCCACTGCATCCAGCTGGATATTGTATTTTTTAAAAAAATATTTTATATTAGGAAAAAAGCATATTTTAAAAGTGGTTAAAAGGGTATGTTACAGAAAGATTAGAAAAGGCTATTCAAGATGACTTGATTTAATATGTTCTTAGAACTGCAGGACAGCCCCATGCCTCTGAGTCGGTGTGTTTACATGTGCGTGTGCATGCGTGTGTGTGTGTGTGTGTGTGTGTGTGTGTGTGTGTGTGTTTAGGGGAATGATGGGCAGGGCATTGCTTGTTTTGGTTATTAGTTCCTTGTCATGCTTTCTGATCTATTTATTTTTCTGCGTAGCCTTGTGGGAAATCAGTAAACAAATCATCAAGTGTAAACATTGATATAGGAAAGCTCCTTGGTAAATATCCTGATATAATATCTTGTCATGTGATTATTTATTAGAAAATGTGTGTGTGTGTGTGTGTGTGTGTGTGTATATATATATATATATATATAGCCTCTTACTTTGAATTTGAAAAAATATGGAGAACTAAGACCTTTTAGTACATAATCATATTTTTTGAATGGAGATTTCCTTAAGCAACACAGAAGAAGAAAAAGCTGAAAAGGAGAGGAAACATAACTTTAATATATATAGGGAATGTTTTTCTAAAATCTCAATAAACATAATATGCATATTTTTCAAATAAAATATGGCAAGGTAACATCTCAAATACAAATATGCTTATGAGGACTCTTAGAATTGTTAAAATTAGAACCCTGCACTTATATTACCAGGAAAGCAGTTTATAGTCTAGAAGACAGCAAAGTACATCCCATTATAGCAAAAGTCTTTTTGCTTTATATTGCCAAATTACCATAAAAGGAGAATGTCTGCTGAAGTTAATTTTATTCTTAATTTCAATCTGCAGATGAGTGATTAGTAAGCTATTTTTTTTTCTTGAAACCTAAGAAGCAGTTCTGTGGAACAATGTTATGATCATATCATTTGCATTTAAATGAAGCACTGGTTTGCATTTCTAGATATTGTTTAGTTTAAGATTAATCTGTATGTTGGGGTTGATGGAATTGAAACAAGATTTATAGCTGTGAATTCTTGATTTGATTGTAATAGGCAACTGGCTTTTCTTTTGGGTTTTGCACTCAAGTTAATTCATTTGGATTTGGAGATAATAGAGCCCTTGTCTTTACAGAACTGCCTAGAAATCCTGTGTAGGCATGGAGGGCTTGAGACGGAAAGGAGAGACAAGTGCAATCGGACTGTGCATGATGTTGCCACTGATGACTGCAAGCATTTGCTGGAGAATCTGAGTGAGTGATGTTCAGAGCTTATTGTTTGTCTTTCCCCTATGCTAGTGGGCCTCTGGTACAACTATTTACAGTTTTCGCATCCCCTTTTTAACCTTTTTGGAGCCCTACCTGGCAAAAATACTTCATTGATTGTGTCATAATTAATTCTTTTTCCATGTAGAATGACTTTTTGCATTTAGAATAAATTGCTATTCAAGTAATGCTGGCTACTCCTTCTATTTTACTAACCTAGGAGAGCATCTGAGTACTTTTTGCATTTTTCTTCTGACTTACATTGTCTTTCTAGACATTAGACCAGCAGGGTATAAGAAATCCCAGCTCTGTACTCTGCATCAGCTGATTGTATGAGCCAGGCAAGTTGATTGTCTCCCAGCACCTGGTTGCCTACTTTTCTGTGAAGATAATTGATAGTTTATTGGGTTCCTTCCAGCTCTAAGAGTACATGCTCCTCAGCACATTTTGTAAATGCTCACTTGTGGGTTTATGAGTGTGGAGTATAGACCTTAGAAAACATTATGACCTCTTATATTATCACCTAATCCATCCAGTCAGCTAAATATATCAGTAATTCAATTTTAGGACAAACAGGATTTTAAAAATTGAAATAATGTTTTTACCTTTAACTTAATACATACATTCATGTTCCTTTATTTTGTGAAGGAAATTTTAGAATGGTAAGGAAGAATATATGCAAACTGTGTAAGTATACTTTAATATAAAAAGATAAAAGAGAATCATAGAAATTTTCTTAAACCTGAGTGGGTTTTCTTCTTTTATTGACAGAAGTCTTACTTTAAACTTTGAATCACTGCTCACTGTCTGAAACAGTGCCTTGTGCAGGATTTCTCCAAAATGGTTCTCTTATTACAAGCTGATGCTAACCTAATAACAAACATGGAAAGCTTTCTGTTGGGCTAAAATTTTATTATGGAATTTAAATGCTATAATTTAATTGTATTCCACTTTTTGATATTAACACTTAAAAAATAGAAGGAATAAATATGTATAGCTGTGGTATCTGAGATGTGAAAAATATGAAGCATATTTGCATGGCTGGAATAGAGGTGTGATTAGAGGTAGGGAATTGGAAGGATGAGGCAGCACAGTTGATGTTTTGGGCAGTTTCATGCTCATTTCAGTAGTTTTGACTTTATATGACAATCAAAGATAAGCCAATGAGATTCTTGATAGTGCATGATATAATACAAATGGTGTTTTGGAATTTTGTAGGCAGCTCTATGTGGGACAAATCAACCTACAGAGAGTCTGGAAACAGATCAAGCATCAAAAAGTTTTAATGATATGTCAGCAGTTGGACCAGGGTGAAGGAGAGGGATAGAAAATCCTTAAATTGAGGATGAAGGAGGACTTTATGAAATAAAAGACTGATATGGGAGACCTGAGTATCATTTCCATCTCAGACATGATGGAAGGATTTGCACATGCATACCCCATGGAAGACTGGACATTAGGTAGTGCGATTTAAGGGAAGGGACAGCTGAATCCCAGTACCATTTTTTGAGGTCTATATGACGTCAGACAAGTTTCCTCACCTTTTCTTACCTCAGTTTCACCTGTTAATAGGGTTAATAATTATTCATGTACCTGAGTGCACATGAATGGATTGTTTCTTAAGGTCTTTCTAAGATTTGCAAATCTGACAATCGGAGAGAAGTAACAAAGACACGATGTGCATTTAGATTGTGATTACTTCCATCAGGTTGATGATGAAAGCTGTGAATGCAAGTGAACTACAGGAAGTTATTTGACATATTCTGTCAAATATTTCAAAGAATATGAATATGTCAGGAGCAGAGATGCATAGTTATTTTCATTTCTTTAACAAATTATTCCTTGCCTAAGCACATAGCTAGAAGCACGCCTGCACATGTGTACCAGGAGACATATGAAGATGTGTATTGCAGCATTGCATGTAATACTAGAAAACTGAAAGTATTCTAAAGGAAATCTATTAGGGAATGGATAAATAGAATAAACTCTAGAAAATCCATATTTTAAAGGTACCAAATAGCACTTCAAAATAAATTTTATCTAGGCCGGGCACGGTGGCTCACGCCTGTAATCCCAGCACTTTGGGAGTCCGAGGCGGGCAGATCATGAGGTCAAGAGATCGAGACCATCCTGGCCAGCATGGTGAAACCCCATCTCTACTAAAAATATAAAAAAATTAGCTGGGCATAGTGGCGTGCGCCTGTGATCCCTGCTACTCAGGAGGCTGAGGCAGGAGAATTGCTTGAACCCGGGAGGCAGAGGTTGCAGTGAGCCGAGGTTGTGCCACTGCACTCCAACCTGGCGCCTGGTGATGGAGTGAGACTCTGTCTCAAAAAATAAAAATAAAAAAAACAAAATAAATTAAAAAATAAATTTTATCTATATAAATCACCATAAATACATTAAAAAATGTTGAGTGAAGAAGTCAGTTATAAAAGGACATGTAATAGAAAACCATCTGTGTAAAAGTTTAAAAATACAACTCCAAGCCTATATTTGTTATAAGTACCACTAAATGAGGCAAAGTGTAAAAATATGCATAGGGGAGGTAAGAGCTTCCCCGTGGAAGATTGAAGTGAAAATTGAAGGGCTGAGCCAAGAAAGAGTGGAAAATAGAGCCATTCCAGGTGAACCAGCAGCATATCAGGAGGCACTGAAAGGGATGTACTTTGAAGTCTCTAGAGGTATTCAGCTATATCTGCAGTGCTAGGGAGAAGAGGGAGATGAGTATGGAAAGTCAGATCATAAAAGGCCTTGTATTCCTTTTGACTCAATCCTCCACGTAAGTTTTGATGCAATCCTGTGGACGTGAATGAACAATTGAATGATTGTAAGTGAGGAAGTAAGAGGTAGGTAATAATTGTCTTGTTACACAGGGTTCCAAAGATGGGGAGCATGACTGTCACCTAGTAAGAGGGAAGGAAGCCTGAACAAGCCAGGGAGGAACAGGGCTGGAGGACAGGGTCACAGTTCAAGTCATAGGTGTGCTATGAAACATGAATGATGTATAGGGTCAGGGCAAAAGGGAACTAAAGGCCAAGCCCAGAGAAACCCCCATTCTTAGGTCAGAACAGATAATTACTCTAAAAGAAGTTTGGGAAATAAGAAGGAAGAGTCAAAAAAACAATGGTGTATGGTCAAGCATGGTGGCTTACGCCGTAATCCCAGCATTTTGGGAGGCTGAGGCAGGAGATTTGCTTGAGCCCAGGAGTTCAAGATCAGTCTGGGCAACATGGCAAAAGCCCATCTCTTCAAAAATTATGAAAAATTAGCCAGGCATGGTGGTGTGTGCCTGTAGTCCCCACTGTTCTCTACTCCGGGGGGTTGAGGCGGGAGGATTACCTGAGCAAGGGAGGTCAAGGCTGCAGTGAGCCAAAATGGCACCACTGCCTTCCAGCCTGGGTGACAGAGTAAGACCCTGTCTCAGAAAAAGAGTAAAAGAAAAAACAATAGTGTAATTGGACTCAAGTTAGGAGACCTTTCCAACAGGAAGAGGTGATTTAACAGTATCACATTCCCTAGACTGTAAGAGTTAAAAGGAGAGTCGATTGCATTTGGCAAATAGGAAGTTACTGCTAACAGGGGGGCAAGTTTCATGCAGTGATGTAGACAGAAGCTGATTATTTTAAGCAGAGAATAATACGGAAAGGCAGTGGAAGAAAATCTGTAGTAGAATAGTGTTCTTCACTCACTGAATACCCTTTTATTAATTCATTGGACACATGCTTATTGAGCTGCTGTCTGTGCCAGTCCTATCTTTGCCACTTGAGGTAAGTCAGAGAATTT
The DNA here is from genome assembly GCF_009761245.1 of Sapajus apella. NCBI lineage: Eukaryota > Metazoa > Chordata > Mammalia > Primates > Cebidae > Sapajus > Sapajus apella. The sequence goes on from NW_022436947.1 coordinate 23,293,669, forward strand.
TTAAGAAGATTGTTCTCATCCTGAAGCTTATCATAGTCTAATATTAAGAGATAAAATGAACAATAGACAAAAGGAAAAGGTTTTTTATGGCATTGTGAGATGGTGAGATGTGCTGTGGTAAAGACTAAGGGGATCGGGATTGTCAGGGTGGGTTTCAGCTTTTAAAATGGTGGCCAAGTTTGCCTCACTGATAAGACATTTAAGCCAAGGCTTGAAGGAGGTAAACAGGGCAGCTATGAGGATGTCTATGGTAGGAGCTTTAGCACCAGTTGGGCAGAGGCCTGAGTTAGAAGCATTCCTGTTCTGTCTGAGGAACTGCAAGGAGGGCAGGGCGACTGGGTTAAAACGCATGAGAAAAGAGAAGCAGGAGGACAGGGCAGAGCAGTAGCCATTTCAGTGTTTAAGTGAAGGAGAGCAGTTACCGAGTGGAGTGGGCCCTGATCTTGTTGGAATGTGTAGGCTGTCATAAGAACTGAAGGTAGACATTTTAGGGTTCGCGTGTAGGATAGAAGGGACCTGACGCACATTTTAACAATAGCACTAGCTGCTTTGTTGAGAATCGACTATAGGAAGTCATAGGTAAATCAGGAACACCTGTTAGTAAATGAATGTAATATTCCAGGTGAGAGACTATGATGTTGGCTCAATGTAGGACTGTAGCAGATAAGGTAGTAAGAAGGACTTGGTTTCTGGATACAGTTGAAGGTAGAGTCAACAGAACTTCCTCATGGGTTGAATGTGAAGTATGGGTGGGGGGGGATTCATAGATAATTCAAGGTGTTCAGTCTGAGCAACTGGTAGGATGGAGTTGCAGTACTTGCTAGGGGAAGGGCTGTGGGTGAAACAGATTTTGCTCATGAAGTTGGAGAGTTCAGATTTGGATGCAGGAATTTGAGATGTCTCTTAGGATATCTGTGTAGAGATGTCAAGTCAGCAGGAATTCCAGAGGCGAGTGTGAGCTGGGTGAATAAATGTGAAGGTCAGCAGTCTATCAGGTATTTAAAGTCATGAGACTGGATGCGATCACTAAGGGATGAATACATACAAAATAAATAGAGGAAGAAGCCCCAAAACACGCTATCATTGAGAAGTCCGGAAAAGTTGGAGGGGACATCAATGGAACAACATTAAAGAGCAACCAAGGAGGTACAGGAGATCCAGGAGGAGTATATCCAGGAGGTACACGAGATCCAGGAGGAGTGTATTCAGGAGGTACAGGAGATCCAGGAGGAGTATATCCAGGAGGTACAGGA